>NC_134084.1:158105192-158421992 GCF_000715075.1 Nicotiana tabacum
TCAGGGTCGTGACCAAAGACCAATCGAGCTACAGCTGCCCGATCTCCAAAATCTTGTAGAAGCCCGTATCCTGCAGGCGTCTGACTACACAAGGATGGAAAACTTTGCCTTCAAAAAGTACCACATTTCATCCACTCTCCTAATGCGGAGAGTCTAGGCAAGTAACTCTCCCTT
Organism: Nicotiana tabacum; assembly: GCF_000715075.1. Lineage (NCBI taxonomy): Eukaryota > Viridiplantae > Streptophyta > Magnoliopsida > Solanales > Solanaceae > Nicotiana > Nicotiana tabacum. The sequence goes on from NC_134084.1 coordinate 158,105,367, forward strand.
CCATATGTAGGCTGATGGGTTTTCAAGGTCTTTGCCTTATGCTTCTTATGTTTTAATGATATAACAAACTTGTTGTGAAGAACCAGATAGAGAACCTAGCCCACATGGTATACATTTCAACTGACCTGGTCTAAGTCTGAAAATCAGGAAATGAATGAACGACCACAAGGACCTGGAGACCTGGTCCCTTAGGGTTCTCCAACACAAATACAAGTCAGTTACTGTCCGCAATCATTATAAAGAGGAACACAACAGGGACCTGGTCCCTTTGGGTTCTCGGACAGCAGTACAAGTCACTGTACAATTGGAAAATAGCAGTAGAAGGTGACCATCTTGCAACTGTTACAGAAGAGGAACACAACTAGGACCTGGTTCGTTAGTGTTCTCTGACAGAAGTACAGGTAGACTATCCAGCTGGAACGCAACTGCAAAGAAGTGGTTGTGCAGACAATACAGCAGTCACTTCTCATTGGGAAGAAGCGTGTACCAAGAATTGACATCACTATCTATTGTGATGTCTTTTGTGATATAACAACTTGGTGCAAGGCACAATATTTTTGTACATTCAGTGATACTCTCTCAAGCATAACAGTGTTTATCCGACATTGAAGTCACTAGTGTGTTAAGAACAAGAAGACAACTCCACTACGGATCAGTTTCTAAAAGAGTTTATGTACATCCGTAGTTGAATTGTAATCTTGTTATTTGCTCTTCATTGTATTTCCTAGTTTGCTTTCTTAGAAGCTTTGTCCTAGGAAAAAATCAAAAATCCGTGAACTTCTGAGTTTATGTTGTGACTAGGAATAGTCATAAGTTTAAAGCCTTTGTGACTAGGAGATTTATAAAGTGGCTTGAGGTGAGAGCATCACAAGTTAGTTGAAGTCTTTGTAATAGGTTTATTGCAAAGTGGCTTGTAATAGGGAGATTGCAAGTTAGTAAAGTTAAAAGCCTACAAGAGTAGGTCGTGGTTTTTTATCCCCTTGTGTGGGATTTTTCCACGTAAAAATCCCTTGTCTTCTTTACTTTCAGTTTCTATAGCTTTCTTAGCATTATCTCATATAGGACCAGGTACTCTACAGTTTGGTGGACTCATATAAACTAATAATTGGTATTAGAGTAGGTTCTTTCTAAAAGGTTAACACCTAGAAAGGATCTCAATGGCTGCTCTACCCAACTTTGAGGAAGGACAATCAACCTACAGACCTCCCAGATTCAATGGTCAGTACTATGACTGATGGAAGACCCGCATGCATGATTTTATGATGGCGGAAGATTCAGAACTGTAGGACATCATTTGTGATGGTCCACATGTCCCCATGAAGAAGCTTGAAGAAACATGACTAATGGTGCCAAAAGGCAGAAAAGAGTATAACAACATTGACAGAAAAGCTGTAGAAAAAAACTACCGTGCCAAGAAAATCTTGATGTGTGGCATAAGACCTGATGAGTACAACAAAGTCTGAGCTTGTGACACTGCCAAAGAAATATGGAAAGCAGTGCAAACCGCACATGAAGGAACTACTCAGGTCAAACAGTCCAAGATCGACATGCTCACCACGGAATATGAGCTCTTTAGGATGAAGGATGATGAGTCTATACAGGATATGCACACCAGATTCACCTCCATCATAAATGAGCTTTATTCACTTAGAGATGTCATTCCCAGAAACAAGCTTGTAAGGAAAATCCTAAGTGTTCTACGTGGTTCTTGGGAAAGTAAGGTAAATGCCATTACTGAAGCTAAAGATCTACAGACTCTAACTATGGATGAGTTGATTGGTAATCTGAAGACATACGAGATGAAAAGAAATAAAGAGAGTGAAAGAAGAGAGCCCAAGAAGGAAAAGAACCTGGTACTCAAAGCTGAAAGCAGTGACTCAAGTGATGAAGATAGTGACATGGCCTATCTTACTAAGAGATTTCAAAAGATGGTTCGAAGAAATGGTGGTATACCAAAGTGGGGCAGTTCAAGTAAAGCAAGGAACAACGATCTCTATCACAGATGTGGAAAGCTAGGGAATTTCATCAAAGACTGCTCACTCGCGAAACATGAGCAATACAAATAGAATCCTGATAAAGCAGAAAAAGGAACCTGGTTCTACACAAATGATTCAATCGAAAAAGTGCTACTGACAATATTTTTAAGCAAGCTCTTGCTGCTTGGGGAGACTCCTCTAGTGAATCCGAAAGGGAACTAGATGCAGAAAACAGTTCCATGATGGCAGTGGAAACTGAAGCAACGAAGTATGATTCACTGTTCGTATTGATGGCTCAGTCTGATGATGATGAAGAAGATGAAGACGATGAGGTAAACTTCAGGGATGTTCAGAGAAATCTGAAATCCAACTCTTCTAAGAAGCTAAGATCGTTAGCAAATATCCTAATTGATGCTTATTATAGCCTTGTTAATGATAAGGAGACCCTGACCATAGAACTAGGAGAGATCGAACAATCTAGAGATGATCTGGTGGTCTGTGTAGTGGACCTAAATGTGACCGTAACTAATCTTGAAAAAGAAAAGGAAGCCTTGAATGAAAAGATAACTAGTGTGGAAAATGAGAGAGACGACCTAATGGTAGTAGTTGTTGATCTAAAAGAAACTATAGAAGGTATTAGCAATGAGAAACACACCTTAGAAGGAAAAATTGCAACTACTGAGCAAGAGAGGGATGACCTTTTAGTGATATGCACCGATCTAGATGAAACCATTGGGGGACTCAATAGAGAACATAGGAATGTAAGTCTTGGGAAGGGAAGGAAGTAGCTAGTGAGTCACACATCATGCTTGAAAAGGAATTAACTATTGTGAAATCCAGTCTATGTAGTGAACTCGAGAAGAATCAGCAACTTCAAGCTGAATTGGAGAAAGTAAGAATTGATTTAAGAAATCTATGAAGTGGACATGGTCCTCAGATGTTGTCACTGCCATATATCTTAACAATAGTGGAAACAGGCAGGGCATCAGGTTCCAAAGGGAGAAAACTCCTTACAACCCTCACAGTAAGTATGTCACTATCCCTAATAACTGGCTATGTACCCAATGTGGGAACAATAGGCATTTTAAGGAAAATTGCTAGGACATGGTTCAGTCTATTCAGAAAAACAAAGTGTTTACTGATAAAGTGACTACTAACAAGGGACCAGGTACCACTCGCAAGAAGCGGATGTTGCCTACATGGACTAGGAAAGCCCTTATTTATCCTTTATATCATAACAAGGGACCTAAACTAGTTTAGATTCCTAAATCTAACCTTTGATTTGCATGAGCAGGGAATAGTAAGAGGAAGCGGACTGCGATGGACTATGGACTATGGATGTTCTAAGCACGTGACTGAAAAAATATCATGAATCTTTTCTCACTGAAAGCCCTGCAGGAAGGGAATGTATCCTTAAAAAGAAAGGAGAGGGTACATTCTCAGTAAATGTAAAGTTGGAAAGTTCTTTTTTTGGCACTCAGTTAGGAATGGGTACTATGCGAATAGCCTAGAGTACAGGAACCAATCTGATAACTGGCCAAGTGGTCTTAGTGGACAAAGGAAATGGGAGCATCCACTCGGTCGACTATGAATCTCCAAAAGCTAGTGGCATGAGATGGGTGAAGTCGGAAATTTTGGCATAAAAGATTAGTGTATGCAAGCCTCTCATCTCCGAATAAATTAATTCAGAAGGACCTGGTGCATGGTCTGCCAAACTCAAGAGTCACCTGGGCACAGGTTCACAAAGCAAAGGAGGAGACTCTCGAGGTGTTAATGGTTCTTGTCAAGAAGATTCAAGTGAAAGAAAAAAAAGGGTGGATCACGCATAACTTCTCTACACCAAGGACTCCACAACAAAATGGTATTGCTGAAAGAAAGAACGAAACTAGAAGATGTGGCCTGGACAATGCTCATCGACTATGGATTCGCCAAGAAATTCTGGGTAAAAGCAGTAAATACTGCTTTCTACTTGGTGAATAGGTGTCTGATCAGGTCCCTCCTGAATCAAAACCCTCTATGAGCTGCCAAATGGAAGAAAATACCTTCTTGACTAAAAATGCCATGTTCTCGACAACGGGAAGGATCAGCTTGGGAAGTTCAATGTAAGAGACGAACGAAGGAATTCTTCTGGGGTACTCTCCACAAAGCAAGGCCACAAAGTCTACAACAAAGGGCACACTAAATAGAAGGGAGTGCTCATGGGGAATTCAACAAGACACCTTCCTCTAGCCAAGGAAGAAACTGTAGTGATCAATATATGAACCAACTCTAGTCCCTGGGAAATATTTGAGGCTTCAAATAAGGAAGGCTGATAAAATGAGTAAGATGAAGGAGACTGGTGAAAGACAATGCAACGTCATCTTCCACTTCTCACAAGGAACCTGGTTTTTCCGTGGAAAGAAAAAGCACTTCTGGAACAGTTTACTTGCCGTGATCATGCCTCATCCCTTAGGGGACAAGGAAGCAAAACTCAATGGCCTCGTCAACAACTGAAGAAGAATCTCAAAAAAAGAGTACCAATCACATTAAGGTATGGGATTATCCTCTGAGGGTCAATATGAAGAAAGGGTTGATCTGTGGAAAGTCTTGCAAAACAAAAGACCAAATTCCAGATATCCTTGTCAAAGCCTTGAGTAGAGAATATTCTGGATCAAACAAGGTGAAGATGGGGTCATAAAAGTCTAATAAAGAACTTGATCCTCCATCAGCTGGCTATGCAAGACACCGTCAAGTAAAGGTGCCTAAAGTATTTTCTAACCAAGCCTAACTCACATCAATACTGTTGCAGGTAAACACACATGACGATCATAGCAGCTAAAGGTACCGTATGAACTGCGAGAGAGGAGCTACTGAAACCTTTTTCAAAAGATTGGTCTGGCATCAGGTTCCTGTATCCCAAGTTAGTAGTAATGTTCTTATTTTGCATGCCTTCACAAAACAATTTTTTTTTTAAAAAAACTCAACTGGCACATCATCCGACTTTTCAAAGTCTTCATGTCATGTATTGTCTTTCAAATCCCTTCATCCCCTCTGCATGGTAATGCTTTTCGACAAACCTACCTCCATTTTTAGAACTATTCAGAACCTGTTTCTCTCTCTCATCTCATCATTAGCCCTTCTTCCAATAAAACTTTCTTTTTCTCTCACAGCAAGTCATGAACCTTCATCTCTTTTGTGTAGCTTTGATCCTCTTTTCATCTCTCTCTCACTCTACTCATCTTCCAATTACTCCTATAATGGCAATCGAACAATCGCCTCCTTCTCCCACCAATAACACCACTCCCACTTCCCTATCATCCTTGAAATCATCCGAGAGCTTCATTATTTCACTCCTTCTACTACTTTACCCACTCCTAGCTCCTCCCTCTTCCTACAGTTTTCCCTTTTCTGATAAACCCTGTTCTCTCTCGCATTGAAAACACTATGTCTAGCCATTCCTTTGATCTCATCAACGTACACTCAGGAGGTTTTAGCTCTCAAGTGTTAGAGGTTCCTGAGGATGATCCTGACCAATATCTGAACTTCTCCATCCTGGACTTAATGACTCTCTTAGAGTCACCAGAGAAGGAAGCAACGCATAACATCATGGCTATCGTTGCTGAGAGTCTGATGAATGAAGGAGCGTATCTATTATCTGGGTATCAAGGGGAAGAAACTCCATTCCTAAGAGATGTAAAGACCACAGTACTCCTTGAGTCTTTGGCTCATGAGACGTTCTTAGAAAAACCTTCTGAAGAACTTGATTCTCTTCCATGTGAACCCACTCCTGCACCTCCTGATCATTCTAAGCTCATAGAATCCTCCTCCAAGTCACCCACTATCAGGTCACAACAGTAAGAGAGTTTTGAGTCCACATTACAGAAATGTAAGAGGAGTGTCAAGAAAAGAAAAAAGAGGATAACTAATCAAAGGGAATTTGTCACTAACAAGAGTGTTCCAGTAGGTGGAATTGACAAAAATGCTCCAAGGGAATCTGGTTCCCTAGTACAACAATCTTTGAAAGCTCGAAAGTCTGTGGATAAAGCTTCTGATGAAACTATTGAGCAACAAAAATGGTCATCCGTGAAGGGTATCATCAAGTCTAAAAGGAGTCAAACTGAACAAGTTATGTCTGAAGATGATACTGTGGGGATAGTGAGCTGGAAAGGAAAGTCTGTTGAAGGGTCTAGCAAATGAAAACGGTAAACTATTCAAGAACCTGGTTCATTGAGGACCATGCCCTATGATAGTGGTCTTTGGCAGTAGAGATTACGAACTCAGAAAGTCTTTTGGGGTCATACATTTGATCCAACAATTTCGGAGATGGCCAGTATGAGGCAAATTCTGGAGATTGTGGAATTTCAACAATGGGAACACCTGTTTGAAAGGAGCATGCCTTTGGTGTACGAAGATGTGGTACAAACGTTTTACGCATCTCTCTTTACTTTTGAGGGGGATCACATTTGTGCGCTAGTAAATAGAGTAGACATTATACTCGACGCCTCAAATTTAGGAAGGATTCTTAAAATTTCATGTGAAGGGATATCCTCAGTCAAGGATGTCTGTGGTGTAAACTTCAGGAGAGGCATCATGAAGGAGCAAGCTATTCAACAGGGGGAACATGTGCATAAGAAGGTATTGCTTCCCGAGTATCAGCTTCTCTTTGAACTGGTCAATAAGGTGCTCTTACCTCGTTTTGAGAGGCGATCTATTGCTACAAATCGGATATTTTCTTAATGGAAGCACTTGATGAGTTTGTCCCAATCAATTTGCCAGCAATCATGATAGATCATATGCAAAAGGTGGAAAACTTTAAAGGTGGGAATCATGGGCTACCATATGGCTTTCTCTTCACTCAGGTGTTTAGATTCTACAAGGTCCCCTTGGGGAATCCCAGAGTAGGCACACGTAAGCAAACCTTCTCTAAGACCACTTTAGAAGAATGTGAATGTATAGAAAGAGTTGGTGGAAGCATCTCGACCATTTCTCAACTGATTAACACTCAAAATGTAGCTTCTAAAGATATCCGAAGGTTGAGGGCTCGAAATGCCATACTGGAAACTCAGCTCAGTCAAGCAGTTAAAGGACCTCATTCTATTAATGAAGAAGTTGCACGACTGACAAAGGAAAATGAAAGACTTCAGGCACAACTAGTTGAAGAACAACTGTCTGCAAATGCTCAACTGGACCTGGTTCCCAAAACCATTGTTGTCTATTCTTCTAAGCCTTCTTCTTCTAGTGTCCCCTAGGATCCTCTTAGCGACCAGCTATTTTTGCTCTAATCTTTTGTGGCTGCTGTTTTATTTTTGTTTGCTTTTGTTTTCATGATGGCATGCTGGAATTCACCATTACTGCTCCTGTACCGCTTAGTCCATTGTAAACATTAATAAAACAACTCCCCTTTTTGCTTGTACAATACCGTGTTTCTCTGGCTTCTTTTTCTATCATGTTATGTGCACATATGTAGCATGAGCTAGCTATGTTAGACTACTTTATGCTAAATACCTGCTTGTGCTCTTTTTAATGATGCCAAAAGGGGAAAGAATAGAATATAAGATTCAGGTGGAAAGATTGAAGGGAACTTTGTGTAGTCAAAAAGTTCTGAGATTCTGAGCTTAAGGGGGAATCAAAAAAAAGAGAAAGCTCTGAGATTAAGGGGGAACCTTGTGTAGTTTCTGGTATCTTATCTTGTTATTTCTGCTATAAACAAATACTATCCATGCCTAAGTTTGTCATCATCAAAAAGGGGGAAATTGATGGATTTTCAAGGTCTTTGCCTTATGCTTCATATATTTTGATGATCTAACAAACTTATTGTGAAGAACTAGATAGAGAACCTGGCCCACATGGTATACATTTCAAGTGACCTGGTCCAAGATTGAAAATCAGCAAATGAATGAACGACCACAGGGAGGAACACAACAGGGACCTGGTGACCTGGTCCCTTAGGGTTCTCCGACACAAATACAAGTTAGTAACTGTCCGCAATCATTATAAAGAGGAACACAACAGGGACCTGGTCCCTTTGGGGTTCTCTGACAGCAGTATAAGTCATTGTACAACTGGAATGTAGCAGCATAAGGTGACCATCTCGCAACTGTTACAGAAGAGGAATACAACTAGGACCTGGTTCATTAGTGTTCTCTCACAGAAGTACAGGTAGACTATCCAGTTGGAACGCAACTACACAGAAGTGGTTGTGCAGATAGTACAACAGTCACTTCTCATTGGGAAGAAGCGTGTACCAAGAATTGAAATCATTATCTATTGTGATGTCTTTTGTGATATAACAACCTGGTGCAAGGCACAACATCTTTTGTGCATTCAGTGACACAACATCTTTTGTGCATTCAGTGATACTCTCTCTAGCATAACAATGTTTATCCGGCATTGAAGTCACTAGTGTGTCAAGAACAAGAAGACAACTCCACTAAGGATCAGTTTCTAAAAGAGTTTATGTACATCCGTAGTTGAGTTGTAATCTTATTATTTGTTCTTCATTGTATTTCATAGTTTGCTTTCTTAGAAGCTTTGTCTTAGGAAAAAACCAAAAATCCGTCAACTTTTGAGGTTATATTGTGACTAGGAATAGTCATAAGTTTAAAGCCTTTGTAACTAGGAGAGTTATAAAGTAGCTTGTGGTGAGAGCATCACAAGTTAGTTGAAGTCTTTGTAATAGGGTTATTGCAAAGTGGCTTGTAATAGGGAGATTTCAAGTTAGTGAAGTTAAAAGCCTACAAGAGTAGGTCATAGTTTTTTGATCCCCTTGTGTGGGATTTTTTTACGTAAAAATCCCTAGTCTTCTTTAATTTCAGTTTCTATAGCTTTCTTAGCATTATCTCATATAGGACCAGGTACTCCACAGTTTGGTTTACTCATATAAACTAACATGGGCGAACCTATGATCGCCCTGTAACGACAATAGCTCATCGTTGGAAGGTCCGGGATGCATAGGCGGCAACTCCATGTCGTGTACAGATAATTAAACAACTTTAATTATGTTAGTTTAATATTTTTATATGTTTGTTTGTAAATTAAATAATTAATTTTTATAAGTATATAATATTTAATTATTAAATACTCACATATGTGTTCCAGGCTCGATATTTGAGGCCCAGTAGCACCAAGATATCCTAAATTCTTGTATGTGTTAGTTTTATTATTTTACATGTTAGTTTTATAATTTTATATGTTTGTTTGTAAATTAAATAATTAATTTTTATAATTATACAAGATTTAATTATTAAGTATTCACATATGGGTTCCAGGCTCGATATTTGAGGCCCAGTAGCACCAAGATATCCTGAATTCTTGTATGTGTTAGTTTTATTATTTTACATGTTAGTTTTATAATTTTATATATTTGTTTGTAAATTAAATAATTAATTTTTATAATTATACAATATTTAATTATTAAATATTCATTATCAAGACCCAAAATCTAACCATGGTCGTGATGGCGCCTATCGTGTTACAAGGCAAGCCTATTCCCAAAATATTACTACTAATTTGATTATAAGAATTTAATAAAATATTTCCAATAATTTAATTCCTGATAAACTAAACCAACTCTAAATATAAATAATATAAAATACGTAAACGGGCCCCAAACATCGGGATGTCACTAAGCCATGAGTATCTAAAACTATAAACTAAGGTATATAAACTGTCCAACTGTCCAAAAGAAGAAATGACAAGAGGAGTAACAAGGTCCTGCGGATACTAGCAACTACCTTGCAATCTCTACAGATAGCTTGCCTGAACGCAACGATCGTCGCGCTCTAACTCACCTGGATCTGCACATAAAGTGCAGGGTGTAGTATGAGTACTGTCTCACCTCCTTTTTCTACCCCGAAAGGGGTATAATGGAGTTTTTTCCAATTTAAGTGACAATCGAAACGTGATTATCTATATTAAATTCAGAGTCGCCACTTGGGATAATTTATGGTGTCCCAAGTCACCGGTTTAAAATTCCAAATCGAGGAAAGTTTTGACTCTATTTATGATCTGCGAACACAAAAATCCGAGTAAGGAATTCTGTTAACCCGGGAGAAGGTGTTAGGCATTCTCGGGTTCCGTGGTTTTAGCACAATCACTTTAATCATACTTGGCTCAATTAAATTGTTTAATTGCGTACTTTAGAACCTATGTGCATTTACCTTTTTACCGCTTTTAATTGCTTGATTATTCGTAATTATGGAATTATCTTAAAACGAGTCACACGTACGTGTACTCATTTTGTTCAGCGCGTCAAGAATCATGTCACGCGTACGTGTACACAATTAATCACATTTTATTAATATTACGAAAATTTGGCCGAAGTTGCGCGAATGCATACTTTGATTTTATTTTTAGAATCGTAATTATGTTACGGGAACATGTACACAATCACGATGGTAGATTAAAAGCGCGCCTAAAGCATTTCTACGAATATTCATTTTTAGAAATCATGGCTATGTCACGCGAATGTGTACATAATCATGATAATAAATTCAAAACGTGCCTAAAGCACTCTAACGGTGTTCATTATTTTTCCTAAACTTTGAGATTACTGAGATGCCAAATTTATGGACAAGAAATTATTTGCGAAAGACGCTTAGCTAGGTCCCTAATTATAATGTTGCATGAAAAACAATAATTCATATAAATGGTGAATTACTTCATTATCTCAACCAATTAATGTAGTCATAACTCCTAGTAAAATTCCTTTACTGTGACCAATGTCACTAAAACGTTGAAATCATCAAAAAGCTCTTTCTTTGCTAGAAGGTATAATGTGACTTGTTTATAACTCATAGAGTAGCTAATTAATGTCGGATAAAAGTTCTACGGCAACAAACATTAGAAGAATTTGGATTTGGATATAAAAAGACTCAATTGAACAAGAAGATCCTAACTTCAATCAAATTAAGCAAATTACAACAATATGAATAATAGGATAAAACAAAACTATGCCATTAATTACGACCCCAAATTTTGTTTTACCTCAGAAACTCAGAAGAATTTAGCAAAAATAAAAATTATTTCCTTGAAGTAACAGAAACTTTGAATTTTTAAGATAGCTCCAAAGAAACCAAAAAAAAAGAAGATAAAAAAATAGAAATCCCTAGAAATTCCAATCAACAAGTAAATAGGCTCAAAATAATAATGAAACTAAGGGAATTAAGGATCAAGTTGATGGAATTATCGGAACAAAAAGGGGGTTAATTTTACCTCTCTCGACGTGAGCCATGGGGAGATGGAGGTGGTGAATTCAATATCATTGCCGTTCTAGCTTTCTCTTTTGGATGTGTGCCTGCTAGCTTAGGAAATTAGGTCTTAGCCTTTTGGGAATTGGGAAGTCTGCTCTCTTTGAATTTAGGAATTAGGAGATTATATATCAGGTGTCGTTGGTTTCTTAGGTATCTTTGTAAATCAAAGAAAAATGGTTGCTATATCTCTTAGGGTGTGTAGGTATAGGAATTGAAAACTTAGGGTAGGGTTTCTATAATTGGGTATTTTATATGGAAGTGGGAAGGGATGCTGGCCATTGGATTAGAAGAAAATAGATGGCTAGGATTAAATCTTGCACTTAAGTGGGCTAATGAGTTGGGAAGAATGGGCTAAGGGTAATTGGGTTGGACCATGTCTTTTGGGTTTGAACTTAGGCTAAAAAGACCAAATAATGCAATGTATCTATAAAAATGTAAAAATCACTCTAAATTAAAATAAATTAATATAAAACTAAATACTACGAGTGAAACTAATTCTTTTGTATTTTCAAATGTTATAATACTATAAATATAAATATATTACTTGACTTTAACCTAAAGATGAAAAATATTTTTTTTTTGTAATTTTTTTTGTGAGAAAAATAAAGTAAAAGAGTCAACACTATTTCGAATAGCGATACTATACCTAAATTAAATATTTACGGTAAAATGTATAAAATCTTGGGGAGGGCCAAAAATTACATGTCTACAACTGCCCCTCTTTGACTAGAAACGCGAAGAGTTTTCAGACAAAGAACGACGAGACAGGTTTTTTGACCCGACCTTTATTTAGAGCGACCAAAAACTAAGAGAAAGGAGAATGTGACCAAGCCCTGGTATCTGAGCTGCCTACATATCCTTGGCTATAAAGGAATCAGGCCAAGTATAGTTCAGAATTAGGAAGTGTGATGGGGTATATCGAGGTGGAAAGCCGATTGAGGTGCCGTTCCGGTCCGCGGTCCTATTATTACATCAAAATCAAAAATGAAAAAGACTAACTAAGCCTATCAGCTATGAGTTACAAGATTCCTATCTATGAGTCTTCTGAAGTTTGATCTTGAGTCTTGGTTGGTTCTTCATGCGAACTCTAATCTGAATCTTAATGCTTGTTATCTGAATCTTGATGCTTGTTAGCTTTAGCCATGTCTTGATCAGTTCACATCTTTCATCTGCTTCTGCATTTGGATTCACTTCCCTCTTTTTTTTTGAATTGAGACTACTTTTGTTGGTCATCTCGGATTGTTGACTCACATTCTTGCCGCGAGCTTTTGCTACTTCTAACTTGGATTGAATTCTGCAATAACTTCCCTTGTTCTCCAGGTGGGCGCCTGCTACTGACTTGAAACTTGAAATGACTCTGAAATGAATTCCCTTGTTCTCCAGGTGGGTGCCTAATACTACAGCAAAACAGACAACAAAAGAAACTTTTTTTCCCCAGTTTGCACTAGGAAGATTTGTGAGTTGTTAGCAAATCTATAAATCACCTACGCTGCTGATGAAGGATGCAATGATGAGAGTAAAATTAATTACTCGACTAGGATGTGCATCTCCTAAATGTGATTGAACTTGCGAAAAACTATAAACTAAGTTTGACTAAAGTAAAAACTGACCCTATTCTCCAGGCGGGCCCCTGATTTCAAGAAAACTAAACATTGATAACTTAAGAAAACTAAAAATTGACCCCTCTTTTTTTTTCAAATTCAAACTTCCCTTTTTTTAAAATTATTATCCTAGGAGAAAATTCATCGGACTAGGTTTTCTATCTTAGGAGAAAGATTCATCAGACTAAGATTTTGATCCTAGGAGAAAGTTCATCATACTAGGTCTCTTTTCTACTTCTTTTTTGGTATCTTAGAATAAAGATTTATTAGACTAAGATTTCTATCCTAGGAGAAAGTTCATCAGACTAGATCTTCTATGTGAGGAGAAAAAATCATTAGATTAAGATTGTGATCCTAGGAGAAGATTCGTCAGACTAGGTTCTCTATCTTAGGAGAAAAATTCATCAGACTAAGACGTTTATCCTAGGAGAATGATTCATCAGACTAGGTTTTTTTTTTAAGAAAAAGATTCATCAGACTAAGATTTCTATCCTAGGAGAAAGTTCATCAGACTAAGATTTTGATCCTAGGAGAAAATTCATTAGACTAGGTCTATTTTTGTTATTTTAGGAGAAAGATTCATTAGACTAAGATTTCTGTCCTAGGAGAAAGTTCATCAGACTAGGTCTCTTTTTTTGTGTATCTTAGGAGAAAGATTCATTAGACTAAGATTTTTATCCTAGGAGAAAGATTCATCATACTAAGATTTTGATCCTAGGAGAAAATTCATCAGACTAGGTCTATTTTTTTATCTTAGGAGAAAGATTCATCAGACTAAGATTTCTGTCCTAGGAGAAAGTTCATCAGACTAGGTTTTCTATCTTAGGAGAAAGATTCATCAGACTAAGATTTTTATCCTAGGAGAAAGTTCATCAGACTAGGTCTTTTTTTTTCTTTGGTTATCTTAGGAGAAAGATTCATCAGATGTTTATCCTAGGAAAAAGATTCATCAGACTAGGTTTTCTATCTTAGGAGAAAGATTCATCATAGGAGAAAATTCATCAGACTAAGATTTTTGTGACAACCCGGCCGGTCGTCTTAAAAATTTACGCCCCGATCCCCCATTAACTGCTTTTCCCAAGTTTATTTTTGCTATTTTGATTTGCCGGGATGTTCGGTTTTGAGTTTCGGAGAATTTTGGGATATTTAGTCCCTAAATGAAAGCTTAAGTGTTGGAAAGTTAGCCGTAGTCATAACAGTGTGAAGACGACCTCGGAATGGAAATCTGATGGTTCCGTCAGCTCCGTTGGGTGATTTTGGGCTTAGGGGCGTGTTCGGATTGTGTTTTGGAGGTCCATAGCAGTATAAAGAACAAAGTAAGAGACTCCAAGAAAGAAAACTAAATTATAGATACGAAAGTTTCCCTACAAAGGGGTTGGCTTCAACAACCCATAAGGGACGGCTTGTCAAGTTACACAAATAGTTAATTTGCTTATAGTCACAAAAGTTTTCCTACAAAGGAGCTGGCTTCAACAACCCATAAGGGACGGTTTGCCAAGCTACACAACTCAGAAAACTTTTGTACTATAACCAACGTTAGCTGTTTATAACTCAGAAAACTTTCGAACTATAATAAGCTAACTTTCAAAGAGTATTCTTACTCTATTCTATTTTCATACATGGACCGACCTTTCCATCCATTCGAAAGAAAGAACAAGAGGGAAATTTAGAAAGCACTCATATGTAATATATCATAAAAAATTTACAAAGGTTACAAGATGATCTTCCAACTACTACAGGGCCTCCTTTATATAGGACTAGGAGGTTATTATAAGACAAACTTACATTATAAACTAAATCTATCTTACATGACAAACTTATCTACATGTGGGTCCTTCTTGGCATGTGAAGGACTTTAAGCAAAACAACTAAAAAGCTCCTGAAAACATGTGAAAGGTGCGAAATATACATGGTGTAGCATGTGAAAGTATGAGGGAGCATGTGACTACATGTCAAAGTAGGGTGTTCCATGTGATGAGGTATGTGGAAGCATGTGAAAACAAATGGAAGTGGGGCCCAGATAGTATGAAAAGATGTGAAAATTTGTCTTGGCATGGGTAGATGATTTTGAAGGGTTTTTTGGTGGGTAATGTAAGATTATGGTGGGATTAGTAGGGATTTAGATAATTATTCTTCATTGATTCTAGGGTTGTCTTCTAGGAATCTTTTCAAAGACCTTGTGTAGTAATGCCTGGAACTTGACGGTCCTTCTCCACTGTGTTCTTTCTCCTTTGGATTGAGAGATGTAATCCGCAACTTTAATCTGGAAATGTCGTGAGTGATTTTTTCTCGGATGACTTCGTATGGGGTTTGATACTCTTTTGCTGCTTCTCGGACTCTTTTCCCAGTGAGGATGAGTGTTGGTATAATTCCAGCTTGCCCAATTTTTTGGCCATATCTCTCTCGGGATGCACCTATTTTGCTGGAAAAGGATTCTTTGTGCCTCGCTACATTCTTCCTCCATTGATAAAATGGACACGAGAAATTTTCACCAGAATGATGCCTCTGCTTGCGCCTGGACTTTTCCATTAGTAATCTTCAGTGGCCTGTGGAACATGAATACCTTTGCTGTGTAGGAATCGTTGAAATATTTTATCCAATTTCTAGGTTTGAATTATAGCAAAAATACTTTAAGGGCTGGTGCAATGTTATCAAAATCCTTGAAGACGTTGCATTTGAATTCCATGAAAATATGATACTGATATATGGAGAGAACCATTGAGCCCATATGAGAAGCTGAGGATTGGGAATAATTTTTGCATTTATCTGGATCATTTTTGGGAAGGCCTTCATATCCATCTCTATTAGAAATTCTGTATGAGTAAGGAAGAAATTGAATTTCTTGATTCCATTCTTTACTGCAAGAATTTCCTTAAAAGTGGAGTGATAATGTTGCTCGGCATCTTTGAACTTTCCACTGGCGTATCCGCATATTTTCCTCTGGCCAACTTTTTCGTCAAATAGAACAACACTCCAATATTCATTGCTGGCATCAGTTTGCAGTATCTTCTTTCCATCTGAAGAGATGTAGAGGGACTTGACATTTTTAGATATCTCCTTTATTTTTCTAACTACTTCATCCTGTTTCTCTCCCCATGATGGAGCATTTTTCTTGAGCATTTCTTTGAGTGGTGAAATATATGTAGAAATATTTGGGATGAAATCTCTTACATAATTTATTACACCCAAGAACTGTTGGATCTGCTTTGTTGTGAGGTTGGTATCCGGAAATTTAAGTAATTCCTGAAATATATGTGGTCCTGGACTGTATTCACCTTGGACAAAATGCATTCCGAGAAAATCGATCTCCTTTTGATCAAGAACCATCTTTTTTGCTGAAAGCATGATCTCATACTGTGTTACCAATGTCTCAAATTGACATGTTCTTCCAATATATCACTAAATAACAAGATGTCATCAATGTAAACTAAGGAGGTATGGAGGATGGGTTGGAAGATTTTTATCATGGCTTTTTGGAACAAGGAGGGTGCACTTTTTCAACTCGAAGGGCATGACTTTCCATTGGAAGTGATGATCGGGGAAGCAAAATCCCGTTTTGGGTCGTTCTTCAGGGTGGATTCCCAATTGCCAAAATCCAGATTTTAAATCAAACTTGGAAAATATTTGGCCTTGGCTAAGTGGGAGAAAAGAGTGAGTTTATTGGGGATGGGGAATTTATCATCTTGGAGGAAATAGTTAAGTGGCTGGTAATAAATAACTAACCTGAGTTTTCCTCTTGTCTGCTCAGCTCTTTTGTTGACATTAAATGCTTCGCATGCCCATTGTGAATCCGACGACTCTATCATATCAGATTCCAAAGTTTTTCGCATTCTTTCTTTGCAAGCTGAAGATGATCTGGATTCATGCCTGGATGACTGGCCTTTGTCAGATTGATGTTTTCATTTTTCTTGAAAGGGAGCTTGATAAAAAACTCTTGGTTTTTCCATAACGGGCTTTTCCCTTTCTTTATGAAATCCTTGTGTGATTTAGCACATGAATGTTCAATGAGATTTTGCACAATCTCTTTGATTTGTTCGTCATTGGTGATTTGGAATAGCCTTGGAATCTCAGAATAAAGTTTGAACAACTTTTTAAAAGCTATCCCGTTAGCTTTGATCTGGAGTTGATCCCTAAGTTGTTTGTAAATGTCGAATCCAACAATAAGATCTTTTCCAGGTACATCAGACCCTATCAGCTTGGTTTTGTACTTCAATCCTGGAAAGAACTCAATTGTGACTGGATGCTTTGTGATGCTGGTGGTAGTCAGGATTCTATTTGATGCAGTGTTAAAATCCTTAAAGTGCAGCACCCATTGATCTTTAGGGAGAATAGCAGGATTTATGAGTGAGGAAGCAGCTCCGGTGTCGATGAAAGCAATAACTCGAGTTGGTTTATCCCATTTGGATGAATAGACTTTGAGTTCTGCTTGAGGAACGACTACGAGAGCGTTGATCTCCTCTCGGGCTTCAATCACTGGTTCTGAAATTTGGTAGTGATCATTGTCTTGATCTTCATAGATATCAAGAGAGAATAAAGTTTCTTCATTAGGTTCATCATCCACAGAGAATATGGATTCAAGGTCCTCATCTTTTCCGAGATGTATGCCAGGGTAATCTTCAATCTCTTCAAGGAGTTTGACAGATCTTCTCGATTGGGGACAGTTTTTAGCGAAATGTCCAATCTTGTGGTAAATAAAACATCTATTTTTCTTGTGAAAATTTCCTGGCTTTCTACATCTAAAATATTTTGTGCGTCTCTTGGACCTTGATTTCCCGTCTAGAATTCTTGGCCATTTGAACCTTATAAATTCTCTCCGTCACCTAGATGTGTGGCAAGAACATCCTGACCCAGTAATGTAACACCTAGTAAATTCAGATTAGTTGTGGATGTGTTAGATGCGTATTAATGGGATCTTTTAGACATGTAAAGCCCTATCAGGATGAGTATGGGTAATGTAACACTCCGTAAATATGAATCAGTTGTGTGCGGATGAGGACTATTTATATGATGGTTATCAATTTTATATGATAATAAGTGTACGAGGTATATCATAAGTGATTTGGGGTCCAAGGAGAGACCTAAGTCTAAGCCAAGTTTGAAAACTACATGAAAGACTAAAATTTCAAATGGGTACGCACAAGACCACACTTTGGAAAAGAATATATACAGATATATAAGGCTTTAGGTGATGCACAACCTTTAACTTGAAAGGTCTTTGAGTCTAGTTTCTAACGCTTCAAACCGTTCGTCATTTGAACTTTCCTACAAGAAGTGATGAAAAGATTACCAAAGGCTGGCGGAGGACTGCGCGGATGCAAAGCATCCGAGGCCGCGTCTGAAAAGAGGGACTGGCACTGAAGTGCTGCCATATCATCCTGGTCAGCATCCGAGGCCGCATCCGAAATCTGGGCTTATAAACACAATTTCGGGATTCATTTTCCCCATTCTATTTGGACGACCCTTTGGGATTATTCTTCACTCACTCAAGACCACCAACTCCTACCATCTTCAAGGTAAGTAATCCCTATTATCTTGTCATGAAATTCCATCATTTCTCCACTAGTATTGATGAAATCTACACACAAATTACTTAGATCTTCTAGAGATTTTTTCAAGAACTCAAAGGAGGGTTTTACAAGATTTCTTCCAAAAAGGTAATCCTACACCCTTAGACTTACATGTATGGATTTTTTTAAGGGAATATGAGTATGAATAAGTAATAGAACTCTTGTTATGGTGATTGGAAGCCATAAGTTCTCAATTTAATTACATAACTATAGTAGAGATTGAAAGATGAATATTTGTTGGAATTTTATTGGTTAGGTATGGATGGATGGTCATATATGTGATGTTGGAAGTTATAATTGGTTAATCATGATGGTGGGATAAATTGTTGATGAATGGTGGTAATTAGATGAACTAACTATATGGTGATGAGATGTACAAATTTATGCCTACAAGGTGTTTGATAATATGCCTAAATGGCTTAAATTATGGAATTTGTTACTAATATTGGTTCCATTGGATGTTCTATTGTAGATTGAAGGTTCTTAGTGTTGTGGATCATTGTAGTATCACTAAGGGGTGAAATTGAGGTATGTGAGGCTAACTCTCTATGTTTGGAAATGTTAATGATACTACATTATGTTTCTTTTACGACGTTACTAATTGCCTCAGAAATATAATTTAGCCTAGTTTCTTGAATAGTTGTAGAAGTTCTATTCTTTAGCTTCATAACTCTGTTCATGACTCTCATTCTGAACGTTGTGAGCTCAGTTCGTATTCAATATAGACTTGGGTTTGATGTCCCTAAGTCTCAGTATAGCTTATCAATATGTCATAAACAGTTGAAGTTTTATTGTTCATAATTAGTTCAAGAATACATGTCTCATTATAGTCCTATTCAGTATTCCAGTATTATGTAACTCAGTATGATTCAATATTCCATTGTTATGTACTCAGTGTGATGCAGTATTCCAGTATCATGTAACTCAGTGTGATTCAGTATTTCACTTATATGTATTGTAGTATGATTCTCAATTCCTAATTTTAAATCCTTGAATGTCGAACACCTGTATTTGGTCCTAAAGCCGCAGTTAATGCTTTATGCATCTTTGGGCCTGAGGCCGCATTTTATGCTTTATGCATCTTTGGGTCTGAGACCGCAATTTATGTTTTATGCATTTTGGACCTCAGGTCGCAGTTATATGTACATATACTTGGGCTCGAGGCCACAGTTTGTGCACATATATATATTGGGTCTAAGGCTGCAGTTTAATATTCAGAAACAGGTTGTTCATCATTCAGAAGAGGGAGTATTCATATCTTTACTTCCTTTGTTCGGTTTTAGTTACTAGTTATCAGTTCAGTTATCAGTTATCAGTTATCATTTCAGTTTTAGTTTCAGTTTCAATAGTTATCGTTTCAGTTATCAGCTTAGTTTCAGTTTTAGCATTTATAATTCTTTCTTTCAGTTGATTTACATACCAGTGCAATTCAAATGTACTGACGTCCTTTTTGCCCGGGGCCTACATCTCACGATGCAGGTACTGTTTTACAGGTTGATAATTCAGAGTGCTAGGATTCTCGTACCAGCTATTGGGTGATCCCCAGTTTTTTCGGGGCATTATCACTACCTTACAGTCTTTCGGTATTTACAGATAGACAGTATTTTCAGTACTTCAATAGAGGCTTCATAGACTAGAATATCAATTAGATAGAGTCACAAGATTTTTGTGTTAAGCAATGGTGGATACAGACATGTTTCAGACTTGTATTAGTGTTTCCACACTTTGACTTTTATCATTTAGACATTCAGTATATCAGCATGTGTTAGTTTATCTTCCGCATTTAGTATGTTATGATATCACATGTTGATTCAGCCCGCCAGTTTGTTCGCTCAGTCACAATTAGTCAGGCATCGAGTGTCGTGTTACGTCCAGGCCTAGGTTCGGGGCGTGACCATTCTCGTACCAGCTATTAGGTGATCCCCAGTTCTTTTAGGGCATTATTACTACCTTACAATCTTTCGGTATTTACAAAAAGACAGTGTTTTCAGTATTTCAATAGAGTATTCATAGACTAGAGTATCAATTAGATAGAGTCACAAACTTTTTGCGTTAAGCAATGTTGGCTACAGACATGTTTCAGACTTGTATTAGTGTTTCCACACTTTGACTTTTATCATTCAGACATTCAGTATATCAACATGTGTTAGTTTATCTTCCGCATTTAGTATGTTATGATATCACATGTTGATTCAGCCAGCCAGTTGGTTCGCTCGGTCACATGTAGTCAAGCACCGAGTGTCGTGTTACGTCCAGGGCCAGATTCGGGGCATGACAAAGCTTGGTATCAAAGCACTGGGTTCAAGTGTCCTAGGGAGTCTATAAAGCCGTGTCTAGTGGAGTTTCCTTTATATGTGTGTGCCGACCACTCATATAAACGGTTAACTACCAAGACATCCAGGATTGTCTCATTTCTTTCTACTCTAGATCGTGCCATGAATCTTAGAGCAATAGGTAACCTTTTCTTCCTATCGAATTCCAGACGTATTGAATGTCCAAGCGACAGGCGGGAAAAAAAAAGAAAAGCCCAAGGTCCTGGAAGGATGATTTGCCTATTGTGGTATTACTATGGAGTTCATATTGGTAACAAATATAAGACTTGAGAAGATGTTGAAAGTGGGATGCAATGGATAGTAGTACAGATTAGAGCATAACCTTATTAGAAAGTACAAAAGCAATTATCATGTCTTATGGCTATTAGTTTACCTCAGTTACTAATTATACAATCTTTCAGTTAGAAAATTTATGGTTATTCAGTACGCCAGTATTCAGTTATATGTTTACCAAATCTCCAATTTTTAGTGTATCAAAATTTTTGGAGACTTGTGAGTATACAGTGATGCATATGGATGCTTAAAAAAATGTAAGTAACAGTGATTATAGCGAAAGCTTCGCATGTTTTAGGGATTAAGACCCAAGACTCACCGGATGGTGCATGAAGTGATTTATCAGATGTGTATGACAGTGTATCCGTATGTTAGACCCCACGGTGTATCAAGTTAAGAATTCAACTGCAGCAGGCATAGAATTGATCACTATAGTTTTGGACAGAAAGGAGCCTAAGGGAAATATAGCTAAGAATAATATGATGTACGAAATGAGAACCAAGAGCAGGCGACATTGAATTTTAGGTAATGATTTTAAGTTGTTTAGATTTATTCAAATCAGAACTAGAAAGCCATGTTAGTGAATTTATATACGAAGTGGCTATTATTGTGAGATAAAGGATATGGCAATTCCCCTTCACATGATGTGACTATGTGTTTGGGCCGGAGGTTTATAGTCTGAAGTGATTTTGAAGTGTATAGAAAGTTTGGGGGTTAGATATTCTAATTTTGTTTAAGACAGATGAAATTTCCCTAAGTGTGATCCATATGCATAGTTCAAAAGAATGATAGTGTACATCAAAAGAATATGGTCAGATGATGAGGGAAGTTAGGAGTAACCTTATGCTTCACTTTAGTTATTCAAAGCAGGAGAAGAAAATATGATGCTAAGAGGTGGTTAGTGAAATGATAGTAAATAAGTTTTGAGTAAATATAGTAAATTAGCAATTTCAACAAAGCTAGTAGAGGTAAAATTTGATCCACTTAGCCAAGTTATCTCTAGTGAGTGGATGGCAGTTTGAAATACCAAATGCATGTGTTAGAACCCAAAGAGTTTAAGTTAAACCCGAAGTACAATGGCAGTGGAAAAAAAATCAGCTAACAGTGAGAGAGCAAGCTATAAAAGAATAGCCTTTAGGAATTATCAAAATGTGGTTACCCCAAGATTGACAGTGTCAGCAGAGTTAAATTATTACGATTATGTATGATAGGTTTGAATACATTAGATTTTCATTATGTGAATAATTTAGTTTCCCTAGCTCAGAATAAGTTGGGAGATGAGTCGTCATTGACGTAGAGTGCAAAGAATTGCAGAAAATAAGGTTATTTGGATCCCAACAAAAATAGAAGGATCCGCAAGTATAAGACCTTTGCCCTAAGGGGTGAAGTGAAAATTTTCAGTAAGTCCAGTTAGAGGTTTGAAACCCGAATAGTTAGCATGGATATGAAAAAGAAAATCATTTCGGTAATGAGGGAAAATTGTGTAATTACCACAGGGATTATGTCTAGCATGTGTAAGAAACACAAAGTGAGTAGAATGATCACTGAGCTTAGTTATTGTTGATAAAGTGATCACAGAAAAGTTATAAAATCATGCCCAGTTATGTATTACGAGGGTAGTGCTATTGCACGAGACTCTAATATTCTGAGTAGTAGTCAGTGACTTAGCTCACAACAATACTATAAGCATTTTCAGGAAGTGCTTAAGAAGATAATCAAGTGTGGGAAGTATAACTCGTGATTGAGGTAGATAAGAGAACTTTGGTGAAAGAAGTTCACTGCTTAGCCAAGGTAGGAGTTCGACTTTCGGACACCAAAGATGATGAAGTTGTTGTATAGGAGAACACTTGTTCCTCCTTAGTAGCTGAAGTGATGGAGAAATAGTTTGATGATCCCTACTTGTTGTAGCTAAAAGGAGGGATTCACAGGCATAAGATGATGGCTTTTAAACAAGGGGAGATGATAATACTTTGAGGTACCAGGATAGATTGTGTGTTCCAACCATAGATGGACTTAGTAAAGGAGGAAGATATTAGAAGCCCATAATTCCAGGTATTCTATCCACCTAGGTTTTCCAAAGATGTATCATGATCTTAAGAAGATTTATTGGTGGAACGACATGAAAAAGAAAGTTGCAGACCTTGTGGCCAAGTGTTTGAATTGTCAGCAAGTGAAAGTTGAGCAGCAGAAAACTAAGTGTTTATCTCAGAACACACACATCCTTTAGTGGAGATGGTAAATATGGACCTTATAATAGGATTATCTCGCTCATTTTGAAATCATGATTTTTATGGGCGAAGGTGTAGATTGCCAATTAGTTGGTTCGAAGTTGGCGAAGCGGAGTTGTTGGGACCAGATTCGGTCAATCAGTCTATGGAGAAAGTCAAGTTGATTCAAGAGCATTTGTAGATAGCTCAGAGTTTCCAAAAGTCCTATTTGAACATGCAACATAGAGACCTAGAGTTTCAAGTTGATGATTGGGTGTTTCAAAAAGTTTCGCCTATGAAAGGTGTTATAAGATTTGGGAAGAAAGGAAAGCTCAATCCTAGATACATCGGCCCATATAAGATCCTATGAAGGATCGGGTAAGTAGCTTATGAGTTAGAATTTCCACCATAATTAGAGATTGTACACCAGTACTTTACGTGTCATGTTATAATATTCAAGTTTCCAATATTCAAATCTCATGTCACGACATTTATGTTTTCAATATTCAGATCTCATGTTAGAACATTCAAGTCAGTTCAATACTCAGATACTCATGCCAGTCCAGTACTCAGATATTCATGATAGCTTAATACTCAGGTATTGATGTGAGTTCAGTGAGCAGATATTCACGTCAGTTCAACCCTTGATAATTCATGCCAGTTCAGTATTTATATATCCATGTTAGTTCAGAATTCACGTACCCATAACAAACAAGTATTCATGTATATGTATCATGTTATGCGTATTATTATGCCCTATGGAGCTAGTGTTATGCTCTGTTAGCTGGTAGGTATTTTGGAGAAATGTTGAAAGTATCAAACCTTCTCATTCAGATCTTATAATAGAATCTCCATGTCTTTCAGTGTTTAGCCAGTTTAGTAGCCATTCACTTTAGTACCTATCCAGTTCAGTATATCATCAGTTCAGTAATCGTGTATTCATTCAGTTTAGTATGGAAGTGTTAATGAAAGTTCATGTTCCCACCAGACCAATTTAAGGTCCGGAGTTAGCCTAAGATACAACCAGAATACTCATTCGAGGATGAATGATCCCAAGGGGGAGATAATGTAACACCCCATAAATTCGGATTAGTTGTGGATGTGTTAGATGAGTATTAATGGGATCTTTTAGACATGTGAAGCCCTATCAGGATGAGTATGAGTAATGTAACACTCCGTAAATATGAATCAGCTGTGTGCGGACGAGGACTATTTATATGATGGTTATCAATTTTATATGATAATAAGTGTACGAGGTATATCATAAGGGATTTGGGGTCTAAGGAGAGACCTAAGTCTAAGCCAAGTTTGAAAACTACATGAAAGACTACAATTCCAAATGGGTACGCACAAGATCACACTTTGGACGAGCATATAAACAGATATATAAGGCTTTAGGTGATGCACAAACTATAAAATAAAAGTTCTTTGAGTCTAGTTTCTAACGCTTCAAACCGTTCGTCATTTGGACTTTCCTACAAGAAGTTATGACCAAATTACCAAAGGCTGGCGGAGGACTACGCGGATGCGAAGCATCCAAGGCCGCATCTGAAAAGAGGGACTGGCAGTGAAGTGCTACCATAGAATCCGGGTCAGCATCTGAGCTCCTGATAGGAGTGAAGTGGGGATGTGAAGCATCTGAGGCCGCATCCGAAATCTGGGTTTATAAACACAATTTCGGGATTCATTTTCCCCATTCTATTTGGACGACCCTTGGGATTATTCTTCACTCACTCAAGACCACCAACTCCTACCATCTTCAAGGTAAGTAATCCCTATTATCTTGTCATGAAATTCCATCATTTCTCCACTAGTATTGATGAAATCTACACATAAAATACTTAGATCTTCAAGAGATTTCTTCAAGAACTCAAGGAGGGTTTTACAAGATTTCTTCCAAAAAGGTAATCCTACACCCTTAGACTTACATGTATGGATTTATTAAGGGAATATGAATATGAATAAGTTCCCAATTTAATTACATAACTATAGTAGAGATTGAAAGTTGAATATTTGTTGGAATTTTATTAGTTGGGTGTGGATGAATGGTCATATATGTGATGTTGGAAGTTATAATTTGTTAATCATGATGGTGGGATAAATTATTGATGAATGGTGGTAATTAGATGAGCTCACTATATGGTGATGCGATGTAGAGATTTATGCCTACAAGGTGTTTGATAATATGCCTAAACGGCTTAAATTATGGAATTTGTTACTAATATTGGTTCCATTGGATGTTCTATTGTATATTGAAGGTTCTTAGTGTTGTGGATCATTGTAGTATCACTAAGGGGTGAAATTGAGGTATGTGAGGCTAACTCTCTATGTTTGGAAATGTTAATGATTCTCCCTACACTACGTTTCTTTTACGACGTTACTAATTACCTCAGAAATATAATTTAGCCTAGTTCCTTGAATAGTTGTAGAACTTTTATTCTTTAGCTTCATATCTCTGTTCATGACTCTCATTTTGAACGTTGTGAGCTCAGTTCATATTCAATATAAACTTGGGTTTGATGTCCCTAAGTCTCAGTATAGCTTATCAGCATGTCATTAACAGTTGAAGTTTCATTGTTCATAATCAGTTCAAGAATACATGTCTCATTCTAGCCCTATTCAGTATTCCAGTATTATGTAACTTAGTATGATTCAGTATTCCAATATTATGTACTCAGTGTGATTCAGTATTCCAGTATCATGTAACTCAGCATGATTCAGTATTTCACTATTATGTATTGTAGTATGATTCTCAATTCCTAATTTTAAATCCTTGAATGTTGAACACCTGTATTTGGGCCTGAGGCCGTAGTTAATGCTTTTTGCATCTTTGGGCCCTAAGCCGCAGTTTATGCTTTATGCATTTTGAACCTGAGGTCGCAGTTATGTATACGTATACTTGGGCCCGAGGCCACAGTTTGTGCACATATATATATTGGGCCTGAAGCTGCAGTTTAAAATTTAGATAAACAGGTTGTTCATCATTCAGAAGAGGGAGTATTCATATCCTTACTTCCTTTGTTCGGTTTCAGTTACCAGTTATCAGTTCAGTTATCAGTTATCAGTTCAGTTATAAGTTATCAGTTCAATTATCAGTTATCAGTTATCATTTCAATTTCAATTTCAATAGTTATCGTTTCAGTTATCAATTATCAAATCTCAGTTATCAACTTAGTTTTAGTTTTAGCATTTATAATTCTTTCTTTCAGTTGCTTTACATACCAGTGCAATTAAAATGTACTGACGTCCCTTTTTCCTGGGGCCTACATCTCACGATGCAGGTACTGTTTTACAGGTTGATGATTCAGAGCGCTAGGATTCTCATATCAGCTATTAGGTGATCCCCAGTTCTTTCAGGGCATTATCACTACCTTACAGTCTTTCGGTATTTACATATAGATAGTGTTTTCAGTAGTTCAATAGAGGCTGTATAGACTAGAGTATCAATTAGACAGAGTCACAAGGTTTTTGTGTTAAGCAATGTTGGCTACAAACATGTTTAAGACTTGTATTAGTGTTTCCACACTTTGACTTTTATCATTCAGACATTCAGTTATTAGCACGTGTTAGTTTATATTCCATATTTAGTATGTTATGATATCACATGTTGATTCAGCCAGCCAGTTGGTTCGCTCGGTTACATGTAGTCAGGCACCGAGTGCCGTGTTACGTCCAGGCCTAGGTTCGGGGCGTGACAGGTGATTAGGTCAGATTTGCGGCATGCTTTGTCAAGCGCTGGATTGTGTTGGATAATTTGTTTTAGGGCAGAGCGCTTCGTACAAATGTCATCTAATGCGACGAAAATAGCTTGCCTGAAATAACCAATTTGAGGGATTGTTATAGACTGAAACTTTTCTTCAATGATGGTCATGGTTCGGCTTACCAACAACTTTGGAAGGGAAGAGACAAAGGTTTTCTTTAGATTGATGTCTCCACCGATCTCGAAGTATATCTTCGCCATTTTTTGAAAATACATGTCAATGTCATTTCTGTCGAATGATACACGTTTCATCTCGAAGAGTTGTCTTCGCATTTTCTCCTGTCTTTGGCTAGTATCTCCGCAAAAAACTTAATGTAAGATTCTGATGTTGAAGGCAAAATCTTGGGAAGTAAGAAAAGTATTTTTGTCTTGAATTAATCTTTGAGAATTCCTAAGAACCGTGAAGTGAGTTCTGACAGGATGATATACTTTTCTCGTTCCACCAAATTTTTGGTCACCATCCAAGTATAAAAGTCTTGGATCCTTTGAGGCCATATTGAAACCTTGACATCATCTAAGGTGAAAGTGTGGAAGCCAGTTCCAACTGGTTTTGACACCATGGGCTCATATATTTTTTCTGGGATTGGTTCATCTGCCATGCCTTCTTGTTCCTCATCTACTTCAGATATTTCTGGGTCTCTTGGCTGATTTATAAATATTGAGGGGTTGTCATCTTCGGAAGAGTTTGTTGTGGATTCATTGTTTGATTGAGAGCTATCTTCCATTGTTTCATCGTCTGTTGAATTCAGAGATTCTGACCATGGATTATCTTCTTCTGATATGTATCTTGGCTGGGAGACATAGAGGTTTGGAGCCTTCTGGTCATATATCATCAGATTTTTGGGGTTCGATCTTTTTAAACTTTCTTCTTGGTCTCACCTTTTCTTTGTTTGTTTTTGCACCGTAAGAGCGTCCTTCCTTTCCCAAACCATTTTTGCAATATCAAAATCATGTTCTTCTTTTAAGGGTTAGGTGAAAGTGATTAGATTTTGTGAGGTAGATGGAAAGTAGAAAAGGTGTAGTCTAATTTAGGTGGGGAATATGTTTGTGGATACATAGGGAAGAAGGTAGGTTTTGAGGGAAAAACTAAGGTCTTTTGTGACTCAAAGTGGTCATTTCTCAAAGGTTGAATTTGTTCTCTGATGGAAATCGTCTCCTTTTGTTATTGTTGGAAAAATTGGAAAAGTGAAGTTCCTGGAGGACAAATCTCGTATTGTAAATTTGCCAACCTCAGTTCCAAGGCTTTTATTATTCCGGCATGGTGAGACGATGTTTGATCCATCGTTTTCTCAATTGTTTCCACTTTGCTCATCATTTTGCTTTGTTTATGGGCCACATTCTTTATGGTGTTGCCAATGTTGTTCAACACCTTGTTTTGGTCGATGGAGTTTTCTGATTTCCAGTTCATTGTTGCTTCGATGTCACTTGTTGGGGTTTTTTCTCTATTAGGTAGAACTATGTTTTTCTTGAGAATTTTTGGAGCATGGCTTATACCCTTCTTTTCAAAAGGTTGGAGTGAAGGAAAATCTAAGGTATGACTGGAGCTTGAAGGACTTAGCATGAATATCTATGGTTGTGTGGGATTTGTGATTTTTTGAGTTGGTGAAGTTTCAGGTTCAGGTGGCTTTTTGGATTCTGGGGTATGAGCTGATAGTGATTTGGGTTTGGGTGTGGTTTCACTATCCTCCCAGCTTGGAGTGAATTTTTTTGGTAATTTTGGCCATTCCTGGGGTTTGTAACTGACAAGAAATTCATATTTACCTGGACGGCTTAATGAGCCAATTGAAAGATCTTTATTTTCATATTTGGCTCGAAATTGTTTTTTAGTGGTCTTCCCCTTTTTCTTGGATTTTGGTTTGGTTTTGTTGAGGCCGAACCTTTCCCAATGACACTGGTGGTGTTCATCATATTCTCCAATTGGATCTTCCAAACAGTCTTGGCAGTCACAATCAAGATCTCAAGGACAGTGTCCCGTAAAGGGGCATTTGAACCACCAAGCCCTTTTTCCTTCTCTGTCAAAATTTTGACACCGGTCATGTTCTTCCATGATGCTTTGTATATTCCAAAAGAACTCTCCATCAGGTTTAGGGTATGTATCTGTTGTATCTTTGGGTTGAATCATTTGGCAAGAAAAGATGGTTTTATTGGGTTTTTGAGATGGGAATGGTCAAGGCTTATGCAGACGGTTTTGTCATTTTTTTTGGTAAAAGTTGGTTCACCAGATTGCAGAGATTCCTCCGGTTCTCTTAACTTTTCATAATTTGTGATCCAGGAATTAGGAAGAATTTTGACAAGATCATCTTTGGAAATTTGTCTGGGTATTTGGGTGCACATGGTGTTTCCTTTGGTAGTATCAATATTTAAGAGTAAAGCATTTTTTCCTCCGGGAAGGCAAAGATCCATGGCGTGATTTTGGACTCGCCACGCCATTTGGTGATGAAGAGTGGCTTGGATGGAATCTTTGGCTTGAGGGGCTACTTGGATTTGGACTTGGATTTTTAGTGCTTCGATTAAGTATGGATCATAAAGGGACATGTTGAAATTTGGAAAGATAGTTATGAAGACAGTCCCGACATTTAGGGTAACTTCTGCAGTACCCAAATTTGCATGTTGATACTCCAAGTATCTTGTATCTAGAAGAGAAAGTCGAGCTACAATAGGTTGACCTTTTCTTCCGTGATATGTTAAAGCGATTCAGATAGCACCAAAATGGATATGGGTAAAACCATGATCTCTCCATTGCCTGGAAAAATCATCTGGGATTTGAAGGGTGATAAATTGTTCCTCTAGAGTGGCAAGAATAGGATGCTGGTCAAGTTTTGAGGCAACAACATATTCGTTAAATCCTTTTGGTCTATATTGGACTAAGGAACGAATTTGGGTCCAAGGTGCAAACAATTCTTTGGCAAAAACTGAGTAGGGGTTTATGAGGGGTAGTTTAGTGGAGGATACTTTTTGTTCATCGGGCAGGATATCTACTTCATAGAGGTAATCATATTTTTTGGACAAGGTTTTATATAGAGTAGGAGACATATTCATTTTGCTAGGGAAGAGGATGATGGAAATGACTCAGACATATTTATAAATTGTTCCTCCCTCCGAAAGGATGCGCTGGCTCTGATACCACAGTATAAAGAACAAAGTAAGAGACTCCTATAGATACAAAAGTTTCCCTACAAATGGGCTGGCTTCAACAACCCATAAGGGACGGCTTGCCAAGCTACACAAACAGTTAATTTGTTTATAGTCGCAAAAGAAGGTCGAATTTTGAAGTTTCAGGTTCGATAGTGAGATTTTGATCCAAGGGTAGAAATGGAATTCAGAAAGTTGGAGTAGCTCCGTAGTGTTGAATGTGATGTGTGTGCAAAATTTCAGGTCATTCGGACGAGGTTTGATAGACTTTTTGATCGAAAGTGTATTTTTAGAGTTTTTGGAATTCTTAGGATGAAAACAATGAAAAATAGGTGTTTTGATGTTGTTTTAAGCATTCCGAAGGTTGGAAACAGTTTGAATGATGTTTTAGGATTGGTTGTCATGTTTGGTTGATGTCCTAGGGGCCTCGGGGTGATTTCGAATGGTTGATGGAAAGATTTTTGGAGTTTGAAGTTTGTAGCTTCAGCTGTTATTTGTCATAACCGCACCTGTGGCTTGGGTCCCGCAGGTGTGGCACTGCAGAAGTGGCTCAGAGGTCGCAGAAGCAGAAATGAGAAAGGGGCCAGGAACCGCAGAAGCGGCATAAGGAACCGCAGATGCGGAATTTGAGGTCGCAGGTGCGATATTGGGCTTTTAAGTGAGAACTGCAGAAGCGGTTCCCCAACCACAAAAGCGGTATCGCAAATGCGGAAATAGCTGGGCAGAAATATGAATTTCGAGAGTTTAGTTTCAAAAGATGGAAATTCGATTTGGAGCTCGGGAGAGGGCAATTTTGAGAGGAAATTGAAGATGAGATCATTGGGTAACGATTATTTAATCCTTTCTAGTTATATTCCATCAATCTATAGTTAGTTTCATCATTTAATTTCGGATTGGAGATGAAAATTGGGGGGAAAAATGGAAGAAAGTTCTTAGACCTAGAATTTGACTTTTGATTGGGAATTTGACCTTGGATTTGGATAATTTTGGTATGCATGAACTCGTGAAAGCGTGAGGATTCTGATAATATAAATTTTACCCGATTCCGAGACGTGGGCCCAAGGAACGTTTTGGTCATTTTACCTAATTTCGCATATTAGCTTAGAATATCTTTGTAGAATCAGTTACTTGAAGTGTTATTTACATTATGCAATTGAATTGAATAGATTTGGGTCATTTGGAGTCGAGTAATCATGGCAAGAGCGTGGTTTCGGGTTGATTTTTTAGCCGTTTCATGGTAAGTGGCTTGTCTAACCTTGTGTGGGGGACCTTTCCCCTTAGGATTTGGTATATTTGGTAATTGAAATGCCTTGTACGTGAGGTTATGAGTGCGTACTTGTGCTAATTGTTGGAAATCCGGTTTTTATTAAGTAATTACTAGCATGTTTTCTTTCTTGTTTTTATTACTCGCACTATTAAGCTTGTTGTTAGCTTAGGAAAGCATGTCTAAGTGATTTAATTGCTTTATTTTCTCAAACTGCCTTACCTGAATTCTATGCAACATGCTAGGCTAGAATTACTTGTTGCCTTAATATGAAATTTTCCATTTCTGAATAGTTTCCTGTTGCTGTTGTGTATTTACATTGGGACTACGGATATGTGATTCTGGTAGCTCCCCCTTGTCTATTTATTTGGGACTACGGATGTGGAATTCCGATAGATCCCCCTTATCTATTTATTTGGGACTACGGATGTGGGATTCCGGTATGGAACTACGGGACTGCATCCGATAGATTCCCCCAGTACTGGGTATTTACTTTTGGGGACAACAAAACGGGATTTTGGTAGATCCCTGACGCATTGCGAGTTGGACTATGTGACGACTCCCGGGAGATCCACTGGACATTTACATTTGGGGGCTACATGACGGTATCCTGGTAGATCCCCGACTACTATCTCTGTATTGAGTTGTGTTCCCTCGGTGATTATTTTGCCTCTGATCTAGTTGTTGTTGCTCTTTCTATTCTATGTTATTTCTTACTGTTACACTTAATTATACTGTCTTGTTCTGCACTATTATACTTTGTATTTTATTTAACCTCAGTAGGGCCCTAACCTTCCTCGTCACTACCCGATCGAGGTTAGGCTTGGCACTTACAGAGTACCGATGTGGTGTACTCATGCCCTTTCTGTGCATGTTTTTCATGTGCAGATCCAGGTACTTTCACTCAGTCTTATCATCCTTGAGGCGAGGCACTTCTATAGAGACTTCGAGGTATATCTGTCGTGTCCGCAGACCAAAGAGTCCCTTTTTATCTTTTTGTAATAGTATAGCCCTTCAGTACTTCCTTTTTGTTAGACATTTCTGGAGTTAGGGCTTCTTATGTATCTTTTAGCTTGTGATTCATGGGTTTCCGGGTCTTGGAGTTATGTATTGGTTTCTGAGAGTTAAATATTGTGTACGCCGAGCGGCACTTTTAAACACTGTCTTATTTCTCTAATTCTGTTTTAAATTATTTTACTTCCGCAAATTGGTTTATCTTCTGCAATGTAGGCTTACCTAGTCGTAGGGATTAGGTGTTGTCACGATGGTTCACGGAGGGAGAACCGGGATCGTAACAAATTGGTATCAGAGCTCTAGGTTCATAGGAGACATGGATCACAAGCCGATTTATTAGAGTCTCGTTGATCGGTACGGAGACGTCTGTACTTATCTACGAGAGGCTATGTGACCGTTAGGAAAATTTCACTTCATTTAAATTCCTTATCGTGCGAGATTTTTGATATCGCAATTCTAAACTTCTATCTTCTATTCTCTCATAGAGGGTGAGGACATGTGCTACCTGAGATGATCAGGTACCCGCCCCCCTACAGAGTCGCCAGAAGTCGGGGCCGGGGTAGAGGCCAAGGATGCACACGCGGTGCAGCCAAAGCACCCATGCTAGCTGCCACCGAGAAGCCACCAGCAATTTCAGCCAGAGCGGTTCAAGAGGTACAAGCCTTATGTATTCAACGGTCTAGCATCAGAGGATGCTCTGGGATTTCGAGATGAGAGTTACCGCATTCTCCGTACCATGGGTATATCAGGATCGAGCGGGGTTTCCTTCACTACTTTCCATCTTCGAGGAGCCGCCTATGAATGGTGGCTCACCTATGAGTTAGACAGTCCAGATGAGGCTGCTTCCCTAACTTGGACTCAGTTTTCAGATCTATTCCTGAGAGAGTATGTTTCTCAAAGCCTTAGGACGCATGGCGCGCAGAGTTTGAGCATTTGCGCTAGGGTGCTTTGACTGTCTCAGAGTATGCTGTCTGTTACACTAGTTTGGCTAGGCATGCACCAGCCTTGGTTTCTACTATTCGCGAGAGGGTTTGCCAGTTTATTGAGATCCTTATTCCCAGCATCAGGTCTAGCATGGCTCGTGAGTTGGAGATGGATATTTCTTATCAGTAGGTGGTGAGAATTGCTAGGAGGATTGAGGATATACATGCTAGGGAGAGGGAGGAGATGGAGGCCGAGAGTCAGCTATTTCTCTAGTGCTCGTGCCCCAGTAGCAGGTCATCATGGTAGGGGTTATATAAGTCGTCATGTTCATTCAGCTTTTCCAGCAGCCAGTGGTATTCCAGCTCCTCCTAGACCTCAGGAGCCTTATTATGCACCTCCGGTATCTAGCGCGCCTCCTGTGCGAGGTGCTTTCATAGGTCAGTCCAGCAGACCTGGCCCGAGCCAGTCATAGCCACCACGTCCTCTTAGAGCTTGTTTTGAGTGTGGTGACACACGTCATATGGTGAGGGATTGACCCAGACTTGGGAGGGGTGCACCTCCACAGACTTCTCAGCCACAACGTGCCCCGCAGAGTTCCCAGGCTATGGTTACAGCTCCAATTGCTACCCCACCTGCTCAGCCAGCTAGAGGTGGAGGTCAGAGAGGTAGA
This sequence comes from Nicotiana tabacum, assembly GCF_000715075.1. NCBI lineage: Eukaryota > Viridiplantae > Streptophyta > Magnoliopsida > Solanales > Solanaceae > Nicotiana > Nicotiana tabacum. Next base: position 158,139,318 of record NC_134084.1, read on the forward strand.
GGTCACCCTAGAGGGGGAAGCCAGGCCAGATATTATGCCCTTCCTGCCTGTACCGAGGTTGTTGCTTTCGATTCTATCATCGCAGGTATTGTCCTGGTTTGTCATAGAGATGCATCGTTTTTATTCGATCTAGGCTCTGCCTATCCTTATGTGTCTTCTTATTTTGCTCCGCATTTGGGTGTAACTCGGGATTCTTTGAGTTCCCCTATTTATGTTTCTACTCCTGTGGGAGATTCTCTTATTGTGGACCGCATTTATCGATCGTGTTTGGTTGCTCTTAGTGGTTTTAAGACCAGAACTGATTTATTGTTGCTCAGCATGGTAGATTTTGACATTATCTTGGGCATGGACTGGTTGTCGCCCCATTACGCTATTCTTGATTGGCACGCCAAAACCATGACGCTAGCTATGCCAGGTGTACCGCATGTTGAGTGGAGGGGTACTTTAGATCACACTCACAGTAGAGTTATTTCTTTTCCTAAAGCTCAGCATATGGTTGAGAAAGGGTGTGACACGTATTTAGCTTATGTGAGAGATGTCAGTATTGATACTCCTTTAGTTGATTCAGTTCTAGTAGTATGGGATTTTCCCGATGTGTTTCTAGTTGATCTTTCGGGCATGCTGCCTGATAGAGATATTGATTTTGGCATTGATCTGTTGATGGGCACTCAAATTATTTCTATTCCTCCATATCGTATGGCTCCTCGTAAGTTGAAGGAGTTGAAGGATTAGTTATAGGAATTGCTTGATAAGGGTTTTATTGGGCCCAGTGTATCACCTTGGGGTGCTCTTGTCTTGTTTGTAAAGAAAAAGGATCGTTCTATACGTATGTGTATTGATTATCGCTAGTTGAACAAAGTTACACTTAAGAACCATTATCTTTTGCCTCGTATTGATGATCTGTTTTACCAGCTTCAGGGCGCATGGGTGTTTTCTAAGATTGATTTGCACTCAGGTTACTATCAGTTGAAGATTTGGGAGCCAGATATCCCAAAGACTACTTTCAGGACTCGATATGGTCATTACGAGTTCCTTGTTATGTCATTTGGGCTGACCAATGCCCTAGCAGCCTTTATGCATTTGATGCACAGTGTGTTCCGGCTGTATCTTGACTCGTTCGTCTTTGTCTTATTGATGATATTCTGGTGTACTCCCGGAATTGGGAAGATCATGAGCAGCACCTGAGGACTGTGCTTCAGACTCTAAGAGAGGAAGTTATATGCTAAGTTCTCTAAATGTGAGTTTTGGTTGGATTCAGTGGCATTCTTAGGCCACGTGGTATCGAGTGAGGGTATTCAGGTGGATCCGAAGAAGATAGAGGCCGTGCAGAGTTGGCCCAGACCATCCTCACCTACCAAGATCCGCAGTTTCCTTGGCTTGGCGGGTTACTACCATCGTTTTGTAGAGGGGTTTTCATCGATTACAACCCCTATGAACAGGTTGACCTAGAAGGGTGCTCCGTTTCAGTGGGCGTAGGAGTGTGAGGTGAGCTTTCAGAAGCTCAAGACAGCTTTGACTATAGCCCCAGTTTGATATTGCCTACAGGTTTGGGGTCTTATACGGTCTATTGTGATGCCTCGAGGATTGGCCTCGGAGTGGTGTTGATGCAGGACCGTAGGGTGATTGCCTACACGTCTAGACACTTGAAGATACATGAGAAGAACTACCCTGTTCACGACCTTGAGTTAGCTGCCATTGTTCACGCCCTGAAGATTTGGCACCATTACTTATACGGTGTGCCTTGTGAGATTTATACTGACCATCGGAGCTTGCAACACTTGTTCAAGCAAAAGGATCTAAATTTGCCCCAGAGGAGGTGTTTAGAGTTGCTGAAGGACTATGACATCACTATTTTGTATCACCTGGACAAGGCCAATGTGGTGGCCGATGCTTTGAGTTGTCGGGAAGAGAGTTTGGGGAGTTTGGCTTATTTACCAGCATCGGAGAGGCCTATGGCAATGGATGTTCAGGCCTTCGCCAGCCAATTTGTGAGATAGGATCTTTCGGAACCTAGTCAGGTTCTAGCTTGCGTGGTTTCTCGGTCTTCCTTATTTGATTGTATTAGGGAGCGGCAGTATGATAATCCTCATTTGCTTGTCCACAAGGACAAGGTTTAACATGGTGATGCCAGAGATGTGACTATTAGTGATGATGGGGTATTGAGGATGTAGGGTCGGATTTGTGTACCCAATGTTGATGGGCTTCAAGAGTTAATTTTAGATGAGGCCCATAGCTCGCGGTATTCCATTCATTCGGGCGCCGCGAAGATGTATCAGGACTTGAGGCAGCACTACTAGTAGAGACGGGTGAAGAAATATATAGTTGGATTTGTAGCTTGGTTCCTCAACTGCCACCAGGTGAAGTATGAACACCAGAGATCGGGTGGGTTGCTTCAGCAGATAGAGATTCCGGAGTGGAAGTGGGAGCAGATCACCATGGACTTTGTAGTTGGGCTCCCACGGACTTTGAGAAAGTTTGATGCTATTTGGGTGAGTGTGGATCGGCTGAACAAGTCTGCTCATTTCATTCCTGTGTGTACTACTTATTCTTTGGAGCAGTTGGCAAAGATTTATATCCGGGACATTGTTCGTCTGCATGGTATTCTAGTGTCCATCATTTCAGATAGAGGTACTCAGTTTACATCACAGTTCTGGAGGGACATTCAACATGAGTTGGGTACTCGAGTGGAGTTGAGTACATCATTTCACCCTTAGATAGGCGGATAGTTCGAGCGCACTATTCAGATTCTTGAGGATATGCTCTGTGCGTGTGTGATCGAGTTTAGAGGGTCTTGGGATCAGTTCTTACCATTGGCGGAGTTTGCTTACAACAAACAATTATCAGTCAAGCATTTAGATGGCACCGTATGAGGCTTTATATGGTAGATAGTGTAGATCCCCGGTGAGTTGGTTTGAGCCGGTTCAGGCCAGATTATTGGGCACAAACTTAGTTTAGGATACTTTGGAGAAGGTTAAGGTGATTCAGGATAGACTCCGCACAGCCCAGTCCAGACAGAAGAGTTACGCGGACCAGAAGGTCCATGATGTTTCCTATATGGTTGGAGAGCGGGTTCTGCTTTGGGTTTCGCCTATAAAGGACGTTATGAGATTTGGGAAGAAGGGAAAGTTGTGTCCGAGGTTTATTGGTCCTTTTGAGATATTGAGGCGTGTTGGGGAGGTTTCTTATGAGTTTTCCTTACCTCCCAGCTTGGCCGGAGTTCATCCGGTATTTCATGTTTCGATGCTCCGGAGGTATCATGGTGATCTGTCGCGCGTGTTGGATTTCAGATCAGTCCAGTTGGACAAGGATCTATCCTATGTCGAGGAGCCAGTGGAAATATTGGACAGGCAGGTTAGAAAGCTGAGGTCAAAGAACATTGCATCAGTAAAGGTTCAGTGGCGGGGCTAGCCGGTCGAGGAGGCGACCTAGGAGACCGAGTAGGATATGCATAGTTGTTACCCTCATCTTTTCACTACTTCAGGTATGTCTTTATGTTCGTTCAAGGACGAACGAATGTTAAAGTGTGGGAGGATGTGAAGACCCGGCCGATCGTCTTAAAAATTTATGCCCCGATCCCCCATTAACTGCTTTTCCCAAGTTTATTTCACCTATTTTGATTTGACGGGATGTTCGGTTTTGAGTTTCGGAGAGTTTTGAGACACTTAGTCCCTAAATGAAAGCTTAAGTGTTGGAAAGTTGGCCGTAGTCGGAACAATGTGAAGACGGCCTCGGAATGGAAATCTGATGGTTCTGTTAGGTCCATTGGGTATTTTGGGCTGGGGGGCATGTTTGGATTATGTTTTGGAGATCCATAGCTAATTTAGGCTTGAAATACCAAAAGGTCGAATTTTGAAGTTTCTAGTTCGATAGTGAGATTTTGATCCGAGGGTTGGAATGGAATTCCGAAAGTTGGAGTAGCTCCGTAGTGTTGAATGTGACGTGTGTGCAAAATTTCGGGTCATTCAGACGAGGTTTGGTAGACTTTTTGATCGAAAGCGTATTTTTAGAGTTTTGGAATTGTTAGGCTTGAATCCAATGGAAACTAGGTGTTTTGATGTTGTTTAGAGCATTCTGAAGGTTGGAACAAGTTTGAATGATGTTTTATGATTAGTTGGCATGTTTGGTTGAGGTCCCGGGGGCCTCAGGGTGATTTCGGATGGTTGACGAAAAGATTTTTGGAGTTTGAAGTTTGCAGTTTCAACTGTTATCTGTCATAATCGCACCTGCGATTTGGGTCCCACAGGTGCGGCACCGCAGATGCGGCTCAGAGGTTGCAGAAGCGGAAATGAGGAAGGGGTCAGGAACCGCAGAAGCGGCATAAGGAACCGCATCTGCGTGATCGCAGATTCGGAATTTGAGGTCGCAGGTACGAGATTGGGCTTTTAAGTGAGAACTGCTGAAGCAGTTCCCCAACCGCAGAAGCAGTATCGCAAATGCGACTATTTGACCACAGATGCGGAAATAGCTGGGCAGAAATATGAAATTTCGAGGGTTTAGTTTCAAATGTTGGAAATTCGATTTGGAGCTCGGGAGAGGGTGATTTTAAGAGGAAATTGAAGAGGAGATCATTAGGTAACGATTCTTTAATCCTTTCTAGTTATATTCCATCAATCTATAGTTAGTTTCATCATTTAATTTCGGATTGGAGATGAAAATGGGGAAAAAATTGGAAGAAAGTTATTAGACCTAGAATTCGACTTTTGATTGGGTATTTGACCTTGGATTTGGATAATTTTGGTATGCATGAACTCGTGAGAGCGTGAGGATTCTGAAAATATAAATTTTACCCGATTTCAAGACTTGGGCCCGAGGGGTGTTTTGGTCATTTTACCTAATTTCGCATATTAGTTTAGAATTTCTTTGTGTAATCAGTTACTTGAAGTGTTATTTACATTATGCAATTGAATTGAATAGATTTGGGCCATTTGGAGTTGAGTAATCATGGAAAGAGCGTGGTTTCGGGTTGATTTTTTAGCCGAATCAAGGTAAGTGGCTTGTCTAACCTTGTGTGGGAGACCTTTCCCCTTAGGATTTGGTATATTTGGTAATTGAAATGCCTTGTACGTGAGGTGATGAATGCATACTTGTGCTAATTGTTGGAAATCCGATTTTTATTAAGTAATTACTAGCATGTTTCCTTTCTTGTTTTTATTACTCGCACTATTAAGTCTGTTGTTAGCTTAGGAAAGCATGTCTAAATGATTTAATTACTTTATTTTCTCAAACTGCCTTACCTAAATTCTGTGCAACATGCTAGGCTAGAATTACTTGTTGCCTTAATATGAAATTTTCCATTTCTGAATATTTTCCTGTTGCTGTTGTGCATTTACATTGGGACTACGGATGTGGGATTCTAGTAGCTCCCCCTTGTCTGTTTATTTGGGACTACGGATGTGGGATTCCGGTAGATCCCCCTACACAATTATATGGAACTACGTGACTGCACCCGATAGATTCCCCCGGTACTGGGTATTTACATTTGGGGACTATGGAACTAGCTTCCGGTAGATCCCCGACGCATTATGAGTTGGACTACGGGACGACACCCGGTAGATCTACTGGACATTTACATTTGGGGGCTACAGGACGGTATCCTGGTAGATCGCCGGTTGCTATCTCTGTGTTGAGATATGTTCCCTCGGTGATTATTTTGCCTCTGTTCTAGTTGTTGTTGCTCTTTCTATTCTATGTTATTTCTTATTATTGCACTTAATTATACTGTCTTGTTCTACACTGTTATACTTTGTATTTTATTTAACCTTAGTAGGGCCCTGACCTTCCTCGTCACTACCTGACCGAGGTTAGGCTTGACACTTACTTAGTACCGCTGTGGTGTACTCATACCCTTTCTGCGCATGTTTTTCATGTGCAGATCCAGGTACTTTCACTCAATTTTATCATCCTTGAGGCGAGGTGCTTCTGCAGAGACTTCGAGGTATATCTGTCACATCCGCAGACCGAGGAGTCCTTTTCTATCTTTCTGTAATAGTATAGCCCTTCAGTACTTCCTTTTTGTTAGACATTTCTGGAGTTAGAGCTTCTTATGTATCTCTTAGCTTATGATTCATGGGTTTCTGGGTCTTGGAGATATGTATTGATTTCGGTGAGTTAAATATTGAGTACGCCGAGCGGCACTTTTAAACACTGTCTTATTTCTCTAATTCTATTTTAAATTTTTTTACTTTCGCAAATTTGTTTATCTTCCGCAATGTAGGCTTACCTAGTCGTAGGGATTAGGTATCGTAACGATGGTTCACGAAGGGAGAACCGGGGTCGTGACAAGTTGGTATCAGAGCTCTAAGTTCATAGGAGTCATGCATCACAAGCCGGTTTATTAGAGTTTCACTAATCGGTACGGAGATGTCTGTACTTATCTACGAGGGGTTATGTGACCGTTAGGAAAATTCCACTTCATTTGAATTCCTTATTGTGCGAGATTTTTGATATCACAATTCTAAACTTCTATCTTCTATTCTCTCATAGAGGTGAGGACACGTGCTACCCGAGATGATCAGGCACCCGCGCTCCCTACTGCAGCATCAGAGGCTGGGGCCGGGGTAGAGGCCAAGGACGCGCACGTGGTGCAGCCAGAGAACCTGCGTGAGCTGCCACCGAGGAGGAGCAGCTGAGGCTTGAGAGGTTCAAGAGGTACAAGCCTCCTGTATTCAGCGGTCTAGCATTGGAGGATGCTTTGGGATTTCTAGATGAGAGTTACCGCATTCTCCGTACTATAGGTATATCAGGATCGAGCAGAGTTTCCTTCATTAATTTCCATCTTCGAGGAGCCGCCTATGAGTGGTGGCTCACCTATGAGTTAGACAGTCCGGATGAGGCTGCTTCACTGACTTGGACTCTGTTTTCAGATCTGTTCCTGAGAGAGTATGTTCCTTAAAGCCTTAGGGATGCATGGCGCGCAGAGTTTGAGCATTTGCGCCAGGAGGCTATGACTGTCTCAGAGTATGCTGTCTGTTACACTAGTTTGGCTAGGCATGCACTTGCCTTGGTTTCTACTATTCACGAGAGGGTTCGCCGGTTTATTGAGGTCCTTATTCCCAACATAAGGTCTAGCATGGCTCGTGAGTTGGTGATGGATATTTCTTATCAGTAGGTGGTGAGTATTGCTAGGAGGATTAAGGGTATGTATGCTAGGGAGAAGAGGGAGGCCAAGAGGTCTCGAGAGTCGAGCTATTTCTCTAGTACCCGTGCCCCAAGCTGCAGTTCGTCATGGTAGGGGTTATATGAGTCACCCCGTTCATTCAGCTCTTCCAGTAGCCAGTGGTATTCCAGCTCCTCCTAGACCTTAGGAGCCTTATTATGCACCTCCGGTATCTAGCGTGCCTCCTACACGGGGTGCTTTCATAGGTCAGTCCAGCTGACCTGGCCCGAGAAAGTCACATCCACCACGTACTCCCAAAGCTTGTTTTTAGTGTGGTGACACACGTCATATGGTGAGGGATTGCCCCAGATTTGAGACGGGTGCACCTCCACAGACTTCTCAGCCACAGCGTGCCCCGCAGAGTTCCCAGGCTATGGTTACAACTCCAATTGCTACCCCACCTGCTCAGCCAGCTAGAGGTAGAGGTCGGGGAGGTGGAGGTTGCCCTAGAGGGGGAGGCCAGGCCAGATATTATGCCTTTCCTGCCCGTACCGAGGCTATTGCATCCGATTCTATCATCACAGGTATTGTCCTGGTTTGTCATAGAGATGCATCGGTTTTATTCGTTCTAGGCTCCGCCTATCCTTATGTGTCTTCTTATTTTGCTCCGTATTTGGGTGTACCTCGGGATTCTTTGAGTTCCCTTGTTTATATTTCTACTCCTGTGGGAGATTCTCTTGTTGTAAACCGCATTTATCAGTCGTGGTTGGTTGTTCTAAGTGGTTTTGAGACCAGAGCCAATTTATTGTTGCTATGCATGGTAGATTTTGACATTATCTTGGGCATGGACTGTTTGTCGCCCCATTACGCTATTCTTTATTGTCACGCCAAAACTGTGACACTAGCTATGCCAGGTGTGCCGCGTGTTGAGTGGAGGGGTACTTTAGACTACACTCCCAGTAGAGTTATTTCTTTTCTTAAAGCTCAGCGTATGGTTGAGAAGGGGTGTGATGCGTATTTAGCTTATGTGAGAGATGTCAGTATTGATACCCCTTCAGTTGATTCAGTCCTAGTAGTACGGGATTTTCCCAATATGTTTCCAGCTGACCATCCAGGCATGCCGCCTGATAGAGATATTGATTTTGGCATTGATATGTTGTCGGGCACTTAGCCCATTTCTATTGCTCAGTATCGTATGGCTCCTCCTGATTTGAAGGAGTTGAAGGATCGGTTATAGGAATTGCTTGATAAGAGTTTTATTTGGCCCAGTGTATCACCTTGGGGTGATCCTATCTTGTTTGTGAAGAAAAAGGATGGTTCTATGCGTATGTGTATTGATTATCGCCAGTTGAACAAAGTTACAATTAAGAACATTTATCCTTTGCCTCGTATTGATGATCTGTTTGACCAGCTTCAGGACGCACGGGTGTTTTCTAAGATTGATTTGCGCTCAGGTTACCATCAATTGAAGATTCGGGAGCCAGATATCCCGAAGACTGCTTTCAGGACTCGATATGATCATTACGAGTTCCTTGTTATGTCATTTGGGCTGACCAATTCCCCAGCAACCTTTATGCATTTGATGCACAATATGTTCCGGCCGTATCTTGACTCGTTCGTCATTGTCTTATTGATGATATTCTGGTGTACTCCCGGAATCGGGAAGATCATGAGGAGCACCTAAGGACTGTGCTTCAGACTCTAAGAGAGGAAGTTATATGCTAAATTCTCAAAGTGTGAGTTTTGGTTGGATTCAGTGGCATTCTTAGGCCACGTGGTATCGAGTGAGGGTATTCAGGTGGATCTGAAGAAGATAGAGGCCGTGCAGAGTTGGCCTAGACCATCCTCACCTACCGAGATCCGCAGTTTTCTTAGCTTGGCGGGTTACTACCGTCGTTTTGTAGAGGGGTTTTCATCGATTACAACCCCTATAACCAGGTTGACCCAGAAGGGTGTTCCGTTTCAGTGGGCGTAGGAGTGTGAGGTGAGCTTTCAGAAGCTCAAGACAGCTTTGACTACAGCCCCAGTTTTGATATTGCCTACAGGTTTGGGGTCTTATACGGTCTATTGTGATGCCTCGAGGATTGGCCTCGAAGCGGTGTTGATGCAGCACCGTAGGTTGATTGCCTACACATCCAGACAGTTGAAGATATATGAGAAGAACTACCCTGTTCACGACCATGAGTTAGTTACCATTGTTCACGCCCTGAAGATCTGGCGCCATTACTTATACGGTGTGCCTTGTGAGATTTATACTGACCATCGGAGCTTGCAACACTTGTTCAAGCAAAAGGATCTAAATTTGCGCCAGAGGAGGTGTTTAGAGTTGTTGAAGGACTATGACATCACTATTTTGTATCACCCGGGCAAGGCCAATATGGTGGTCGATGCTTTGAGTTACCGGGAAGAGAGTTTGGGGAGTTTGACTTATTTACCAGCATCGGAGAGGCCTGTGGCAATGGATGTTCAGGCCTTCGCCAGCCAATTTGTGAGATTGGATCTTTTGGAACCTAGTCGGGTTCTAGCTTGCATAGTTTCTCAGTCTTCCTTATTCGATCGTATCAGGGAGAGGCAGTATGATGACCCTCATTTTCTTGTCCATAAGGACAAGATTCATCACGGTGATGCCAAAGATGTGACTATTGGTGATGATGGTGTATTGAGGATGTAGGGTCAGATTTGTGTACCCAATGTTGATGGGCTTCGAGAGTTGATTCTAGAGGAGGCCCATAGCTCGCGGTATTCCATTCATCCGGGTGCCGCGAAGATGTATCAAGACTTGAGGTAGCACGACTGGTGGAAACGGATGAAGAAATACATAGTTGGATTTGTAGCTCGGGGCCTCAACTATCAGCAGGTGAAGTACGAACACCAGAGATCGGGTGGGTTGCTTTAGCAGATAGAGATTCCGGAGTGGAAGTGGGAGCGGATCACCATGGACTTTGTAGTTGGGCTCCCACAGACTTTGAGAAAGTTTGATGCTATTTGGGTGATTGTGGATCGACTGACCAAGTCCGCTCATTTCATTCCTCTGTGTACTACTTATTCTTCGGAGCGGTTGGCGGTGATTTATATCTAGGAGATTGTTTGTCTGCATGGTATTCTAGTGTCCATCATTTCAGATAGAGGTACTCAGTTCACATCACGGTTCTAGAGGGCCATTCAGCATGAGTTGGATACTCGGGTGGAGTTGAGTACAATATTTCACCCTTAGACGGACGGACAGTCCGAGCGCACTATTCAAATTCTTGAGGATACGCACTGTGCGTGTGTGATCGAGTTTGGAGGGTATTGGATCATTTCTTTCCATTGGCGGAGTTTGCTTACAAAAATAGCTATCAGTCCAACATTTAGATGGCACCGTATGACGCTTTATATGGTAGATGGTGTATATCCTCGGTGTGTTAGTTTGAGCCGGGTCAGGCCAGATTATTGGGCACAAACTTAGTTCAGGATGCTTCGGAGAAGGTTAAGGTGATTCAGGATAGACTCAGCACAGCCCAGTCCAGACAGAAGAGTTATGCGGACCGGAAGGTTCATGATGTTTCCTATATGGTTGGAAAGCAGGTTCTGCTTTGGGTTTCGCCTATGAAGGGCGTTATGAGATTTGGGAAGCAGGAAAAGTTGAGTCCGAGGTTTATTGGTCCTTTTGAGATATTAGGGCATGTTGGGGAGGTTACTTATGAGCTTTCTTTACCTTCCAGCTTGGCGAGAGTTCATCCAGTATTTCATGTTTCGATGCTCCGGAGGTATCACGGTGATCCGTCACACGTGTTGGATTTCAGCTCAGTCCAGTTGGACAAAGATCTATCCTATGTTGAGGAGCCAGTGACAATATTGGACAGGCAGGGCAGAAAGTTGAGGTCAAAGTACATTGCATCAGTAAAGGTTCAGTGGTGGGGCCAGCAGGTCGAGGAGGCGACTTGGGAGACCGAGAAGGATATGCGCATTCATCACCCTCATTTTTCACTACTTTAGGTATGTCTTTATGCTCATTCGAGGATGAACGAATGCATAAGTGTAGGAGGATGTGATGACCAGGCCGGTCTTCTTAAGAATTTATGCCTTGATCCCCCATTAACTGCTTTCCCCAAGTTTGTTTCAGCTATTTTGATTTGCCGGGATGTTCGGTTTTGAGTTTCGGAGAGTTTTGAGACACTTAGTCCTTAAATGAAAGCTTAGGTGTTGGAAAGTTGGTTGTAGTCGGAACAGTGTGAAGACGACCTCGGAATGGAAATCCGATGGTTCCGTTAGCTCCGTTGGGTGATTTTGGGCTTAAGGGCAAGTTCGGATTGTATTTTGGAGGTCCATAGCTAATTTAGGCTTGAAATACCAAAAGGACGAATTTTGAAGTTTCCGGTTCAATAGTGAGATTTTGATCCGACAATCGGAATGGAATTTCAGAAATTGGAGTAGCTCTGTAGTGTTGAATGTGACGTATGTGCAAAATTTCAGGTCATTCGGACGAGGTTTGATAGACTTTTTGATCGAAAGCATATTTTTAGAGTTTTTGGAATTCTTAGGCTTGAATCCGATGAAAAATATGTGTTTTGACGTTGTTTAGAGTGTTCCGAAGGTTGGAACAAGTTTGAATGATGTTTTAGGATTGGTTGGCATGTTTGGTTGAGGTCCCGGGGGCCTCGGGGTGATTTCGGATGGTTGACGGAAAGATTTTTGGAGTTTGAAGTTTGCAGCTTCAGCTGTTATCTGTCATAAACGCACCTGCAGTTTGGGTCCCGTAGGTGCGGCACTATAGAAGCGGCTTAGAGGTCGCAGAAGCGGAAATGATGAAGGGGCCAGGAACCACAGAAGCAGCATAAGGAACCGCATCTGCGTGACCACAGATGCAGAATTTGAGGTCACAGGTGCGATATTGGGCTTTTAAGTGAGAACTACAGAAGCGGTTCCCCAACAGCAGAAGCGGTATCGTAGTTGCGATTATTTGACCGCAGATACACTGGGTAAAAATATGAAATTTCGAGGGTTTAGTTTCAAAAGTTGGAAATTCGATTTGGAGCTCGGGAGAGGGTGATTTTGAGAGGAAATTGAAGAGGAGATCATTGGGTAACGATTTTTTAACACTTTCTAGTTATATTTAATCAATCTATAGTTGGTTTCATTATTTAATTTCGGATTGGAGATGAAAATTGGAGAAAAAATTGGAAGAAAGTTCTTAGACCTAGAATTTGACTTTTGATTGGGAATTGACCTTGGATTTGGATAATTTTGGTATGCATGATCTCGTGAGAGCGTGAGGATTCTGAAAATATAAATTTTACTCGATTCCAAGACGTGGGCCCGAGGGGTGTTTTGGTCATTTTACCTAATTTCGCATATTAGCTTAGAATTTCTTTGTATAATCAGTTACTTGAAGTGTTATTTACATTATGCAATTGAATTGAATAGATTTGGGGATTTTGGAGTCAAGTACTCATGGCAAAAGCATGGTTTCGGGTTGATTTTTGAGCTGGTTCGAGGTAAGTGGCTTGTCTAACCTTGTGTGGGGGACCTTTCCCCTTAGGATTTGGTATATTTGGTAATTGAAATGCCTTGTACGTGAGGTGACGAGTGCGTACTTGTGCTAATTGTTGGAAATCCGGTTTTTATTAAGTAATTACTAGTATGTTTCCTTTCCTGTTTTTATTACTCGCACTATTAAGCCTGTTGTTAGCTTAGGAAAGCATGTCTAAGTGATTTAATTGCTTTATTTTCTCAAACTGCCTTACCTGAATTCTATGCAGCATGCTAGGCTAGAATTACTTGTTGCCTTAATATGAAATTTTCCATTTCTGAATATTTTCTTGTTGCTGTTGTGTATTTACATTGGGACTGTGGATGTGGTATTCCGGTAGCTCCCCCTTATCTGTTTATTTGGGACTACGGATGTGGGATTCCGGTAGCTCCCCCTTGTCTGTTTATTTGGGATTACGGATATGGGATTCCAGTAGATCCCCCTTGTCTGTTTATTTGGGACTACGGATGTGGGATTTCGGTAGATCCCCCTACACAATTATATGGAACTACGTGACTGCACCCGGTAGATTCCCCCAGTACTGGGTATTTACATTTGGGGACTATGGAACTGGCTTCCGGTAGATCCCCGACGCATTATGAGTTGGACTACGGGATGACACCTGGGAGATCCACTGGACATTTACATTTGGGGGCTACAAAACGATATCCTGGTAGATCGCCGGTTCCTATCTCTGTGTTGAGATGTGTTCCCTCGGTGATTATTTTGCCTCTGTTCTAGTTGTTGTTTCTCTTTCTATTCTATGTTATTTCTTACTGTTGCACTTAATTATACTGTCTTGTTCTACACTGTTATACTTTGTATTTTATTTAACCTTAGTAGGGCCCTGACCTTCCTTGTCACTACCCGACCGAGGTTAGGCATGGCACTTACTTAGTACCGTTGTGGTGTACTCATGCCCTTTCTGCGCATGTTTTTCATGTACAAATCCATGTACTTTCACTCAATCTTATCATCCTTGAGGCGAGGCACTTCTGTAGAGACTTTGAGGTATATCTGTCGCATCCGCAGACCGAAGAGTCCTTTTCTATCTTTCTGTAATAGTATAGCCCTTCAGTACTTCCTTTTTGTTAGACATTTCTGGAGTTAGAGTTTCTTATGTATCTCTTAGCTTGTGATTCATGGGATTTCTAGGTCTTGGAGATATGTATTGGTTTCGGAGAGTTATATATTGAGTACGCGGAGCGGCACTTTTATACACTGTCTTATTTCTCTAATTCTATTTTAATTTATTTTACTTTCGCAAATTGGTTTATCTTCCGCAATGTAGGCTTACCTAGTCGTAGCGATTAGGTGTCGTCACGATGGTTCACGGAGGGCGAACCGGGATCGTGACAATTTTATTGGGAGAACATCCATCAGACTGGTGCTTTTTACCCTAGGAGGAAAAAAGTGAATGCAAAGGCAACATTTTATGCACATTGGCAAGACAAATAAAGGCAAAGATTTGAGAAATTTCCCTTTGTTGGCTCCTCTCTTCTTTTCTTTTTCTTCTCTTTTTTTTTTGTTTTTTTCTCTCTTTTTTTCTCTTTTTTTGAACCACTTTTCTTGCACTACTTTGTTCCTGTTTCACACAAAGAAAAATTTATCAATTTTGAACATGGTGGTCGGTTTGTGGCCTTGAGTCTTGGGTAGCTTGGCTTATACTCAATCAGCTTGAGTTGGTTTCAAGAGACTGTTGCTCTGCATCAACCCTTATTGTTTCACACCCATTTCCATTTGTATTTGTCGCTCAATCAGCCTTATCTCAACTGGAGATCTTTTCTTAGGTGACCTTTTCTGATATCTTGAATGACTTCCTGCTTTTTGAGCAATTTGTCTGTCAGAGAGAATCACCAGTTATCTTTGCTTGTGCCGAGTTGGCTGACAAGAGTCTTTTGGGAGAGCCTTTGCATGAATCCTCAAGGCATGTTGATAGTAACAACTGAATGCGCTTGCCAAATTTACTTTGTGCAACTGAAAAGCTGGTAATAGATTTTGAAATCTTTTCTTGCTTGTTATTTAGAAGAACTGACTCAGAGTGAAGGACATAATGATGCAAAGAAACAGTATTAACAAGAAATTCCTTTGTCGCGAAGGACATGGGAAGAGTTTTTTTTTTTTGTTTTTTTACTAGACTTAATGATCATGACATGCATTTTGGACTTAACGGCCGATCTACCAAACTAATCCAATATTCCCTTTTACCGTTCTTATTTCCTTTGAAGTCGGGCTTGTTAGTGCCAATCCTTTGCATCAGCTTCACGACTCACTTTCGACTAGTGGTGCCCCGGGGGATTTTCACCAACAAGTCTCTCTCATTTATTCATCTCTACTTACTGTGGCCTTACAGTGCCCATGAGAATTTTCACTAGTAAGACTCTCTCATTTTTCTTCTTTATTTTTCTTTTTCTTTTGCTTTCTTGTGTGAGAAACTTGACAGTGTTCTACGTTGCGTGACAATCGTTGCTCATTGCATGCTTCTCTTGGAATTCTTGAAGGCATATCTAGAGGTCTTTATTTGGAAGGGTTTTGGATAGGGTTGGAAAGAAGGGACGGCATAAATACTCAAAATAGACTCAAAATAAGGGGTTGTAGGCTTACAACTCTTGAAATCGACTCTTTCAAAAATGAAATAAAATCTTTGCCCCAATTTCAACTATTAGGGATTTTTGGAATTTTTTTTCTTTTTCTTTTTCTTCTAAATTCTTATTTGGTTGGACCAAACGTGAGGCTGCCTACGTATCCTTTTTTAAAGGAATCAGGTCTAACGTAGTTCAAACATCTGACCTAAACTATTTTTCATCTTTCTTTCTGTTTCTCTTTATTCTTTTTTTCCTTTTCTTTTTCTTTTTTTTGTTTGCCCCAGCTTCTATTTTTGAGGGCATGAACCTTTGACAATTCTTTTCTTCTTTTTTTCACTTAGAACTTTCTAAAAGCTACCCCAGTTTGTACTCTTGGGGCATGGACTTTTATTATTATTTTATTTTTTTTTCATTTTTGTTTTACTTTTGACTCTAAACTTGATTCCAAAATAGGGTGGTCAAAGAAAATAACACAAGATCAAAGGAGTGACAAAGGGTATAAAGTGTTTGGGTAGCAGAAAAAAGGGCCTCCCAACCTCGAGAACGCCAAGCGTAGTATCTTTTCGCGATCATAGCATTGACGAACATGTTTGTCTTCTTGGTGCGTCGTGGTCACAAGATACTTTCCACCCCTTAGTGTCAAACTTTCCAACAAACTTCAATTGATTAAACATCCTCAAGCCCGATCTTCACAATGATTTGAAGGTGAATTTTACTCAACCTTAATTCCAAAGTATTTCAACTCTTATTCATCCTTTAAATTGTTTTTTTTCTTAGTTATCCAATTCAGATTAAATCAGTTTCTAAGATCTGGCCAAAATTTCTGCATGCATGTCATGTCATTAGAACTAGCGAGAAAAGAACTAAGAACAGAATGCACAAAAGGACAAACTGTATTTCATTGAGTAAAGGATGAAAGGGTTTGACAACCAGACAAACAACCTAAAATCCGAGTTACAGCCCTAAAACAACTCGGCGAATGAAAATAGCAACAAAACATGCAGACAAGACTCATACGAACAAAATAGAGGGATAAAAGGGTTTGACTTAATAAAATAAATAGAATCTGAATCACAACCCTGAAATAACCTAGACAATAGAAAAAACATCAAAACAAACTACCAAGATTCCTTCCTAATGAGGAGGGAATGACTTTTCAATTGCTAAGCTTGACATTTAGCCACAAATTTGCTCATCAGAATTACCATGGCCTTCTCCAATTTCAGTCAACAAGTTCCCGAGAGGATTCCCATACTCCATGTCACTAGGTATCATCCCCACAAAGTGTGCATCATCATGTGTAGGTAAAGGATTCTGCATGATATTCTGGGTGTCACTGTCTTGGATCACAATCAAGTTTTCCTAGATCATCCTTTCTATTTCGCTTTTCAAATCCCGACAACTTTCAATATTATGCCCTTGGGCATTGGAATGGTATTCACACCTTTTAGAAGGATCAAAGCTTCTCGCACGTGGGTCCACATGATTTGGAGGAATAGCTGCAATCATATCATAATGCTTTAATTTCTCAAACAAGCTTGCATAGGGCTCTCCTATTGGTGTAAAATTATCTTTCAACCTTTGTTCCCCCTTATACCCCTGGCTTGGATGTGGGTTATAGGGCACTTGAAAATTTTGTAGAGGCTGATGGAAATTTTGCGGTGCTCGTGCTCACCTTCTAGGGTGTTTTTTGGCTGGGCAACATATTGATGTGGAGCAACTAAGTATTGTGGGTTCTGAGGTGGATAGTAATGCTCAGGGGAGTTATCGGAAAACAAATGATGCTGGCCATACCTTCGAGACGTTCTCCTAGGACCTCTTCTCGACCCTTATGTCATCATGTTTTCTTCATCCATCTCATTCGTGTCACCAGATTCAATTTGGACAGCCTGAATTGCAGCTTTGAGAGCTGCTTGACTTATAATTCTGCCTGTCTTAAGGCCATTCTCTACCATTTCTCCCATTTTGATTGCTTCCAAGAAGGATTTGCCAACTACGAACATCATGTTTTGAAAGTAATCTGACTTTTGTTCCTGAAGGAAGACAGTGATTAGCTCGTGGTCATCCATGGGTGGCTTAACTCTAGCTGCTTGCTTTCTCCATTTAATGGCATATTCCCTGAAACTTTCACTTGGTTTCTTCTTCAGGTTTGAAAGGGAATTGTTGTCTAGGGAAATGTCAATATTGTATTGGAACTGTTTGACAAAGGCTTGTACCATGTCATCCCAGACGTACCAGCGAGATGTGTCTTGATCCATAAACCATTCGGATGCTACTCCCGTAAGGCTTTCCCCAAAATAAGCTATTAACAATTCTTCATTTCTTCCTGCACCTCTTATTTGATTGCAATACCTTTTTAGGTGGGCTATGGGGTCTCCATGTCCATCATACTTTTCAAATTTGGGGATGTTGAAACCAAGTGGCAAACGAACATCGGGGAACATACATAGATCCTTGAAGGCAATACTCTTCTGACCTGCCAACCCCTGCATGTTTTTCAACTGTTGTTCTAAGCTTTTCAGTCTTTCGATCATTTCTTCCTGTGCCATCTTTCGGACAGGCTTCTCAATGTTTGCAGGAAGATCAAACAAGTACGAGTGGTACTCAGGAGAATGGTACTGCTTTTGCTGGGTAGCAAATTGTGACTCATGACAAGGCAGTACATGGCCATTGGCCCATGCTTGACACATTTTGGTCATTTGCTATTTTAGTATTCTATTTTCCTCAAACACAGCAGACTCTTGTCGAACCCTCTGACCCTGAGTCTCTTGAGCACTTGTAACAACTTCGATGTCAGTTGTCAATGGCATTTTTTCATTGGATCTTGTGTTGCCAGCTTACCACAAACTGACCACCTCAACTTTCTTCACAATTCAAAATAAAAACCTGTTAGAATGGACTCAGTCGGTCCTTATTATTATCATCATTTTTTCAGTTTCTTCATTTTTCAATTTTTTATTTTTTAATGGTTGATCGAACCTGTTGTGGGTTGCCTACGTATCATGTGGTAACATGAATCAGATCTTGCATAGTTTAGGAAGATTAGGAATAAGGGAAATAAACTAAAAAAAAATTTGAATTTTGAATTTTCATTTTTTTTTCTTTTTTTAATTTTTGGAAGAAAGACTTATAAAGAAGAAAGAAAATATTTTTGATTTCAACTTTTTTTCTTTTTTCTTCTTTTTTTCTTTTTTGGAATTTCGAAAGAAAAACTACTAAAGTAGAAAGAAAATATTTTTGGATTTTTTTGGAATTTTATTTTGAATTTATGAAAGAAGAATGAAAATATTTTTGGATTTTGAGAAGAAATTAAAAGAAAATATTTTTGTATTTTTTTTATTTAAAATTGGGGTCTAAAAGAAAGACTTTCTAAAGAAGTAACTAAAGGAAAATAATTTGGATTTTTTGAAAATTGTGGGGCGGAACCGATGAGGTTTGCCTACGTATCTCACATTGATGAGAATCAGACCCGCGTAGTTCGCCAGTTTTGACATAATTGGAAAAACATGATATTGACTCACTTTGTTTTTAAATAGATTATTCTTTCCTTTCTTTTTTCAAAAATTTTGGCAGAGTTTCGAGGCATTTTCAAATTCCAGAATTTTCAGAACCGGGTGAATTCTCTATACTACCTCACTTTTGTTTTTTTTGTTATTTTTCTTTCCTTAGCCGGTTAACATACAAACCGAAATAAATAAATGTACAAATAGCATGTAAGATGCATCAGGATGGTCTTTTATTTCGGGTACACCTGTCCTAGACGGACCCAACCTCTATGTTGAGTTCCCAAAGTCAAATGCACGTGATGCAAACAAACATTCCTACTAGGGATCCAGCATGAGGTTTTGTTATTCTAGGTTAAAACCTGGAGATGTGTTCTAGACCTGGCTTATCCAAGCGGACAAATTGAGCTGAGGTGGGTGCAACGTACCGAGAGCACGAAAGTCTACCCGGCCTTGTTGCTGGCCCAGCCTCATTCTATTTGGTATAACTTCTAACAGAAAAGCGGGCCACGTGAACGTGTGCACCATGTTTTTAGAAGACTCAGAAGGGCGGCGTAAGAAGACAGTTTAATACAGTTCAAATAATATGAAAGTAGTAAATAAGCGGTAATTAGCACATTAGGCCCACAAATACAGTAATGTCAACAAATAATAAAGCCAAGCATAGATCATATTAACAAGCTCGAATTCTGAACCCTAAACCAGAAGTTCTGGGTTCTTGTCCCCAGCAGAGTCGCCAGAGCTGTCACACCTCCTTTTTCTACCCCGAAAGGGGGTATAAGGGAGTTTTTTTCAATTTAAGTGACAATCGAAAAAGGATTATCTATATTAAATTCAGAGTCGCCACTTGGGATAATTTATGGTGTCCCAAGTCACCGGTTTAAAATCCCGAATCGAGGAAAGTTTTGACTCTATTTATGGTCTGCGAACACAAAAATCTGGGTAAGGAATTCTGTTAACCCGGGAGAAGGTGTTAGGCATTCCCAGGTTCCATGGTTTTAGCACGGTCACTTCAATCATACTTGGCTCAATTAAATTGTTTAATTACGTACTTTAGAACCTATGTGCATTTACCTTTTTACCGCTTTTAATTGCTTGATTATTCGTAATTATGGAATTATCTTAAAACGAGTCACGCGTACGTGTACTCATTTTGTTCGGCGCGTCAAGAATCATGTCACGTGTACGTGTACACAATTAATCACGCTTTATTAATATTATGAAAATATGGCCGAAGTTGCGCGAATGCATACTTCAATTTTATTTTTAGAATCGTAATTATATCATGGGAACATGTACACAATCACGATGGTAGATTAAAAGCGCGCCTAAAGCATTGCTACGAATATTCATTTTTAGAAATCGTGGCTATGTCACGCGAACGTGTACATAATTCACGATAATAAATTCAAAACGCGCCTAAAGTACTCTAACGGTGTTCATTATTCTTCCTAAACTTTGAGATTACTGAGATGCCAAATTTATGGACAAAAAATTATTTGTGAAAGAGGCTTAGTTAGGTACCTAATTATAATGTTGCATGAAAAACAATAATTCATATAAATGGTGAATTACTTCATTATCTCAACCAATTAATGTAGTCATAACTCCTGGTAAAATTTCTTTACTGTGACCAATGTCACTAAACGTTGAAATCATCATAAAGCTCTTTCTTTGCTAGAAAGGTATAATCTGACTTGTTTATAACTCATAGAGTAGCTAATTAATATCGGATAAAAGTTCTACGGTAATAAACATTAAAAGAATTTGGATTTGGATATAAAAAGGCTCAATTGAACAAGAAGATCCTAACTTCAACCAAATTAAGCAAATTACAACAATATAAAGAACAGGATAAAACAATACTATGCAATTAATTACAACCCCAAATTTTGTTTTACCTCAGAAATTTAGAAGAATTTAGAAAAAATAAAAATTATTTCCTTGAAGTAACAGAAACTTTGAATTTTTAAGATAGCTCCAAGGAAACCAAAAAAAGATAAAAGAAACAGAAATCCCTAGCAATTCCAATCAACAAGTAAATGGGCTCAAAATAATAACGAAACTAAGGGAATTAAGGATCAAGTTGATGGAACTATCGGAACAAAAAGGGGATTAATTTTACCTCTCTCGATGTGAGCCATGGGGAGATGGAGGTGGGCGACTGTAGCTAGTTGTGTGAATTCAATATCATTGTCATTCTAGCTTTCTCTTTTGGATGTGTGTCTGCTAGCTTAGGAAATTAGGTCCTAGACTTTTGGGACTTGGGAAGTATGCTCTCCTTGAATTTAGGAATTAGGAGATTATATATCAGGGATCGTTGGTTTCTTAGGTGTCTTTGTAAATAAGAGAAAAACGGTTGCTATATCTCTCAGGGTAGTAGGTATAGGAATTGAAATTTTAGGGTAGGGTTTCTATAATTGGGTATTTTATATGGAGGTGGGAAGAGAGGATGACCATTGGATTAGAAAAAAATAGATGGCTAGGATTAAATCTTGCACTTAAGTGGGCTAATAGGTTGGGAAGATTGGCTAAGGGTAATTGGGTTGGACCATGTCTTTTGGGTTTGAACTTAGGCTAAAAAGACCAAATAATGCAATGTATCTATAAAAATGTAAAAATCACTCTAAATTAAAATAAACTAATATAAAATTAAATACTATGAGTGAAACTAATTTTTTTTTTGTATTTTCACATGTTATAATACTATAAATATAAATATAAATATAATACTTGACTTTAACCTAAAGATGAAAAATATTTTTTTGTAATTTTTTTTTGTGATAAAAATAAAGTAAAAGAGTCAACACTATTTAGAATAGCGATACTACACCTAAATTAAATATTTACCCTAAAATGTGTAAAATCTTGGGGAGGGTCAAAAATTACATGTATACAAGTACAACCAACTCAGTATAACAAAAATAACTAAGGAACTAAGCAGTAGTGACGAGCTAAGTAAAACAGTCAAATTATTTATTTTCACAATTTACAATAAACAGGTAAATTCCATAAAACCAACAAATGCCACAAAGAAATTAACAGGTAAATGTAGCAACATCAAAAGTAAATGCAACCTCACAGCAATGTCACTCCATCACTCATCACTCGCACTCAACACTCGACACTCAACACTCAATACACTCAACACTCTGCGCTCATTGGGGGTCTGTACAAACTCCGGAGGGGATCCCAAAGCCCAAGCGCTAAGCACGGACAACTCAAGCGCTATGGTATCAATACCTGGATCCGCACTGGCAACTCACGTGCTACGCGGACAACTCACGCGCTATGGTATTAATATCCTCACAACCAGGCCATCGGCCTCACTCAGTCATTTACCTCACTAGCCTCACCATCATCAACAAATTAGGGGACACAACCCACATCACGTATCACAACATATTAGCAATTAATAGAGACTGAGGTAAACATATACAATAATTTCTATAATTGACTACAAATAATATAAGCATGAATAAAGCCTAAGCATAATCTCTAACATGAAGGCAGACAAGTTCAACAACAAGTAACTACGTAAACACAGATGATGGCCATGAGGCCTTACGGGACGGACCAAGTCTCCATTCCTTGAGGTATACACCCACACGCACATCACCTAGAGTGGGTATCACCTCCAAACACTCACACGATATCAAATTCTCCGGGTTTATACCCTCAAAGCCAGAGTTAAAACTGTTACTTATCTCAACCGCATAAAATCCTACTCCGGGATGCCCTCGTCTCTGGACTCGATCTCCAAAAGTTCGAATCTAACCATAATCAGATTAATACCATCAACATATGCTAAAGAATAGAATTCCATAATAAAAACTACAAAATATGCCAAAAATCCGAAATCAGCCAAAACCCAGCCCTCGGGCCCATGTCTTGGAATTAGTCAAAAATGAAAGAATCAAAACCCTCGTCCTCTCCCGAGTCTAACCATATGATATTTATCAAAATCGGACTCTGTTTGGTCCCTCAAATCTTCACTTAAAACACTCCAAAACTCAAACCCTAACGCCTTCAATTTCACTTTGAAATCATCAATCAAATCCCAAAAATAATGATGGATTCATGAAATATAACCAAAACCGAGTAGAGAACACTTACCCCAATCCATATGGTAAAAATCACCTCCAAAATCGCCCAAATTCGAGCTCCCCAACTCAAAATATGACCGAATGAACAAACCTTTGTTTTACATAGTTTCTGCCAGCTATTCTGCCTCGTTTCTCGGGTCAAACGATCTCAAAACTTGCTTTTTATGCCTCTAATGGATTCCTTGTGAAATTTTAGTCAAGTTAGGCTTTTTGAATCACTCAATTTGACCTTATAATGAAGGAGATATGTTGGTTTCAATATTTGCAAATAGTGCAAATTTTTAATTAAGCCGTTAGTGGCAATTCCGAAATTAATCTGAAAAAATCTAGCAACCTAATTCTAAATAAAATGACCCTAAAATCCTCATACAATGTTAAAATTCAATGATTCTTTTTGCTAAGGGTCCGCAGTGACGATACGGATCTAATGCTTCAATAAAAAAAGAAATCGGAGTTCAGTTGTTCAATATGATATCATTTATGCATGAAGAAACGGCGTTGAAACATAAGAAAAACGAGCGCAACACAACCCAACCTATCAAAACTCACCCGAGGCCTTCGGGACCTCAACCAATAATTCCAACAAGTCATATATCACTACCCGAACTTAGTTGAACCTTCGGAACATCCAAAACAACACCAAATCAACATTGAATTCAAGCCTAAGAACTTTTAAACTTCCAACTTTCGCCAATTCAAACCTAATTCTACCACGGACCTCCAAATTATATTCCGGACACACTCTTAAGTCTAAAATCATCCAACGAAGATAATCGAATCATAAAAATCCAAATCCGAATTCGTTTACTCATAACTTAACTTACGGTTGACTTTTCTAACTTAGCTTTCTAACTAAGAGACTAAGTGTTAATTTCACTCCAAAACTACTTTGAACCCAAACCTACCAACTCGATACAACTCAACACAGCTGAACAATATATAAATAAGCATAGATAGGGGAAATGGGGCTATAACTCTTAGAACGAATGACCGAGTCGTTACATCCTCCCCCTCTTAAACAAACGTTCGTCCTCGAACGAGTCTAAAAACATTACCTAGAGTTTCAAATAGGTGAAACCTTCTGCTATACCTTCTTTTCACATTCAAATCATATGAACTCATCTCACGGCTACATCATACATATCACGTATCCATCCAGCTACCATTTCCACTAATAGGGACACTACCGAACATATAGGTCCATAAGCACGCGCTCACACAATCAACACCTCAGTGCTCAATCTACAATCAAAACCCGGCATCAAGTCCTCCAGACTGACCCAACATCAACACACAGAAATCATATTTCGGACCTCATCCAGGGAATCACAATCTGTCGATGCACAAATGATACCGAGCGCTCATGTGCGCATACGAATGCATGGAAGGAATTCAAAGAGTTACACTTCAAGCTGAATCAATACCACACGATAAGAATTCAAGAAGGTGAAGTTTTCCTAAAGGTTTTGCAGCCTCTCGAAGATAAGTACAGACGTCTCCGTACCTATTCGCAAGACTCTACTAAACCCGCTCATAACTCGTGAGACCTATGTAACCTAGGCTTTGATACCAACTTGTCACGACCCAAAATCTAACCATGGTCGTGATGGCGCCTATCGTGTTACAAGGCAAGCTTATTCCCAAAATATTACTACTAATTTGATTATAAGAATTTAATAAAATATTTCCAATAATTTAATTCCAGATAAACTAAACCAACTCTAAATATAAAATATGGAAACGGGCCCCAAACATCAGGGTGTCACTAAGTCATGAGCATCTAAAACTATAAACTAAGGTATATAAACTGTCTAACTGTCCAAAAGAAGAAATGACAAGAGGAGTAAGAAGGTCCTGCGGACACTAGCAGATACCTTGCAATCTCCACAGATAGCCAGCATGAACTCAACGATCGTCGCGCTCTAACTCACCTGGATCTACACATAAAGTGCAGGATGTAGTATGAGTACAACCAACTCAATAGTAACAGAAATAACTAAGGAACTGAGCAGTAGTGACAAGCTAAGTAAAATAGCCCAATTATTTATTTTCACAATTTACAATAAATATGAATAAACAGGTAAATTCCACAAAACCAACAAATGCCACAAAGAAATTAACAGGTAAATGCAACAACATCAAAAGTAAATGCAACCTCACAATAATGTCACTCCATCACTCATCACTCGCACTCAACAATCAACACTCAACACTCTGCGCTCACTGGGGGTGTGTATAGACTCCGGAGGAGCTCCTTAAGCCCAAGCGCTAAGCACGGACAACTCACGTGCTACTATATCAATACCTGGATCCGCACGATCAACTTACGTGCTACGCAGACAACTCACGCACTAGGGTATCAATACCTGGATCCGCACAGTCAACTCACGTGCTACGCGGACAACTCACGCGCTATGGTATTAATATCCTCACAACCATGCACTCGGCCTCACTCAATCATGTACCTCACTAGCCTCACCATCATTAATAATAAGGGAACACAACCCGCATCGAGTATCACCGTATATTAGCAATTAATAGAGACTGAGGTAAACATATACAATAATTTCTATAATTGACTACAAATAATGTAAGCATGAATAAATCCTAAGCATGATCTCTAACAAGAAGGCAGACAAGTTCAACAACAAGTAATTACGTAAACACAGATGATGGCCATGAGGCCTCACGGGACGGATCAAGTCTCCATCCCTCCAGGTATACACCCACACGCCTGTCACCTAGCATGGGTATCACCTCCAAACAGTCACACGATATCAAATTCTCCGGGTTTATACCCTCAAAGCCAGAGTTAAAACTGTTACTTACCTCAACCGCATAAAATCCTACTCGGGGATGCCCTCGTCTCTGGACTCTGTCTCCAAAAGCTCTGAATCTAACCATAATCAGATTAATACCATCATCATATGCTAAAAAATCGAATTACATAATAAATACTACAAAATATGCCAAAAATCCAAAATCGGCCAAAATCAGGCCCCCAGGCCCATGTCTCGGAATCAATCAAAAATGGCAGAATAATAAACCTCATTCTCTCCCGAGTCTAACCATATAAAATTTATCAAAATCAGACTCCATTTGGTCCCTCAAATCCTCACTTAAAATTCTCCAAAACCCAAACCCTAACTCCCTCAATTTTATTTTGAAATAATCAATCAAATCCCAAAAACGATGATGAATTCATGAAATATAACCAAAACCGAGTAGAGAACACTTACCCCAATCCATATGGTGAAAATTGCCCCCAAAATCGCCCAAATCCGAGCTCCCCAACTCAAAATATGACCAAATGAACAAACACTAATTTTACATATTTTTCTGCTAGCTATTCTACCTCGTTTCTCGTGCTAAACGATCTCGAAACTCATTTTTATGCCTCCAATGGATTCCTTGTGAAATTTTAGTCAAGTTAGGCTTTTGAATCACTCAATTTGATCTTATAATGAAGAAGATATGTTGGTTTCAATATTTGCAAATAGTGTAAATTTTTAATTATGCCATCAGTGGCAATTCCGTAATTAATCTGAAAAAAATCTGACAACCTAATTCTTAGTAAAATTACCCTAAAACTCTCATACGATGTTCAAATTCGATGATTTTTTTGCTACGGGCCTGTAGTTATGATACGGATCTAATGCTTTTATAAAAAAAGAAATCGAAGCTCATTTGTTTAATATGATATCATTTATGTTTGAAGAAATGACGTCGAAACATAAGAAAAACGAGCGCAACACAACCCAACCTATTCAAAACTCACATGAGGCCCTCGGGACCTCAACCAATAATTCCAACAAGTCATATATCACTACCCGAACTTAGTTGAACCTTTGGAACACCCAAAACAATACCAAAATACCAAATCAACCTCGAATTCAAGCCTAAAATCTTCTAAACTTCCAACTTTCGCCAATTCAAGCCTAATTCAACACGGACCTCCAAATTATATCCCGGACACACTCCTAAGTCTAAAATTACCCAACGAAGATAATCGAATCATAAAAATCCAAATCCGAATTCGTGTGCTCATAAGTCAACTTTCGGTTGACTTTTCTAACTAAGAGACTAAGTGTTCATTTCACTCCAAAACTACTTCGAACCCAAACCTACCAACTCGATACAACTTAACACAACTGAACAACATATAAATAAGCATAGATGGAGGGAAATGGGGCTATAACTCTCAGAACGAACGACCGGGTCGTTACATCACATATGGGTTCCATGCTCGATATTTGAGGCCCATTAGCATCAAGATATCTTGAATTCTTGTATGTGTTAGTTTTATTATTTTACATGTTAGTTTTATTAGTTTTATATATTTGTTTGTAAATTAAATAATTAATTTTTATAATTATACAATATTTAATTATTAAGTATTCACATATGGGTTCCAGGCTTGATATTTGAGGCCCAGTAGCACTAAGATATCCGAAAAATATTGTTCTTTTCTCATGTTATTTTCTTACGATCCTTGACTAGAATTGGACAGAGTTTGTGTTTGATCTATCAGTTATTTTGACGTATTTTTGAGTATAAGAGATACTTAAACTACAGGGATACTACGCTAAAAAGTACTATATTACTAGTCTTTAAGCAAATAAATAATCTAAACTAGATAAAAATAACAAATACATTTAATCATAAAATATTCAAGAAACACATATAAAACAGTAAAAGTAACTTATTAACATTTTTTTAACAAATAATAATGATTTCTCAATTTTTCCATATTTTTTTAGCATACTAATATCTTAGTACGGATAAAAATAACATACCGGGTTTAATTACAAAAAAAATACAAAACAACATAGAACACATTTAAAACAACTAATATGCATTTTTTATACGAGTTTCGACAAAAACTAAATCGGAATACCTCGATTTATGTTTTTTGGTGTGATGACCTTTTTAAAAATAAATTCTGTATTCTAAGGCCTTAAAAACCTCTTTCTGTCTCACCTTGATTGGCGTGCGCAGTCCGAGCGCGTTGCCGGAAAGCCATTATGTGAAAATCTGTGAAACAATGATGAATTTTGCCTTTAAAATGAATTTAAGTTGACTTCGGTCAATATTTTAGGTAAACGGACCCGGATCCGTAATTTGACGGTCCCGGAGGGTCCGTAGGAAAATATAGGACTTGGGCATATGCCCGAAATCGAATTCCGAGGTCCCAATCTCGAGAAATGAATTTTTAAAGAAAATTATTTTCTAGAATATTTATTAGTATTGAAAATGAAATGTATTTAAAATTTGATGGTATCAGGCCTGTATTCTAGTTGCGGAGCCCAGTACAGGTCTTATAGGTGGTTTAAGTTGAGTCTGTGAAATTTGGTAAGAAACGGACTTGAAATGACATGAATCGGACCTTATTTGAGAAAATTGAAAATTTTGACGTTCTTAAGTAATTTCATGATTTTGATGCTAAATTCATAGTTGTTGATGTTATTATGGTGATTTGAATGCACGAGCAAGTCCGTATGATGTTTTTAGGTTGGTGTGCATTTTTGGTTTGGAGCCCCGAGGGCTCGGGTAAGTTTTGGATAGGCTACGGAGTGGAATTTGAACTTAGGATGTTGTAGATTTGAACTGGTATATTGCAGGCCTGCAGGCTAATGCAAGCTCACAAATGCGAGAGCTATGTCGCAAATGCGAAAGAAGCCAGACAAGCATTACCTCGCAAATGCGAGGTATTCATCGCAAATGTGATGCCTCCGGTTGTAGCCTAGTCGTCGCAAATGCGACAGAATTATCGCAAAAGCGACTTCGCAAATGCGAAAGTCACTTCACAAATGTGATCATAGCAGACTTCTGGGTTCGCAATTGTGATACGTGCAACCTGTAAATTCATAACTTAGACGCATTTCAATCATTTTTCACGTTCTTTCAAAACACTCTTGGGCGATTTTTCAAAGACAACTTCTCTTCCTAATCAATTGTAAGTCATTTATAACTTGTTTTCTTCAATCTTTAACATCTTTTCACATGATTTCAACTCAAAATCAAAGGTTTTCATGGGGAAAATTGAGTATTTTGGGTAGAACCTAAGTTTTTCAAATTTTGGGATTTGGACCTCGATTGAGGTCCGATTTTAAAATAAATTATATATTTGGGTTTGTGGGCGAATGAGTAATCGAGTTTTGGTTCGAAGCTCGGGTTTTGACCATGTGGGTCCGGGGGCGATTTTTGATATTTTGGGGAAAACTTTAGAAAACTTATTTCCATGCATTAGAATTGATTCAATTAGCATTTATTGATGTAATTAAGTGACTTGTGACTAGATACGAGCGAATTGGTGGTGGAATCAAGAGGTAAAATAGTTGAGACTTGAATTATGTTCGTGGCATCGAGGTAAGTGTTTGGTCTAACCTGTCGCACCTCCTTTTTATATACCCGAGAGGGTGCAAGGGAGTTTTTTTCCAATTAAAGGACAGTCAAAACGGGATTTATTTCTTTATTTCAGAGTCGCCACTTGGGAGATTTAGGGTGTCCCAAGTCACCGATTTTAATCCCGAATCGAGGAAAAGAATATGACTCTGTCTATTTAACAGTCTGCGCACCAGAAATCCGGATAAGGAATTCTGTTAACCCGGGAGAAGGTGTTAGGCATTCCCGAGTTCCGTGGTTCTAGCACGGTCGCTCAACTGTTATATTCGGCTTGATTATTTTGATTTGTAAAATACATTTTTATTGCATGATTTTATTGTTGCCGCTTCTATTTAAATTGTTTATAATTAAAGACCCTTCTTCGAATCGAATCACGCGTACGTGTATTCGTTTTATATATTAATATTTTTTAACGTGAAAATCGTGTCACGCGTACGTATACACAATATAATAATAATTATTTATTTATTTATTTTTCGAAATTTTTTATTATATAAAAAAAACTTAAGTTCGAAATTGTGCTAAAAATAAAATTAAGAACGTTCGTCGCTTTTGTATAATTAAATATTGAACCGCACATCTCGAGTTATATGAAATTAATATTGATATTCTCCGAAGAGTCCCCTTTTTATTAAATGTTCGTTCGAAGTTGCGCGAACGCATAATCCGAATTGCTTTTAGAAATATAATGAGGTTACGCGAACGCTCCCTAATCACGCAAAAGATTCTTAATAGTATTATAGATTTTCCATAAATGTTTATTGCATCCATCTATTTTTAAATGTAAGAATCGTGGAGAATTACCGATTGGGATGCCACCAAATTTCTTGACAAATAATTCAAAATTTATTAGGCGTTGCTACAAGTCTTATTTTACGCGTATGAATTATATACCTCAAAACTATTCAAATTTTAAAGAATTAATGATATGAAAAAGAAACAAACAACATGTAACTAAAAATACTGCCATTTTTATCGTGGATACAACATTAACATATCCAAAAATTGAATCGCATATAAAACTGGAAAAAGAATTAATTTGATAAACAAATTAATAGTTTCTGAAGAATTTTTATTGTTACATTTAATGCGAATTCTATTTCTACATATCCTTGACATAAAATGTTGCAATTCGTGCTTGTAAATCCCATATCCTTCTCATATACTTGTTTTTAGTCCAAAGTTATAATTGTTTGGTTAATTTGTTTACAAAGATTGAGTTTGAGATAAATAAACCAATTCTTATTTTCTGCCTATGCGACTATTTGCAAACACTTAACTCTATATTTTGTAAAAAAAAAAAAAAACATCATTGACATTATTTCATATAGTAAAAGAAATGAGTTGATCGCGTTCCTAAAATAACTAAGCCATTAGTTATTAAGAAAGAGAACTAATCTACTAATTGATTTAATACTATATTAACCAATTAAAACAAAACTGAAATTTAAACTAATAAAATTTAAATGAGTAGAAGACATCCTTATAATTCCAAACTTCATTTACTTGCCATGTTGAAGCTCTTCACAACATGAGTTTAAAAGATATGTACCTGATATTGGAAGCAAAAGAAAATGAAGATGAAAATCAGCAACAGTAATAACAGTGCAATAGCAACAACTGCCCAGCAACAGTAACAACCCAGTAACAGACCGGTGGAGTAGTAATCCCAAAAACAAAAGCTTTAAGCTTTAAATGTAACAACAACCATTAATACTAATTTCAAACAAAGAAATAAAGCAATATATTTTTTAGCTTTTATTTTTATTTTGAAAGCTTAAATATTTTTCGGAATTTTTCTCTCTTCTATTCTCTGTCCGTTTTTTTCTCTCTATCTGTATTCTTGTTCTGTCTTGTGTTCAAGACTTCACATATATATAATCCCATCCCATAAATCTTTTAATCAATTAAATCAATATTTTTTCTCTACCCAACCCATTATCTTTCCACTCATTCCCATTACATTAAATAAACATATCACACCACCCCATTATATTTTGTCCCCCATGCTTTATTTAAAATAATGCAAGATTCCCCTTTAATTTAAATTTTGTCCCCCCTTTATATTAAATAATCATATCACAACCTACCCCATTTCATTTTGTCCCCTATGCTTCAAATAAACAATTTCAAAATGTACAATTCCTAAACTACCCCTTCCGACCTTACTGAAATTACCAAACTACCCCTGAACGTATTACAAATTTACCAAACTACCCATCAGCTATAACACATCAATTAATCAAACTTAACCAAAATATAGACAATATGATCAATTTCTAACAATGTTCAAACAACAATATGAACATGGATGAACATCATAACAACAATATCAGATGAACACGATTTTAACAACATTTCAACAACAAATCACATGAACACAAATTGAACAACAAAGAACAACTAAAATTTGATTGAACAATATTTTAGCAACAAACAATCCTATTTTCGGATTCAACAACAACAACAAACAAAGTATGAAGATTTCTAAATTCAATCATATTGAACTTAAAATCAACTCTAACAACATTACAACAAACAATTCTTATATTAAACTTAAAACAAGATTATGAGAACAATTCAAGCAATAATCATAAATGGTAAACAAGAAATCAAACTATACAAAATTCGGATTCAAGATCATCCAAACAAAGTATGAACATGAATGAATCTATTTTAAGACAACAAACATGACAGATTAAACGATTAAAACAATATATTCCTTTAATACAACTAAATTCTTTAAACAAATAACAAGATCCACGAAGAAACAATTATGAACTTAAACTTGAACTTAACAATATTAACAATTTCTAACAATACATAAACACATGAAACAAATTGAAGAAATAGTTGATTAAATTTCAATTTGAATCTAACAAACATCAAACTAACAAATACTTACTTAAACAATAATACAAACATGAAATAAACATGAAAACAACTAATTAAACTTCCATTTTAAAATCTGAAAATTAATTTAACAATCAACATGAACATGAACAAAACCAAAAAATCAAATATCTAACCATAGACATGAATAAAACAAACATTCGCCGATTTTAGATTCGAAAAATATCAAAATAAAATACGGACAAAATAAAATTCAAAAACTACTAACCGTATCGAAACGAAATATGTACGGACTATTTCGACGAGCCTCGACCTATGTAGGGACTGTTTTGACGACCCCAACCAAAACTCGACGTACTGGGCCTCGACTCAACCAAAGACCCTTGAACTTTGACGAAGAAGATGAACCAGTAGAAGCAGCACGTGAAGCAGAAGCAGCTGGTCATGGTCGAAGACGCAGAAACAGGAGCAACAACAGCTGGTCGATGTTGAAGCAGCAGCAACAACATCCATGTGCGCGGCGAGCAGAAACAGGAGCGTCTGGTCGTTTGGACGTGCGGATGAACGTGAAGATGAAGCAACTGGGTTTCTTTGCTGCTGCTGTTCAACGTGAAGACGCAGCAACTAGGCTCGAACTGGACGATGAAGCCGCAGCTCGGAGGAAGGAGGAGAAGCAGTGGCAACTGGCAGCATCGGCGGCGATAGGCGGCAGCAGTAGCGGCTTGTTTGGACGACGCAGCAGTAGGGGAAGCCATAGACGACGAAGCAGTGGCGACGGGGAAGATGAAAGCAGATATAGCAGCAACATGAAGTGAGGAAGAAGCAGCAACAACGTGGGTTACATCATAACGAAGACGATGAAGCAAAGGCAACGATGGTTAGAGCTCGACGAAGATGATGAAGCCAAAACAACGATGGTGTTATGGTGGAGCTGGGGATGACAGGCGAAGCTATGGGAGGCAGCCATGGATGGGGTGTGAGGAAAGCTTGGAGAAGAAGAAGCAAAGGGAGGGGCGGATGTGTTTCTTAGGTTTTTTAGGGTTTTTGGTTTTTTTTTCTTTTGTTTTGTTTTGTTTTTGTTTTGTAAAAATGAAAAAATGAAAATGAAGAGGGGGAGTTGGGTTATGGACTGGGTCAACCCAGTTCGAAATGGACTGGGTCGTAGGGAAGATTGGGCCATTTTTGGGGCCTATAGCTTGAAATTGAAGAAGAGGCCTAATTCCGACTTTCTTTATATTTTCGCTCTCTTTTCTTCTTTTATTTTTCTAAAACTAAATTATAAAAATACTTAAACTATTATTAAGAACTAAATTAAGTTATAACAGCGCAAATTAACTCCCAATAACAATTAACACACAATTAAGTATTAATTAAGCATAAAATTGTATATTTGGACATTAAATGCTAAAAATGCAAACGATGCCTATTTTTGTAATTTTTAATTTTTGTAAAACAAATTTAATTACTAACAATTGTAGAATTAAATCCTATATGCAAAATGCGACATATTTTTGTATTTTTTATTAATTTAGCAAATAAACATGCACAGATAAATACAAATAATTATTCAAAATATCACAAAACATCACAAAATTGTACACCAAGAAAAATTACTTTATTTTTTTGAATTTTTTGGGAGTAATTCTCATATAGGGCAAAAATCACGTGCTTACAGCTGCCCCTCTTTGCCCGAAGACACGAAGGGTTTTCGTGCAAAGATAAAGCGAGCGATTTTTGCCCATCCGAGTACTCCGTGTGAAGCATTTTTTTGAAAAAGATTTGACCGAACCTTTGCTTCAAAGGTTTCCTACATATCCTGGGCTAAACAGGAATCAGGTCAATGTAGTTCGGGAAATTTTGGTAGCTGGGACTACCGTGAGACTGCAATGTTACTGTTGTTGCATGCTATTACTACTGCTTACCGATCTCCTTGTTACATCTTGCTTAAAAGAAAACAAGAAGCTAGGCTAGAGTACAATTTGTTTTTGTTGCCTTGCTTCCTTATCTGCTTGCATTTCTTCCGGTGCTTTTCTTCTTTTGACACATGTACTTGAGTTTGTACTGTGACCTCTTGTTGCAACCTTCTGTTTCCCGGTGCCGGGGAATTTTATTGTTTCCTGCTGGGGATTCCTATTGTAACCCTCTGTTTTATTGTCCTCTGACTTGATCTTGAAATGTATGCCTCTGTTCTATGGGCGGGCTCCCAACTTCAATACTTGAAATTAAAGACTGAATGTATGCCTCTATTATCTGGGCGGGCTCCCAACTTCAATGCTTGAAATGTAAAGACTGAATGTATGCCTCTGTTATCTGGGCGGGCTCCCAACTTCAACACTTGAAAATTAAAGACTGAAATGTATGCCTCTGTTATTTGGGCGGGCTCCCAACTTCAATGCTTGAAATATAAAGACTGAATGTATGCCTCTGTTATTATGGGCGGGCTCCCAACTTCAACACTTGAAAAGTAAAGACTGAATGTATTCCTCTGTTATTATGGGCGGGCTCCCAACTTCAACACTTGAAATGTAATCGCCATTCCTCTCTTCAGGCGGGCTCCTGACTTCAAACCATACATCGCCATTCCTTTCTTTAGGTTGGCAAGATTTCAACATCTTTTTAAAACGTCTTTCCTCTCTTCAGGCGGGCTCCTGACTTCAACAACAACTTTGAAAATAATCGCCATTCCTCTCTTCAGGTGGGCTCCTGACTTCAACCAATAAATCATCATTCTATTCTTCAGGGGGGCTCCTGACTTCAACAACTTCTTTTTTTTCAAATTATCCTAGGAGAAAATTCATCAGACTAGGATTTGATATCTTATCTTAGGAGAAAGATTCATCGGACTAAGATTTGATATCTTATCTTGGGAGAAAAATTTCATCAGACCAAGATTTTGACTCTAGGAGATAAATCGTCAGACTAGGTCCATTTTGTTGTGATCTTAGGAGAAAGATTCATCCGACTAAGATTTTATCTTGGGAGAACAATTTCATCAGACCAAGATTTAGACTCTAGGAGATAAATCGTCAGACTAGGTCCATTTTTTGTGATCTTAGGAGAAAGATTCATCCGACTAAGATTTTATCTTGGGAGAACAATTTCATCAGACCAAGATTTTGACTCTAGGAGATAAATCGTCAGACTAGGTCCATTTGTTGTGATCTTAGGAGAAAGATTCATCCGACTAAGATTTTATCTTGGGAGAACAATTTCATCAGACCAAGATTTTGACTCTAGGAGATAAATCGTCAGACTAGGTCCATTTGTTGTGATCTTAGGAGAAAGATTCATCCGACTAAGATTTTATCTTGGGAGAACAATTTCATCAGACCAAGATTTTGACTCTAGGAGATAAATCGTCAGACTAGGTCCATTTGTTGTGATCTTAGGAGAAAGATTCATCCGACTAAGATTTGATATCTTATCTTGGGAGAAAAATTTCATCGGACCAAGATTGTATCGGGAGGTAAATTCATCAGACTAGGACTTTTTATCCTAGGAGAAAAATGTAGTAAAGATCAATGATTTGAGAAACTTACCTTCGTAATTTCTTCTTTTCTTTTCTCCTTCCTTTGCGCTGCTTTGTTCTTGCTTGCTGGGGATAATACCACTGTGGGAGTCTCCTTTCTTCCCCTCCTTCAAATTTGTTTTTTTTTTTTTATATTCTCTCAACACAGCCGGGGATAAAAGTGTTATCTTTTGGGATAACGCTGTTGAGGATAATGCTGCTGGGGAATTTTATCCCTTTAAATCGATGCTTCATTCTTCTGGAAGCTGATGGGGATGATAATGGCTTTTTGCTTTTCTGAGCACAAGCGTCATCCCTTTATTCTGTCTGCTGGGGATAACTTCCTCCATTGAAACTTATTTTGTTGGGGCAACACTGGTTCAAAGACCACTTCCTTGGTGTTATCTTTATTCTTCCCCAGATGGGTACCTGATTTTCCAGAAAATTTTCTAACTGAAAAGAAAATTTTCTGCCCCAGTTTGACAATATTTCTTGTGGCATGCATTTCCGACATCAATGCCATTTCCTTTACCTGTTTTAACTCAAACAAAATTTGTTAGTTTAAAGCGTGGTAGTTGGTTGTGATACTCCACTGGGATGACTTTTCCCTTTCTCCTTCCCTGCTCTGCGTTCCAAAACTTGTTGGGGATGATATTATTTGCTGGGTATAATCCTTTTCTGCTGGGGATATCCCTCTTCTTTCGTGACATGGCTCGGAAACTTGCATTTTCCCGACCATTTAGTCTCGCATGAATTTCTCAAATCATGCTTATTGCTCTCATTGTTTGTCCATGGGCCTTGGCCTTGAGGTTTAATAACCTTTGATTTCGGCAAGGATATCCCCCTTGACACTCGTCGATCCTTTTGTCAATTCCCTTTTGCTGGGGATATCTTTCTTGACATTGGCCTCGCGCTTGTTCCTTCCTGACTATATCACTTGGATGTATTAGTCAGATCTTATCTTGGAAAGCTGATGGCCTATTTTGAAGTCATTTCCCACTGGTTCTGACCAAACAGACTCTACTGGGGAAATTTCTATGAAAGGAAAAGATAAAAGGGAACAGAATAAAAGACAACAGAAAAAGATGACTCTTTAACAAAAGAAACTATAAATAAAAACCTATCAAATGCAAATACCGACTCTAATGGTCATGACATGCACATGTGGCCTATCCTCTGCCGTCAATCGTCTTTCAAGACCTTCAATTGGCAATTCCCCATCTGATTCCCAATCTTATTCGACTTGTAGTGCCCAAAAGGTTTTCACTATCAAGCCTCTCTCATTTTGGTTTTTCTCTCAGCTTGCGTCGCCTTATGGTGTCCGTAAAGATTTTCACCGATAAGACTCTCTCATTTGTATCACTTTCCAGCTGGGGATTTGGAGTGTTGCCGGTATGACTCTGGAGATTAGAGTCCTTTCTGCTGTGGAACGGAATGTTATGTTCGCCGGTAAGATTCTCATTTGTCTGACTTGGCATCTTTTGCAGACTGATCAGAAGGTCTTTCTTTGGACCGTAATGTGGGTTTTTTGGATAGGCTTAGAAAGAAAAGGTATTAAAGGCTCAAAAACAAATCAATTTGGGGTTCAAAATTACAACCTTCGAAATCATATTTGTTTATAACAAGTGCAACCCTTGCCCCAGTTTCTTGCTTGGGGATTATTTATTATTATATTTTTTTAAATTTTTTTTTTGTTACACTATGCACACCATGCACACTATGCACACTATGCACCCTATGACCGATCCGTGAAGCGCCTACGTATCCTCTTTGAGGAATCAGGTCAAACGTAGTTCCCAATTCCTCTTTTTCATTTGACTTTTTTTTTCACTTTTCTTTTTCTTTTTCGTTTTTTTTTTTAATTTTTTCTTTACCTTCCAGGCTCGTATTTCCTAGTCATTGCTATTGATTCCGAACGAGGGGTATGAAAGAAAATAAATAAGGCTCAAAAGGGGTAACGAAGGATAAAGTGTTTAGGTAGCAGAACAAAATGCCTTCGTCATTCCAGTCTTCAAAACATGCCAAGTGCAAACAACACAATTGAACATAGATTTATAGTCTCTTCCGATGGTGCTGGACTTGACAATTATGTTAAACACTTGCTTTTTCATTTGTCATTTCTAAAGCACTGCTGGGCGACACTCTCACTCTCATGCACGACCCTCATGCCAATTTGGCGAATCTTGCATTTAACAGTTTTCTTTATGTTTTACTTGCCCCAGTTCCACATGGCTCGGGTTTCAAATAATATCAAACTGTTCTTATTTCCCTTAAATGCTTTGATCACCTCTCCAGGGTTTTATGATTAACTTTAAAGATTAGGCCCAAACTGTGTGCGCATGTCATGTCCCTAGAATCGGCATTGAACGAAAATGACAAAAGGACTAAATAAAAAGATGACTGGAAATAATAAAAGACCAGCTTTTGTATTAGACTTCCGGCGAAATGGTTAGAAAAACAAACAAAACAACCAGAATAAAATCTTAACACAACATCAACGAGACTTAAACAAACTGATACGACAAAAATGGAAAGATAAGAAGGTTTGACACAAGACAATATTCGGATTACAACCCTAAGAATAATCCGGACAACAGAAATGACAACAAAATAAGCCACTACAAGCTTCTCTCTTGCTAACCAAGGAACGGAGTGTCCTCCCATTTTATCAAAGTTGGCATCTTTAGCCACTGAGCTTTGCAGTATTGTCCAGACCATTTCCAACTTCGATATCATTATCATCAGTTAGCGGCTTTCCGAGATGACTCTAAAATCTCATGTCACCAGGCATCCTCCCCATAAAGTGTGCATCATGATGTGCAGGTAAAGGATTCTGCGCGATATTCTGGGTGTCATTACCTTGGATCACAATCAGATTTTCCTGTATCATCCTTTCTATTTCTTTTTTCAAATCCCGACAACTTTCAACATTGTGTCCCTGGGCATTGGAATGGTATTCACACCTTTTAGAAGGGTCAAAGCTTCTTGCACGTGGGTCCAGATGATTTGGAGGAATAGATGCAATCATATCGTGATGCTTTAACCTCTCAAATAAGCTTTCATAGGACTCTCCTATTGGTGTAAAATTATCTTTCAACCTTCGTTCCCCTTTATACTTCTGGCTTGGATGTGGGTTATAGGGCACCTGAAAGTTATGTGGAGGCTTATGGAGATTTTGTGATGCTCGTGCTCGCCTTCTGGGAAGTTTTGGTGGCCGGGCAACATACTGAGGTGGAACAATAGAATGTTGTGGGTTCTGAGGGGGATAATATTGCTCAGGGGATTCATAGATAACTTTAGGAGGCTGCTCATACCTTCGAGATGTTCTCATAGGACCTCTTCTTGACCCTGATGTCATCATTATTTCTTCAATCTTCTCATTTGTGTCGCAAAAATTATCAGACTCAACCCAGACAGCGTGAGTTGCAGCTTTAAAAACTGCTTGACTTATAATTTTTCCTGTGTTAAGACCATTCTCTATTATTTCTCCCATTTTGATTGCTTCCGAGAAGGATTTGC
Organism: Nicotiana tabacum; assembly: GCF_000715075.1. Lineage (NCBI taxonomy): Eukaryota > Viridiplantae > Streptophyta > Magnoliopsida > Solanales > Solanaceae > Nicotiana > Nicotiana tabacum. The sequence goes on from NC_134084.1 coordinate 158,178,405, forward strand.
CAACTGCGGACATCATGTTCTGAAAGTAATCTGGCTCTTGCGCTTGAAGGAAGACATTTATTAGCTCGTGGTCATCCATGGGTGGCTTAACTCGAGCCGCTTGCTCTCTCCATTTAATGGCATATTCCCTGAAACTTTCACTTGGTTTCTTTTTCAGGTTTGAAAGGGAAATGCAGTCTGGGGCCATGTCGACGCTGTATTGGAACTGTTTGACAAATGCTTGTGCCATGTCGTACCAGACATACCAGCGAGACGTGTCTTGATCCATAAACCATTCGGAAGCTACTCCCGTAAGGCTTTCCACAAAATAAGCCATCAATAATTCTTCATTTCTTCCCGCACCTCTCAGTTGATTGCAATACCTTTTCAGGTGGGCAATGGGATCTCCATGTCCATCGTACTTTTCAAATTTGGGAGTCTTGAAACCAGGCGGCAAGTGGACATCGGGGAACATACATAGATCTTTGAAGGCAACACTCTTTTGGCCAGACAACCCTTGCCTGTTTTTCAACCATTGTTCTAAGTTTTTCACCCTTTGGGTCATTTCTTCTTGTACCATCTTTCGGGCAGGCTCTTCAATCTTTGAAGGAAGATCTAACGAGTACGGGTGGTACTTAGGAGAGTGGTACTGCTCTTGTTGTGTCGCAAATTGTGACTCATGACGAGGCTGTCCTTGCCCACTGGCCCATGCTTGACACACTCCGGTCATTTGCTGTTTCAGTATTCTATTTTTTTCCGGCACAGTAGACTCTTGTTGAACCCTCTGAACAAACCGACCAACTCAACTTTCTTCACAATTCAAAATAAAACATGTTAGAATGGACTCAGTCGGTTCTTATTACTAGCAACATCTTTTTCCCTTTTTTCATTTTTTTTTCGATTTTTTTTTCATTCATTTTTTTCAATATTTGTTGTGGTCGAATCTTATGGAGACTGCCTACGTATCATGACCCCGCATGAATCAGACCTTGCGTAGTTCGGACCAATAAAAGATAAGCAATACTAATCATTTTTTTTTCAATTTTCATATTGGGTTTCAAAGGTTTAAAAATGACCTACAAACTTGAAAATCAAACGACCCACATATTATAATCAAAAGTTTTACAAAAAACAAACGGCCAGCTTCCTTTCTTCGTTTGACAAATGCAACCAAACGGTTATTTTTGCAAATGCGGCCCCTTCCAAATTTTGAGGCCGGAGAGGATTATTTTATGACACTTTATACAATTGTCCGTTCTTTTACGAAAATAGCCTTTCGACAACTGAAAGATACTCTAAGGCTATTTTGGCAAGAACGGTTTAAGACGCGACCGAAGCTGGCTCGACTTATTTTTGACTAAAAAAAAACAAACGGTATTCACCTGACCGTTAACTCTTTTTTTTTCAAATTGCAATAAAAACCAGGTGTTGCAAACACGGCCCTTCAGCGCCTCGGGGACGAAGATTTTTAAGGCTGTGTGGGTCAACTGGATCAAAAATCCTAAACATGACCCAAAAGGTGGCTGTTTATGCAAAGTCAGCCTTCCGGCGTCCTTTTCGGGAACATTCGGCTATGTCTTGATAAAAGAGCGTCACCCGACTTCTTTATGACGAAATTAAAATTTTACATATATTTTTTTTGGCTATTATTTAGCAAATGGAGAGATTGGACACCGCCCGACGTATTTATGACAAAAATTAAAATTTTGACACGTTTTATATTTATTTATTGATTTTTGGCTATTTTAGCAATAAAGGGGGGTTGGACCCGATGAGGGTTGCCTACGTATCTCACATCCGGTGAGAATCAAACCCGCGTAGTTCGGGCAGGTCGTGAATAAAGTAAATAAACTAATTTAAATTTTTTTTTTTTTTTTTTTGTAAAAGAACTGCTTTAAAAGAAGAAAGGAAGTATTTTTATATATATTTTTTTGGATTTTTGATTGATTTTCTTTTTGAAAGAAAGACTTCTAAGAATTCCTTTTCTTTTGATTTGAACTTTGAGAATTTCAAAAGTAAAAGGAAGATATTTTTTTTTCTTATTCTAAGAAGAAAGAAAATATTTTTTTTTTTTGGAATTTTACCTTTAATAAAAGAAACGCTTTCTAAAAAAAATATTTTTTGAATTTTGAATTTTCTTTTCAATTTTTAAAGAAGAAGGAAAATATTTTCGAATTTGTTTTATTTTATTATATATATATATATATATATATATATATATATATATTTTAATAATTAAAAAGACTTTCTAAAGAAGTCAATAACGGAAATTTTTTTTTTTTTGGATTTTTTTTTTGTTTTGAAAATTGAGAGTCTAAGAAAAAACTTTTCTAGACTTTTGGCACGACAAATATTTTTGCAACAAATAAAGATATATATACATTTTTTGGAAATAAAGAACAACTTTTTGGATTTTTATATATATACATATTTGCAACAAATAATAAAACCACTTTCGACGCGACTCTTTTTATTTTATTAGTTATTTTTATTTTGGTATCTAAACAAATAAATAAATAAAAACTCATTTTAAAACAAGACTTTTTTTCATTTTCATTTTTTTTATGGCAAGACAAACTATTTTTTTTTCTAATTTGTTTTCTTAAAAACAAAATAGAACAACGACTCTTTTTTTTTCTTTCTATTTTTCCTTTGCTTTTAATAAAACAAACTAATAGAACGTTTTTTTTTATTTTCTCAAAATTTCGACAGAGTTTTGACAGTTATTTGGGCATTGGTTTTTTTTTTCAAAAATAAACAATCAATTCTCTAACCGCTATTTTTTCAATTTCAAAATATTATTCCTGATATTCAAAAGTCAGTCAACACAAAAGTCCGAATCAAATAAATGCACAAATAGCAGCAAGTAAGATGCATCAGGATGGTCATTTTTTTTTTGGTACACCTGTCCTAGACAGACCCAACCTCTGTGTTGAGTCTCCAAAGTCAAATGCACGTGATGCAAACAATCGCTCCTACTAGGGATCCGGCATGAAGCTGAGTTATTCTAAGTGAAAAAACCTGAGGCATATTGATCTAGCCCTGGCTTACCCAAACGGACAGTTTGAGCCGAAGCGGGGGCAACGTACCGGGAGCACGAAAGTCTACCCGGCCTAGTTACTTGTTTCAACTTCGTCTTATTTGGTATGACTTTAACAGAAAGGTGGGTCACGCGCACGTGTGCACCATAATTTTAGAAGACTCAGAAAGAAGGGGGTTTCGTAGCAGTTATATATATTCATAATTCAAATAATATTAAAGCGGTAAAAGTGTCATTTAGCACATTGGGCATATATCATGTAAGGATGACGTCCGAAGTTCTTACTCTATTAAACTAGCTCATCTAACCCCAATCTTTGGGTTCGTCAGTGCTTGATGTCACACCTCCTTTTTCCGCCCCCACGAGGGTGCAAGGGAGTTTTTTCCAATTAAAGGACAGTCGAAACGGGATTTATTTCTTTATTTCAGAGTCGCCACTTGGGAGATTTAGGGTGTCCCAAGTCACCTATTTTAATCCCGAATCGAGGAAAAGAATATGACTCTGTCTATTTAACAGTTTGCGCACCAGAAATCCGGATAAGGAATTCTGTTAACCCGGGAGAAGGTGTTAGGCATTCCCGAGTTCCGTGGTTCTAGCACGGTCGCTCAACTGTTATATTCGGCTTGATTATTTTGATTTGTAAAATACATTTTTATTGCATGATTTTATTGTTGCCGCTTCTATTTAAATTGTTTATAATTAAAGACCCTTCTTCGAATCGAATCACGCGTACGTGTATTCGTTTTATATATTAATATTTTTTAACGTGAAAATCGTGTCACGCGTACGTATACACAATATAATAATTATTATTTATTTATTTATTTTCGAAATTTTTTATTATATAAAAAAAAAACTTAAGTTCGAAATTGTGCTAAAAATAAAATTAAGAACGTTCGTCGCTTTTGTATAATTAAATATTGAACCGCACATCTCGAGTTATATGAAATTAATATTGATATTCTCCGAAGAGTCCCCTTTTTATTAAATGTTCGTTCGAAGTTGCGCGAACGCATAATCCGAATTGCTTTTAGAAATATAATGAGGTTACGCGAACGCTCCCTAATCACGCAAAAGATTCTTAATAGTATTATAGATTTTCCATAAATGTTTATTGCATCCATCTATTTTTAAATGTAAGAATCGTGGAGAATTACCGATTGGGATGCCACCAAATTTCTTGACAAAGAATTCAAAATTTATTAGGCGTTGCTACAAGTCTTATTTTACGCGTATGAATTATATACCTCAAAACTATTCAAATTTTAAAGAATTAATGATATGAAAAAGAAACAAACAACATGTAACTAAAAATACTGCCATTTTTATCGTGGATACAACATTAACATATCCAAAAATTGAATCGCATATAAAACTGGAAAAAGAATTAATTTGATAAACAAATTAATAGTTTCTGAAGAATTTTTATTGTTACATTTAATGCGAATTCTATTTCTACATATCCTTGACATAAAATGTTGCAATTCGTGCTTGTAAATCCCATATCCTTCTCATATACTTGTTTTTAGTCCAAAGTTATAATTGTTTGGTTAATTTGTTTACAAAGATTGAGTTTGAGATAAATAAACCAATTCTTATTTTCTGCCTATGCGACTATTTGCAAACACTTAACTCTACATTTTGTAAAAAAAAAATCATTGACATTATTTCATATATTAAAAGAAATGAGTTGATCGCGTTCCTAAAATAACTAAGCCATTAGTTATTAAGAAAGAGAACTAATCTACTAATTGATTTAATACTATATTAACCAATTAAAACAAAACTGAAATTTAAACTAATAAAATTTAAATGAGTAGAAGACATCCTTATAATTCCAAACTTCATTTACTTGCCATGTTGAAGCTCTTCACAACATGAGTTTAAAAGATATGTACCTGATATTGGAAGCAAAAGAAAATGAAGATGAAAATCAGCAACAGTAATAACAGTGCAATAGCAACAACTGCCCAGCAACAGTAACAACCCAGTAACAGACCGGTGGAGTAGTAATCCCAAAAACAAAAGCTTTAAGCTTTAAATGTAACAACAACCATTAATACTAATTTCAAACAAAGAAAGAAAACAATATATTTTTTAGCTTTTATTTTTATTTTGAAAGCTTAAATATTTTTCGGAATTTTTCTCTCTTCTATTCTCTGTCCGTTTTTTTCTCTCTATCTGTATTCTTGTTCTGTCTTGTGTTCAAGACTTCACATATATATAATCCCATCCCATAAATCTTTTAATCAATTAAATCAATATTTTTTCTCTACCCAACCCATTATCTTTCCACTCATTCCCATTACATTAAATAAACATATCACACCACCCCATTATATTTTGTCCCCCATGCTTTATTTAAAATAATGCAAGATTCCCCTTTAATTTAAATTTTGTCCCCCCTTTATATTAAGTAATCATATCACAACCTACCCCATTTCATTTTGTCCCCCATGCTTCAAATAAACAATTTCAAAATGTACAATTCCTAAACTACCCCTTCCGACCTTACTGAAATTACCAAACTACCCCTGAACGTATTACAAATTTACCAAACTACCCATCAGCTATAACACATCAATTAATCAAACTTAACCAAAATATAGACAATATGATCAATTTCTAATAATGTTCAAACAACAATATGAACATGGATGAACATCATAACAACAATATCACATGAACACGATTTTAACAACATTTCAACAACAAATTACATGAACACGAATTGAACAACAAAGAACAACTAAAATTTGATTGAACAATATTTTAGCAACAAACAATCCTATTTTCGGATTCAACAACAACAACAAACAAAGTATGAAGATTTCTAAATTCAATCATATTGAACTTAAAATCAACTCTAACAACATTACAACAAACAATTCTTATATTAAACTTAAAACAAGATTATGAGAACAATTCAAGCAATAATCATAAATGGTAAACAAGAAATCAAACTATACAAAATTCGGATTCAAGATCATCCAAACAAAGTATGAACATGAATGAATCTATTTTAAGACAACAAACATGACAGATTAAACGATTAAAACAATATATTCCTTTAATACAACTAAATTCTTTAAACAAATAACAAGATCGACGAAGAAACAATTATGAACTTAAACTTGAACTTAACAATATTAACAATTTCTAACAATACATAAACACATGAAACAAATTGAAGAAATAGTTGATTAAATTTCAATTTGAATCTAACAAACATCAAACTAACAAATACTTACTTAAACAATAATACAAACATGAAATAAACATGAAAACAACTAATTAAACTTCCATTTTAAAATCTGAAAATTAATTTAACAATCAACATGAACATGAACAAAACCAAAAAATCAAATATCTAACCATAGACATGAATAAAACAAACATTCGCCGATTTTAGATTCGAAAAATATCAAAACAAAATACGGACAAAATAAAATTCAAAAACTACTAACCGGATCGAAACGAAATATGTACGGACTATTTCGACGAGCCTCGACCTATGTAGGGACTGTTTTGACGACCCCAACCAAAACTCGACGTACTGGGCCTCGACTCAACCAAAGACCCTTGAACTTTGACGAAGAAGATGAACCAGTAGAAGCAGCACGTGAAGCAGAAGCAGCTGGTCATGGTCGAAGACGCAGAAACAGGAGCAACAACAGTTGGTCGATGTTGAAGCAGCAGCAACAACATCCATGTGCGCGGCGAGCAGAAACAGGAGCGTCTGGTCGTTTGGACGTGCGGATGAACGTGAAGATGAAGCAACTGGGTTTCTTTGCTGTTGCTGTTCAACGTGAAGACGCAGCAACTAGGCTCGAACTGGACGATGAAGCCGCAGCTCGGAGGAAGGAGGAGAAGCAGCGGCAACTGGCAGCATCGGCGGCGATAGGCGGCAGCAGTAGCGGCTTGTTTGGACGACGCAGCAGTAGAGGAAGCCATAGACGACGAAGCAGTGGCGACGGGGAAGATGAAAGCAGATATAGCAGCAACATGAAGTGAGGAAGAAGCAGCAACAACGTGGGTTACATCATAACGAAGACGATGAAGCAAAGGCAACGATGGTTAGAGCTCGACGAAGATGATGAAGCCAAAACAACGATGGTGTTATGGTGGAGCTGGGGACGACAGGCGAAGCTATGGGAGGCAGCCATGGATGGGGTGTGAGGAAAGCTTGGAGAAGAAGAAGCAAAGGGAGGGGCGGATGTGTTTCTTAGGTTTTTTAGGGTTTTTGGTTTTTTTTTTCTTTTGTTTTGTTTTGTTTTTGTTTTGTAAAAATGAAAAAATGAAAATGAAGAGGGGGAGTTGGGTTATGGACTAGGTCGACCCAGTTCGAAATGGACTGGGTCGTAGGGAAGATTGGGCCATTTTTTGGGCCTATAGCTTGAAATTGAAGAAGAGGCCTAATTCCGACTTTCTTTATATTTTCGCTCTCTTTTCTTCTTTTATTTTTCTAAAACTAAATTATAAAAATACTTAAACTATTATTAAGAACTAAATTAAGTTATAACAGCGCAAATTAACTCCCAATAACAATTAACGCACAATTAAGTATTAATTAAGCATAAAATTGTATATTTGGACATTAAATGCTAAAAATGCAAACGATGCCTATTTTTGTAATTTTTAATTTTTGTAAAACAAATTTAATTACTAACAATTGTAGAATTAAATCCTATATGCAAAATGCGACATATTTTTGTATTTTTTATTAATTTAGCAAATAAACATGCACAGATAAATACAAATAATTATTCAAAATATCACAAAACATCACAAAATTGTACACCAAGAAAAATTACTTTATTTTTTTGAATTTTTTGGGAGTAATTCTCATATAGGGCAAAAATCACGTGCTTACATAACCTTAGCTTGAGGGATTAGGAGTTGTGTCCTATTTGCTACGTGTTACTTGTTGAGTACGACATATAGGAATGGTGACGAGTATCTATACATTGGGTGTCAAGCATGACCGTGAGTCTTAAACTGAAATTGTTGTGTTCTTAATAAGTACTACGAATGCCTAAGTTGTTGATTCTCTGTGTTGAGCAAGGATTATGATTATTCTCGTGAAAATTGCATATGATTGGGTATTGGTGCTGGTTGAGGTTTCTTTTGTGAAGTTAGATGTTGGAACATGTTTGTTTATAGCTGATTTCCCTTACCGGGACGTATTTACTTATACTGTCGATTCCCTTGTCGGGATAGTGTTGTTTCTTTATTGTTCCCTTGTCGGGACTCTCTTTGTGATTGGTGTTAAACTGTATATGTGGATCGGGCTGCACGCTGCAACAATATTATATGTGGATCGGGTTGCACACCGCAACAATATTATATTCGGATCGGGTTGCACTCCGCAACAATATTATAATTGGATAGGGTTGCACGCCGCAACCGTGTTTTTTATGAGTTGGATCGGGTGGCACACCGCAACAATGAATAATAAAAGTGGTTATTGATTGGTTACGACTTCCTTATTCTTTTGCTATAGATTTTAGATTATTCTTATGTTTTTCTCCTAAATTACTGTCGGTAAATGATATTTTCCCGCATCATGTTCCCCTCCCATCTTTAATTGTCTATTTCTGTTTTATTTTTCCGCTGTATATGATATAACTGCACAGGTTTATTTGGTAGTCTGGTCCTAGCCTCGTCACTACTTCGCCGGGGTTAGGCTAAGTACTTACCAGCACATGGGGTCGGTTGTGCTGATACTACACTATGCACTGTGCACAGATCCCGGAGCGACAACTTTTGGACCATAGCTTTGGGTGGCTGCCTTCAGTCCAGTCGGAGATTCTGAGGTAGTCCTGCAGGCATCCGCAGGCCCCGACATTCTCGTCCATCTTTATATTCTGTTTTCATTTACTTTAGAGACAGATTGTATCTTTCTTTCCAGACAATTGTTTGTAGTATTCGTAGATGGTCCGTGATATTGTGACACCAGTTCTGGGTAAAGATGTACTTGGTATTGTCGTACTTGTTTTGGCTAAGTTATTAAATTACGTCTTCCGCATGTCTTTAATTATTGTTAATATTTCACTGTTGATCGTATATTATTTTAAACTATTAAAAAGGGCTAAATAAAAGAGTTGGTGAATATATAATACTCGGCTTGCCTAGTTTTCACGAGTAGGCGCCATCACGACTCCCAAAGGTGGGAAATCCGGGTCGTGGCATTTGAAAAAGTTGAAGATTTGAATCCGAAACGAGCAACCCACAACGAGAAAAAGCTTAGCTAGGATGTGGGACCAAGAATCTTTACTTTTGTGGGACGGGTGGGGTCCACTCGAGATTTTTTGGTCGTTAATGGGGGGCCGCCTGTTTTTTAAAAAGGGGGGGAATGGGGGGTGGGGGTTGATTTGGTGTTCTGTAATGGGGGTAAGGTTGTATTGTGGTCTGGAACCGCGAGCCCACATGGGCTTGGGCTAAACGGGTTGGCCCGTATGGTCCGGTCCCAAGCGGTCTTAGGAGCCCACTGTGGGCCGGTCCAGCATGGAGAGACCACGAGCCCGGGACCAGCTGGCGGGCCTGGGCCAGTTCAACCAGGCCTAACCGGCCCAATGGCTATTTTTCAATTTTTTTAAAAAATTGGCCAACAGTTGGAAGTTTAAAAACTAGCCGTTGACCTGCCAATTTAGCCGTTTGGCTTTTTAAAAAATAGTCATTTGTCCCCCAAACTTTATTTTAACCCCAAACTTTTTATAATTACACTTTTTTCCTATTTTCAACTATAAATACCCCCTCATTCTTTCATTTTTACTCAAAAATCATCAATCTCTCTCTAATTTTCTTCTATAATTGCTTACTTTATTATTGCAATTTGTGAAAAATTGTGAAGTTGGTGAATTGAGGTATTCAAGTCTTCAACGATATACAATTTTCAAGAAGTTGTTCGTCAATTCGGTAAACTCATTCCAACCCTCACTTTGTGCATTAAATTAGAAGAATTTTTTATCCTACTTATAAAGTATGGCCTTGCGCAACTGTAAAGAGCGATATTTATAAATATAAACATGAATATGAACAATATTTGCGCTATTTATTTACTCATATAAATTGACGCATTGTTATTACTACTAATATTGGTAGAAGTGGTAATGATTGTGATTATCTTACTGTTATCACTTATTGGATTGATGAGGAATGGAAAATGCAAAAGCGCATTATTGTTTATAGAATAATTAATTCATGTCACACATGTAAGTTTATTGCTAACACAGTTGCAGATATTTGTAGATATTTTTGTATTAGAGATAAAATAATGTCAGTTTCAATGGATAATGCTTCTAGTAATACTAATGCTATAAGCTTGCTTACAACTACACTAAATCCTGCATCTAGTAATATTTTCCATGTTAGATGTATTTGTCATATTTACCATTTAATCGTCGGTGATGGTATGAAAATATTAAATATTGAAATTGAAAAGGTTAAAATGGCTCTTCATTGGCTTTTTTATTCAAACCGTAGAAGTAGACTTAGAGAATATTTTAAAAAATGTGATGAATTTGGCCTTAGAGAAAGAAAGGTTCCTAAACATTGTCCGACTAGATGGAATTACATGTATGAAAGTTTAGTTGTTGCATATGAATATAGAAACCCAATAAACGTAACTTTTAATGCTCGTGTTGGTGGTGGTGGTGATGATGATGATGATGATGATGAGTACCTTACAAATCAGGATTGGACTAATGTTAAAATTCTTGTAGACTTTTTAGAACAACTTCATGTTGCTACAAATGAATTATCTGGGCAATATTATTCTACTATTTCTAACTGTTTAGTTTATATTGCAGCACTTGTAGAGTTTGTTTACTCAATTTTTAGAGGGTGGGGTAATTTATCAACTTGCTATTAATTCTATGAAAGATAAGTTTAAAAAATATTTTTTCTCTATTCCCCTTATTTTTGGTGTTGCTGCCATGTTAAATCCTACCATGAAATTAGGAAGCCCTCACTTTTGGTATACAAATATTTATAAGGCTTTATCACTTTCAGATGAGTAATTTGCTACACTTGCAGATGCAAAAGCCTCAATTAAAATAAATGCTCAAATAATTTATAATGCTTATCAACTTGCCTTAGATCATGCTAGATCAAATGTTCCAATTATCTAAAAGAACTGCGGGCCTAAAAGCACTTAGTTCTTGGACGCAGTTCAGGGGTTCTCAAGGTGATAATATTGGTGATAGTTCACAACTAAATGAGCTTCAAGTTTATTTGTCGCAGGGACTTAAATCAGAGAATCCCGATGGCTCCTTTGATGTTTTGGAATGATGGAAGGACAAAGAAAAACACTATCCGGTTCTTTCAAAGATGGCTTGAGATATTTTAAGTATTCAAGCTTCTACAGTTGCATCGGAGAGCGCTTTCAGTCAAGCGAGACTTTAAATCGGTGATCATAGAGCGTCTATGAGGGAGAGCTTGGAAAAATCAGTACTCTTCAGAGATTGTATCCGTTCGGAAAGAAGAAATTTTGGACTTGCTGAATCACAATCGGAGATAGACGAAGCTTATGAAGAAATGCTAGCGGAACTTGCGGAGGATGCTGCTTCGCCCGGAAGCGGTGATGAACAAGCTTCTTTTCCGCCACCACCAATGAAAATTCCTCCGAACCTTGAAGGATTTATGAAATTTGTTAGAGATAATACGTAGATTAATATGTAACTTGTATTTTGGCATATCTTCATTAGTTTTTTTTCCTTTTAATGGTGGTATTAGCACCTTGTTGTGCTCATTCCATTGGGGAGAGGAAGACTAAGAAAGATATTGCCATTTTTTGTTAATATTGTAATAATAAAAATTATAAGGCATTCCCTTGAATATTTCTTTACAATTTTTTTTTGTGTTTAAATTTGAATTAGAAGATTTAAGTCACAATTATGTAATATAATTTATAAGAAATTGCCTTAGATAAAAAAAATTCAAAAAAAAAATAGTCCGGAACATTAAGGCCCGTTTAGGCGCGTGGGCCCGACCCATTTAGCCCGGGACCATGTGGGCTTAGGCCCACAGTAGGCTGGTTCCACCCTCTAGGATCGTTTGGCCTGAGACCGCTTGGGCCCGTCCCGCCAGATGTTTGGCCCGGCCCATTTAGGACCGGGACTGGACCACAATACAGCCTTAAACGGGGGAAAGGGAAGGGACAATATTTGAAGGGGTATAGCGCGGTTTATTAAGGCGCTATACTTGGACGTTTAATCAACTTTATATAAAAGAGCGCTATACCTTAACGTCCAAGCTGGAGCTTGAATCTCAGCTTTGGGATGATTTTTTGGTGGAGTTTCGAGCTAGTTTGACTTGAAAATTTCAAGTAAAAAATGAACATGAAAAAAAAAATGATATGCGTATCACACTGTGTATCATTTGTATATCACATATGTATCGTATTTGTATCAATTGTGTATCACATGTATATCCATGTATACCTGTATCTGAGATACATGCGTGATACATCTTTGATACATGTGGCGTAGAAGGATTTTTTGAACACGATTTAGTTACGAATTTTGATACCAAACCAATCCAAATCACCTCCAATCTTTCTCAAATTTTGTATATTGACTTATCTTTATGTTTTCAATGAATTTCAACTATACCCATTGAAAAAGGTCCTTTTTGTTTAGATTTTTGAATATATTTTATATATATATATATATATATATATATATATATATTAGATTTTTGAGATCTTGTAAATATAATTTCTTTGTATTTCATCATTTTATTTGATACCTCATCCATAAAATTTACTTTCCGTCTTGCATCTAATGTTGCTAATCACTCTTGAAAGTATGAAAGGAGATCTTTGTGTGTGATTCTTTGAGAGAAAGAACCTTATTTATTTGGTTTTTCAATTTTTATATGTGTTTGGCTAGTTTTGGTAAGTCTATGACTAAATGCTAGAGGTTGGTAAATTGAGGCTTATTTGGACATTTTTGTAAGTTTCCCTTTTAATAATGGCACCGGTCATCCATATAGTTTCATCTAATCCTAAGTAGTTTAATAGTCAAGATGTCACAACTTGAACCTAGCTAATGTCATTAGTTAGAATCTCAGTAGCCTTCGAACATACCACTTTTAGTTACGTTTCCTTCTTCTCGTTAACTCAATATATGCCAATTAAATTAATCATCTATACCTCAAAATCTCAAACTAATCGAGGTTAGTTTTATGAATTCTCTATTGATTCATTTTCCTCTATACTCCATTCATTCAATTATATTGTATAGTTTATCTTTTATAGCAGTCATTGCCCAATTTAACAATGAGATTAGATAGCTACTTTAAAGGGTTGCTATTTAGAAATTAGCCGGCGTGTCCTAAATTTCAGCTTTTTAACTCAATTCTTAAGGACAAAAATGTCCTGAGTTCAGTGAGTTGTCCTGAAGTCAAGAGTTTTAGTTTAAAATTTCATAATAAAATAAGTATTAGTTAATCTCTAAATAACATACTCGAAAATGACTATATGTATAGTTGCCCCCACTAACATACGTCGTACGTACTTGTTTAGGGAAACACGTCTCAGCCTTAACTATTTAGAGGATTCTCCATATTTTGACTTTAAGTTATCGTTATTTCTATGTTAATTGTCAACTACAACAAATAGATTTTAATGAAGTAAGAACCAATTCACCACCTATGTGAAGTTTACATAGGGCGAATTCCTTGTTTATTATTCAACTACTCCTATCATCTCAATTTGTGTGATACAATTTGATCAGTTATGGAATTTAAGTAATATTTACATGGGTGTATTGTGTTCAAAAGCTTTTTGTCTGACCGGCTCCTATTTCAATTTGTGCTGGATCGGTTGATATTCCAATAATCAAGTGTGTTTGACATCAGTGACAATGCCCAATTTTATATATTTTTTTTTGGAATTTGTATTTTAAAATAACTTATATATATTTATGTGGCTATAAATTATCTTAATAAGTTAAAATAAAAAATTTAAAGTTAAATTATTACTATTAAATATACCGAGAAGGATCAAATATATCCCTGTACTATCAAAGAAGGTTTAAAAATACCACCCGTTATACTATTTGGTCATCTTAACCCCTACCGTTATGCTATCATTCAAATATACATTTTAATTGGACGGACTACCACGTGACGCCTCAAGATTAAAGAGGCCCATCTCTTTTTTTTACCCGATTCATTTCTCCTCTACCCATAACCCGACCCAAGTCGATTCTTTTTTAAAAAACCTAAACGAGTGGAATCTAACTTCCATGAATATCTTCTTTACTTTTTTTCTTTTCTTTTTCATTTCCTTTACCTTTAATTTCTTATATGTTTTTTTCTTACTCCTTACCTGTTATAACATAAACGATTGTGTATAGTCCATAGATTGATTTTGGATTTTCATGGAATTAGAAAATTTTCTATTCATATATCTATCAACCACATCCAATGAAAGTGCAAAGTATTTTGGTTTTTGAAATCATGGCCTTACTGAAGAAGAAAATGCACCCATCTGCTCTGACATCTTATTCTTTTGGCATGAAGCTTGGGCTAAAATTTGAACCAAACATAAATAGATTTCCAAGAACAAGAAGACTCAGATTCGATTACCAAAATTTTAAGGCTCAAGTTTGCATTTTTTCAGAAATGTAGAAGGCCACCACGTCATGCCTGCAAAATTATCGGTGGATTGTCTCATTCTTAACTTTGTCAGCATAGAAATTGAATATCATTACTGCCTCTATATATTACTCAAAGAGAGGAAAACGAAACGTGCCAAAAGCACATAGACGCAAGTATATGGCTTAAGTTGTGGATCAAAACATATGAAGATTAATGCCTATTTTTACGTGAACACTGTGACCTAGTCAAAGTATTTCATATACAACAGGTTTGGCTGCTAAGGAAAATTATTAAAGTGAAATGAGGGGTTTAATTGGATAGGGCTGTTTTTTAAGTGGATGGGTACGGGTCTAATTGGGGTCGTGTTAGTATTGAACCGGGTAACTTAATTTGAGGTGAGTCTCTTTTATTCTCAAGTGCCACGTGGCAGTCCGTCCAATTAAGGGGTATATTTGAATGAGAATATAACGGTAGGGGTTGTTGATAATAGACTAGATTTATGTAATTTGGCGATTGTTTATGCCCCAGCTTGATTATGTTTCACTGATATAATATAGTTAAATGATGTTAAATTGGATCTAATTGTGAATGTCACACGTTGCAGGAGTGCGTAACATGTATGAGGACTTAAAACTATAATTGGAGCTAAATTGAAGCAAGAAAAGCCCCTTGGAGCTGAGTACGTGGGAAGACGAGAGAAAGAATTGATGAAATGAAGACCTGGACTAGCACGACCGCGCTAGCCCAGATGGTCGATGCAGAATGATAGGGTATATGTGTGGTCACTAGCGCGTCCATTAGCGCGACCGGCTAGCCCAGCTCCGGGAAAGTAAATTTCAGGGGTAAAATTGGACGTTTGGGGGCAAATCCACTTAACCTATAGAAGGTCTAGCTCGCCCAAGAGATCATTATCAAGCTTTTCATATCTTAGTTCAAGAAATGGAGAGGCAAGAGGCAAGGAGGATAATTCAACATCGAGTTCTTCCTTTCCTCCTTTTATTTTTATGATTTGTGATGAATTTGAATATTGTTATGATGAACCATAGTATGAGTAGCTAAATATTTAGTCTAAGGTTTTGATGGAATCTATTGAAGGATGAACTTTTTGTTATGTTAATATAGTTTGCCTGATTTAATCTCTATTTGTTCAACTATGTGTTTGTTGTAGTTAATTGACAGGATCCTCAATTAGCTGTGCTTATTTAGTGTGCATAACTCGGGAGGGAGTGCATATTTAGGTAATTGTTGAACAACATCACTCCCAAAGTATATGAGGGATCAATAACTGCGGGTATAAAGGCGGGATTAGGGATAACGAAGCCTTGGGTGCAATCTAAAGTGAGCTGTAATAAACAAAGCTAGCTAGCGTATCTCGGGAGGGTGCGTCTAGTAAATTATCGTGATTACTCGGGAGAGATTTACGGTAATAGGAGTGCTCATGATTGATAGAGATGATTTGGTGATTCTATGTGAAGCATAACCGGAATGGATTCTATCAATAGGGGAAATCATAACCTTAGAACCTTCTCTTAATTATTTACAACTCAATCATAGTTAGTTTTCAGCTGCTTAGTTACATTCATTTGTAGTTAGTAGAAATACCCTCAATTGTTATTTACAAAGTTTGGGAAGTTGATTCCGTGGAATTTAGTAAGTCTAACGAGAAGTAATTGATAGGTTAATTCCTTGTGGGTTCGACTCTGGGCTAAATACTCATATTATATTTGCAACATCCGTGTCCTTTTTATAAGGTATAGTTGGGCGTGATCAAATTTTGGCGTCGTTGCCGGGGAACTAACAATGTTATCAATTACAATTGAAAGAAATACAAAAATTCTTAGTGTAGTCAGTTTTCTCTACACCCAATCTATACATTGAAATTTTAACGTTTGTTAACTTGGGTGTACAGGTGCATGCCTAGAAACTCATCGAGAACTGGTGAAATATTTGAAGCATTATCAGATCCCAAGAGAGTTTTCAAGGCCTTGAATCGGGCCAACCGAAAAAACAAGCAACTGAACAATTCGAACCAAACATGGGGGATCACGAAATAGACCCAGCAATACCAATCGCGCCAGAGGTTGCTCTCTATCTGGGCACAACCCACAGCTGAAAATCTAGCCACAGCGATTGTAGTCCCGCAGATACAGGCTGAATCGTATCAAATCACGAATAACATGCTGCACTTGTTGCAAAACAAGGGACTATTTTCGGGGTCACAAATCGAAGATCCTCAACAACACTTGAAAATTTTTCTGTCAATCTGCAAAACCCAAAGGTAGCCTAACGTAACTCCAGAAGCAATCAAGCTGTTATTGTTTCCATTCTCCGTGACATGAGCTGCCCAGACCTGGTTAAACTCACTCCCATAAATTCCACAACAACTTGGGAGGAGTTAGTCAATCAATTCCATAACAAGTTCCACCCACCCAACAAAACTGCTCAACAAATTGATGAAATTTTGAGTTTTAAACAGAGACCAATGGAGACACTGCATGAAACATGGGAACATTTCAAAGGGATGCTGGTCATATGTCCGCATCATGGTATTCCAAATCTGATGTTAGGGTAGCGGTTTTACATGGAATTGTCAAATAGCATGAAGAACATTGTTGATGCTTCAGTTGGTGGAGCATTTTTGAGCAAAACATGGAGAGAAGGCCAGAGTCTACTCGATAAGATGGCGCAGAATTCGGGATGGACAACCAGGAATGCACCTATCACTCCAGTGGTTCACTCAGTGCCCTTAGATCTATCCAACTCTATGGCTGAAAATATGGCCATCTTATTGACACAGATGAGTATACTCACTAAAAAGGTGGAAGAGTCAGGGCAGAATCAGCAGGTACACATCGTAGATACTACCAATGGGGGCTTGTGCACATCTTGCATTAGTCAGCCAATTGGTAACCAATGGAATGCAGAACATGATCATCATCACTACCCAGAAGACATAAACTATGTGTCTAATTATGGAGGCCAGAGACAGGGTGGTCAGAATTGGGGCCAGCAAAATCAGCCGTACAAAACAATCCAGTCTCAGTTCAACAATGGGAACATGGGAAGTATGAGACCTCCTAATAATATGGCACCTTACCCAAGGCCATAGGGATATAACAATCAGAATCAGCAGCAAGGGGTATCACCCTCCTCAGCAGCAGTATGGTGGACGGTACGAAGATGGGTTTGCTAAACTTGAGGCAATGATGCAGCAGGTTATTGGGTCTAATGCAAAAATTAGTGAGAGAGTAGATGCACACGATTCAGCTATCAAGAATATTGAAGTGCAGATGGGCCAAATTTCAATGTCTCTGAACAATCGTTCTCATGGGACATTACCTGCTGATACCCAGATAAATCCAAAAGATCAAGCTCGAAGCAGCTGATGGCAGTGAGTCTACGTAATGGTAGAGATTTGGATGTAGAGCAAGAGAGGGCTCGAGAAACCAGACAGGTTGAGACACTCATACTAGTGCCCATTAAGTTGGATGAGTCAACGAAACTGATAGAGGTGACAGGCCTGCCTGCCCAGGAAGAAAATAACATTCAGACTGAGACTGAGACTAAGAAAGAAGCTGAGACAGCCCATGAACCAGTCGTTGAGGTGGCAACTGACAAAGATCAATCCCAAATCATTGGGAAGAAGAGACATCCTGCACTATTCCCTCAGAGGTTGGCGAAGTACCAAAAAGAGGAGCAATACAAGAAATTCTTGGAGATGCTGAAACAAATCCAGGTAAATATTCCATTGATTGATGCTTTGAAAGAGATGCCTGGGTATGCAAAAATGATGAAGGACTTGATGTCCCTAAAATTTGATTTTCAAGACTTGGCCACATTTACTCTTACTCAGACCTGTAGTGCAGTGGTGACTAGACTAATTGCGGAAAAGCTGTCTGACCCAGGGAGCTTTACAATTCCATGCACTATTGGTAATTTTGCTTTTGCTAAGGCACTATGTGACCTAGTGTCCAGCATAAATCTTATGCCCCTGGTGATTTATAAGAGGCTGGGGGTTGGAAGAGCTAGACCCACCTCTATGTTGTTGCAGCTGGCTAACAGGACTGTAAAAAGACCCTCTGGTATCCTGGACGATGTGTTGATTCAGGTAGGGAAATTTGTGTTCCCTGCAGATTTTATGATCTTAGACTGCAAAGTGGATGAGGATATTCCCATAATTTTGGGAAGGCCGTTATTGGCCACTGAGAGAGCTCTCATAGATTGTGAGACTGGGGAGATAAAGATGAGATTGAACAACAAAGAGATAATATTCAATGTGCAGAAATCTATGAGGTGACCAAGTGAATTCGCCAATTGCTCTCTTATTTATGCCGTGGATGTAATCGTAGAGACTAATGATGAGATGCTAACTATAAAGGACCCTCTTGCTGCATATCTGATGAATGTAGATGAGGTAAATAGATAAGAATTGGTAGAATGGGTGTTGGCATTAGAGGGCAGAGGGTTCTGGGATAGAACTCTTGAATTTGAGCCTTTGTACTTAGAAAATAGAGAAACTACTCTAGACAAGCCATCCATCGAAGAACCCCCAAAGCTGGAATTGAAGCCACTGCCCACCCATCTCAGGTATGAGTTCCTTGGACCTGACTCCACATTACCTGTTATTATCTCATCTAGTTTGTTAGATGTGCAGGCACAACAACTCTTGCGGGTACTCAAGGAGTGTAACACTGCCATTGGGTGGAAATGGCAGACATAAAGGGGATCAGCCCCGCCTACTATATGCATAAGATTCTACTGGAAGAGGGGCACAAACCTTCGAGGGAACACCAAAGAAGGCTGAACCCCAACATGAAGGAAGTGGTGAAGAAAGAAGTGATAAAATGGCTAGATGCGGGAATCATTTTCCCAATCTTTGACAGCCGCTGGATTATAGAAAGTTAAATATAGCCACCTGGAAAGACCACTTCCCTTCATTGATCAGATGTTAGATAGATTGGAAGGGAGGTCACACTTTTGTTTTTTGGATGGGTACTCAGGGTACAATAAGATCTCTATTGCACCAGAGGACATAGAGAAGACCTCCTTTACTAGCCCGTATGGCATTTATGCCTTTCGGAGGATGCCATTTGGCCTATGCAATGCACCCGCCACATTCCAAAGGTATATGATGGTCATATTCACTGACATGGTGGATGACATAATGGAGGTATTCATGGATGATTTCTCAGTGGTGGGGAACTCATTTGATAAGTGCCTTATAAATCTGACTCGTGTGCTGAAACGGTGTATCGAGACTAACCTGGTTTTTAATTAGGAGAAGTGTCATTTCATGGTACAAAAGGGTATAGTCTTGGGGCACCGGGTGTCAAGCAAAGGAATTGAGGTGGATCGTGCTAAAGTGGATGTGATAGCAAAGCTCCCCATTCCAACTTTAGTCAAGGCAATTAGGAACTTCCTCGGGCATGCCGGTTTCTACCAGAGATTTATAAGAGACTTCTCAAAAATTGCCAATCCTCTCTGTAAGTTGTTAGAAAAAGATCACCCTTTCTTGTTTTCTGATGATTGCAGGGTAGCATTCGAGGAGCTGAAAAAGAGGCTAGTCACAGCACCCATCATTGTTGCCCCCGACTGGGAGGAACCATTCGAACTCATGTGTGATACCAGTGACTACGCAGTGGGGGCAGCGCTGGGATAGTGGAAAGACAAGCTAATGTATCCAATCTACTATGCTAGTAGAACGCTGAGTGGAGCCCAACTGAACTACACGGTGACTAAGAAGGAGATGTTGGTTGTGGTGTTTGCTTTCGACAAGTTCAGATCATCCCTGATTGGCTCTAAGGTAATTGTATACACTGATCATGCAGCTCTCAGGTACTTTATTAAGAAGAAGGAGTCTAAGCCACGCCTGATTTGTTAGGTACTGCTACTGCAAGAATTCAACCTTGAAATTCGCGACCGTAAGGGCACAAAAAACCAAGTCGCTGACCATCTATCGTGACTTGAGGGAGCTGAAAACTCAGTCGAGGTTGAAGATATTCTGGAAACCTTTCCAGACGAGTAGCTGCTTGCTACTAGCCTCGGGGAAGTGCCATGGTATGCAGACTATGCAAATTATCTGGCTAGTGGTATAGCTCCCCATGACCTTTCATTTGTACAAAAGAAAAAGTTTTATCGTGATTGTCGCATGTATTATTGGGATGAACTTTATCTGTTTAGAATATGTGTTGACAATATGATCCAGAGATGTGTCCCCAAGATAGAACAATCTTCTGTTTTGCAGGCTTATAACGCATCGACGTATGGAGGACATTTTGGAGGGGTCAGGACAGCTGCAAAAGTGCTAGAGGCTAGATTCTTTTGGCCAACAGTGTTTAAAGATGCACACCAATGAGTGAAGGGATGCAATGAATGTCAGCGAACCGAGAACATTTTTCGTCGCCATGAGATGCCCATGAACCCGATTCAAGAGGTGGAAGTGTTCGATGCTTGGGGGATTGACTTCATAGGACCCTTCGTCAGCTCCTTTGTCAATAAGTACATACTTGTTGCTATGGATTACGTGTCCAAATGGGTAGAAGCTGCAACGTTGCCCACTAATGATGCAAGAGTGGTGGTGGGGTTTTTTAAGAAGAACATATTCACCCATTTTGGGACCCCGAGAGCGATTATCAGTGACGGAGGCACCCACTTCTGTAATAGAGCCTTCGAGAAGTTGCTAGCAAAGTATGATGTACGCCACAAAGTGGCTACCCCTTATCACCCGCAGACCAGTGGATAGGTGGAAGTGTCTAATAGAGAGATAAAGAGTGTACTGACCAAAACTCTAAACGCCACAAGAACTGATTGGGCAAAAAGGCTAGATGATGCACTTTGGGCTTATAGAACTGCTTTTAAAACACCAATTAGTATGTCCCCATATAAGTTGGTATTTGGGAAGGCCTGTCACTTGCTAGTAGAACTTGAACATAAGGCTTTGTGGGCACTGAAACAGCTGAACCTAGACATTGAGGCTGCGGGCACAACGAGAATCACTGAATTGCATGAGTTTGACGAGTTCCGACATCTTGCTTTTGAAAGCACAAGGTTGTACAAGAAAATAATGAAGAAGTTGCATAACCAGAACATTGTTGAGCGAGATTTCAAACCCGGAGACATGGTATTGCTCTATAACTCAAGATTACAGTTGTTCCCTAGTAAGCTTAAGTCACGATGGTCTGGTCCATTTCGAGTGGTTAAAGTATTTCCTTCAGGGGCTGTAGAGATTGCCTCAAAGAAAGACTCTCATAGGTTTAGAGTCAATGGGCAGAGGTTGAAGCTATACATAGGCATTAAAGAACCAAAGGAAGTGTCAGAGATCCACTTGACGGAACCTCAGAGGTCGAGCGAGCCTTAAATGTGCTTGTCTGCATCGTGCCGCGATGTTAAATCAGGCGCTACATGGGAGGCAACCCATTGAATTGTTGTAATCATCGTGCCAAGACATTAACTAAGGAACTGGTTGGGAGGCAACCCAACAATAGAAGTAATTGTTAATTATGAGTTTTTAGGACGTACTAACCAATGCAAGTGACAATGGGCGGGTGATAAGGCCATTGAAAGTGGTAAGAACAGGTGCAAAACATGGAAAAAATTTCGCCCAGGAGCGCGGCCGCGCATATGGGCAAACATTCTGCCTGGGCTTAAAAAAAATATTAGCGCGCCTGCACTCGTGAACACGCTACTGGCCGCACTACTAGCGCGATCGCGCTAGTGGACGCGCATATTGCGTTGTGTTCTGCCTGGGCTAGCGCGGACGTGCTCGTACCGCGCTACGACCGCGCTAGTTCCGCCCAAAATCTGACGAGTTTTGTGATATATTTTCTGAATAATTTTTTTATGTTAATTTTTCCTTTTTTTCCCTTAGTCTAAATTAACCCCCTCATCTAATAACCCTCCCCCCTCTTTATTTCCAACCCAACGCCCAGCTTCTTCAAAATAACCCAACACCATAAATCAGAAAACACATAAACCTCCCCCTTCTCCTTCAACTCCCAGCTTTTTCAAAATTCCTACCCCTATTTTCCCCAAGTCTCAAGCACACTCCCCTCTCTTCTTCTTTGCTTCTCCTAACAATCTCCCACTACAAGTATGCCTTCTAGGTACCATTTTGTTCTTTTTTTTTCCTTTTCTTTGATTTTCGTTTTATTTTTTTATTTTTATTTTTGTTGTTCTTGCCTTTGTTTAGTTAAATTTTGTAGTAGATGTTGTTGTAACTATGGATGGAATGGTTAGTAGAGTTAGAGCGTGAATTAGTTGTGCTTGTGGGTACATTATGGTGGTTTTGGGGTGGTCAAATGCTTTGAATGGGTTGTGAGTGCCGAATGCCCACAAGGTGTTTGTAGAAAGGCCTCAATGAACGTAATTATGTAGTGGTGACCACTTATGTGTGTGAAGTCTGAGTAACCACATTGTGTCACAATTTTGTGTTGGGTTGTGCTAATGTGCTCCCGTTTTTCAGGTACTATGGCTCCATCTTGGAAATGCCGCGCCACAGGTGCCTCTTCTAGTATCCAAGCTGGCTCGTCCAGGACGCGCGGGGAAACCTCTGCCAGCCCCTTTGATAGCAACAAATTTGTCTCTGCCAAGGCTCAGGACTGCTTTGCGAATAAGGCCTCTAAAAAGTCGATTCCGGAGAGGGGTATTAACATAGGATCGGTCCAGCTACATTGCCCTCACATGTACACAAAGCTAGTGAGGCGGGGGTTGCAAACTTTCATTAACGATCCGGGCAAGGGCGATGTAATGGTTGTTAGAGAGTTTTATGCCAATGTGAAGGAGCATGACAGTGGCGTAGTCACAATGCGCCGAAAGGCGGTGAATGCCTCTATTGAGGCGATACGGACGGCATACCAGCTGCCCCCTCCTGTGGATCATTATGATGACTATTATGAGGGGTATGGCCAAGGACACACACAGTGGGAGAGGTTCTTTGAAACGATCTGTGTACCGGGGAAGGAGGTGGTTTGGATGAAATATGGTGAGTAGTTTCACTCCTCGGCACTAACCTTTGAAGGGAATTGCTGACTGTATCTTATCAACAACCATCTTATTCCATCCTCCAACACTATGAAGGTAAATGGGCCCCGAGCAGCTTTGATTTGGTGCTTCATCAATGGTCACAACTTCGATGTGGCTAGATTGATGCACGAGGAAATGTTCATCCGCTGTCCAGTCAAAAGGTATGGGTTCTTTTTACCTTTTTTGGTTACTAAGCTTTGCATGGAAGCTCGGGTGCCCGAAAATCTAGCTGTGGATGGGCTAGTACCAAAAGATCGCAAGTTTCGGGCTGACAAGGTAACCACAGGTAAAGAGCCGACAGTAGCAGGTGAGGAGGATATTAGTGGATTTGATGACTCGGAGGAAGATGCGGCGGAGCAGGAGGACGTGGGGGTAGAACCACAGACCCATTAGCACAGTGCAGTAGCTACAACACCATCAGGGACTGCAATATCTTCTGGAGCTACCCGGTTGTCCCGTTTCACCGCTTTGGAGCAGGAGGTGGCTGGGTTGCATACCTCAGTCACTGATTTAGGTGCCCGCATAGACGCGGTGGCTAACCGGTAGGTGAAGTCGGAGAAGAAATTCTTAGGCTGGCTGAGAGCTCTGGGTAGTGCGTGCAATGTGAACCCATACACCGTCTCCGATCAGGAGTGATATTTCAGGGAAGTTCCTTTACTTCACTGTTCTTTAAATTTTTATGACATGAGGACATGCATACATTTTAAGTGTGGGGTGAGGGATACTTCAATGTAAGTATGTAATTGTACAAATTGACTGTTTGATGTTTCTTTGGTTTACTTTGATTGTTTTTGGTGTTTTGAGTAATAGTTTCATTAGGTAAGTTTAAAGTAGGTAAGTGACTTGTCCCGACGACAGATCTCTTTCGGCGAGGTTCTTGAGGGACTAAGTCGGAAAAAAAGGAAATATGGAGACTCTCCTAATGACGGATCCTTTAGACAATTTTCTTGAGGGAAGCAAGTCTAGAGAAAAGACAAAAAAAAAAAAGATTTTTTAGGTAGTGTAGTAACTCCCCCTTGGTTTTTCTTTGGGCCACGATTCTTTTCCAAGGGTTTAGCTTGAACCGGGTGTAGGTAATTTTTGTTAGTTTGTTTTTTTAGTTTTTTGTTAGGATTAATGGGCTACGAGCTAAAATCAAAATACAAACCCTTGGCGTTGCTACACCTGAACACAATAGACACTAGAATGTAACGCTTAGTCTTAGTGGTTGATTCTTGCTAAAGTGTCTTAAACTGTATGTTTGTCACTGACTTGAATACTCAGAAGAGAGTGTCTTGATAAACCAATCTGGAATGAGTCATATGCCATGCGTGTGTGAGTTTTACTGTATTCCATGATTCACATTTGATGCCTAGAACTTGCCCCGTGTGTTTACAAAGCGAAATAGTAGTTTTATTCAGTCTTAGAAGTGATATAGGCATTTCTTTGTTGAGCCAAACAAATAAAGTAAACCCACCTAACTGTAATACATCTTAGTTAACCCCGTTGAGCCTATAAGCCTGTTTTTTTGGCAACCACAATGCGAACCTTACCCAATTGTTGAATAGCCTTCTATTTGAACCCTTTTACCTCTCATAAGCACTTGAATAGGGTTGAAATTATGCAAAAGCAAAATTGTGGGGTGGTGGTTTGGTTTTTGAGTGGAACCGTTGAAATAGAGAGAAGGTGAAGTGTTTGGAAAAGGAAAAGAATGAGCGCCACTTAGGAAAAAAAAAGAAAGAGTAAATGTAGTAATCGATAAGTGGTGGTTTTTTACAATTGCACCTAATGGATGGGGTTGTTGTAAATAAAAAGTGGTGGAGTGTTTGGTTGACATAAGTATGGTTTTGAATGTTCATGTAATTGTATTAAAAGTACTTAGGGAGATTAGTCACTATATCCAAATATATCCTACCCGTCCCTTAGCCTACATTACAACCAAGTGAAGTCCTATTGATCTTAGACTGAGTGGGCTCGATTAGTAGAGTAGTACACTACGGGCAAGCCTATGGTGCATCTTTGTGGCATGTGAATGTTCTTTTTGAGAGTGAGTGAATTTTTTCTGTCTAAGTTCCTAATTGTTCTATATATCATTATATGTGGAACTACTCTCTGATGTGATGTGAGGGCATGTGATTCATGAAGGAAAGGCAAGTCTTGACTTCTGTGTAGAATAATTTGAGTAAGTATGAATAATGCACAACACGTGAGAGTCGATTTTTGAGGCGAAGGTTGTTCACTACTAGGCGTAACTTATGTGATTTGTTCTTGGTATGATGCGTTAGGGAATAATGCTTAGTGAAGGAACCCTTATAGAGTGTGGTGGATTGCTCGAGGATTATCAATGATTTAAGTGTGGGGTGTTGATAATAGGCTAGATTTATGTAATTTGGCGATTGCTTATGCCCCAGCTTGATTATATTTTACTGCTATAATATAGTTAAATGATGTTAAATTGGATCTAATTGTGAATGTCACACGTTGCAGGAGTGCATAGCATGTATGAGGACTTAAAACTATGGTTGGAGCTAAATTGAAGCAAGAAAAGCCCCTTGGAGCTGAGTACGTGGGAAGACGAGAGAAAGAATTGATGAAATGAAGACCTGGACTAGCGCGTCCAGTAGTGTGACCGCGCTAGCCCAGATGGTCGAGGTGGAATGATAGGGCATATGTGCGGTCATTAGCGCGAACGCGCTAGCCCAGTTCCGGAAAAGTAAATTTCAGGGGTAAAATTGGACGTTTGGGGGCAAATCCACTTAACCTATAGAAGGTCTAGCTCGCCCAAGAGATCATTATCAAGGTTTTCATAGCTTAGTTCAAGAAAAGGAGAGGCAAGAGGCAAGGAGGATAATTCAACATCGAGTTCTTCCTTTCCTCCTTTTGTTTTTATGATTTGTGATGAATTTGAATATTGTTATGATGAACCATAGTATGAGTAGCTAAATATTTAGTCTAAGGTTTTGATGGAACCTGTTGAAGGATAAACTTTTTGTTATGTTAATATAGTTTGCCTGATTTAATCTCTATTTGTTCAACTATGTGTTTGTTGTAGTTAATTGACAAGATCCTCAATTAGCTGTGCTTATTTAGTGTGCATAACTCGGGAGAGAGTGCATATTTAGGTAATTGTTGAACAACACCACTCCCAAAGTATATGAGAGATCAATAACTGCGGATTTAAACGCGGGATTAGGGATAACGAAGACTTGTGTGCAATCTAAAGTGAGTTGTAATAAACAAAGCCAGCTAACGTATCTCAGGAGAGTGCGTCTAGTAAATTATCGTGATTACTCGGGAGAGATTTACGGTAATAGGAGTGCTCATGATTGATAGAGATGATTTGGTGATTCTATGTGAAGCATAACCGGAAGGGATTCCATCAATAGGGGAAATCATAACCTTAGAACCTTCTCTTAATTATTTACAACTCAATCATAGTTAGTTTTCAGTTGCTTAGTTACATTCATTTGTAGTTAGTAGAAATACCCTCAATTGTTATTTACAACGTTTGGAAAGTTGATTCTGTGGAATTTAGTAAGTTTAATGAGAAATAATTGATAGGTTAATTCCTTGTGGGTTCGACTCTAGGCTAAATACTTAGATTATATTTGCAACGTCCGCGTGTCCTTTTTATAAGGCATAGTTGGACGTAATCAGCTATGATGACCAAATAGTATAGCAGAGGATATTTTTAAACCCCTTTTAATAGTATAGGAATATATTTGACCCTTCATTATTTTTTTTGGATAAACAAAAGGGAAAAGGCCAAAATTATCCCTATACTATCGAAAATTAGTCACGTTTATACCCGTTTCTACTTTCGGTCCAAATATAGGCCTGCCGTTAAGAAAGTAGACAATATCGTCCCTAACGCTAACGGCTTCCCATGACTCAACAACTAAAATGACACGGTGGACTCCATGGCACTATTTATTTTTCATATGTAATACTCAGTAAATAACTAAACCCATTAAAATTAGTCTTCTTCTTATCTAACAATATACCACCATTGTTGCAAATTCAAGGTTCTTGTTCTATTCCTCAAAATTATTTCATAAATTTTCATCATTACCGATCAGTGTTCGAACCACCACTCCAGCCGTCTTCCACCAAGAAAATACCCCACCTTCTCTCCACCTAGAAAATCATCAGCAATCACTTATTGGGAATACCCACCAAAAAGCTTCACTAGAAACCATCTCTTTAAACACTACCAGTCACTCATCAAAAAATCACCTCTCTTTTCTTCCATCTCTCGCTTCTCTTTACTGGTCATAACTACCCAGTAACACTCCTTTTCCACAAAAAGAAGAAGAGCTAGATCCAGAAGAAAGAAATCCTCCATAAAAACCTATTTACGGGTGACCTCCTGTTTCTCTTTAAAATTCCACCCAATGAAAAAATCTTTTTTTGCTAAAAAATTTCTTTACGGCTTGAACATATCAGAACCAGTCTTGACGGAACAATCTTTTTCGCAAACAAAGAAGAATCAATAGGGTGAGAATCATTTCGGAAATTTTTGATCTGTTTTGGACTGAATAAAACAAAGAATCTGACATTGAAATGCTGAAACTATTCAAAGCTGCAACTTGTTATTTAAATTAGAATTGGTTAAATCTTGCGCCTTGAATCTGGAAAGTTAGAGAAGGAGAAGACTAATTTTAGTAGGTTTAGTTATTTATTATTACAGATGGAAAATAAATAGTGACATGGAGTCCACCGTGTCATTTTAGTTGCTGAGTCATGGGCAACCGTTAGGGTTAGGGACGATTTTGTCTACTTTCTTAACGGCAGGCCTATATTTGGACCGAAAGTAGAAACGAGTATAAACGTAATTAGTTTTTGATAGTATAGGAACAATTTTAGTCTTTTCCCCTAAACAAAAAGTGAAAGTGTGTTATATAGAGTAAAACAAAAATAGTAGTAATTTATTTAACTCTATTTTACAACTTCACGCAAAAGAAAAATAAGAAGGGGAGAAGAGAACTGACACGAGAAAATGGATTAAATAGTACAAAGGAGCAAGGCATATTCTATTTTCAGTCGTCACCAACAAAGAGTAGAAACAGAGAAATCTCTGCGCTCGTCGGGCAGCTATTAAGATCCAATCGTATCTTCGCTCCTCCAAAAATTCAGTCTCTTCACTTCTCTACTGTCAGTAAAGGTTAGAATCGTCTTTTTTGCCGCCTTCTCTCCTTTTATCTAACCCCAATTTTATTTATCTTTAGTCTTTGTTTCTATCTGTATTGCAAAACCCTAATTCGAACACACACACACACATTGATATTTTGCTGTATCATTTTTTACTCTGAAGATTCCGTAATTTGCCTTAAAGTATAAATTATTTAGTGTTCGAATGAAATAGAGTTCCTGAATAGAGTGGGATGTATACAAAAGATTCATACAGTTGACCCCGACTGATTAGGAATTGAGGTGTAGTTAGTTTTTGTATATTTTCACTATATTGATTGTGTTTCTAATGTCTGATTGGCCCGTTTCATATTTGATTCTAGTTGATGCTGTATATAGAATTTTTCAATTGTTTGAAACTATCGTTGTGTTTAGTGTGCTCTGGAAAAATGGATAACTGATATATGCATTGTGCTCGAGTTTATTTGGTTTTTTGAAGTATTTCAATTCCTCCAATTCCTCCTGAGCAAAGGACATGTTTTATGGTAACTTTCTTTTTTTCAAAATAAATTTCCAGAGCGAGGGGCGGGGTTATGTATTGCCCCGGGGGGGGGGGGAGAGGTCTATGGTGAAAATTGAGTGCTGCCCCTGAGTTTTGGTAGTGTGGAGATTGTGGTTCTACGGTACTAAGTGGGGATTCAAATGATTTGTATCTGAGACTGCACATTGCTTCATTTTCTTGACTTCCGTTTTCAGCAATCATCACATGGAGGGTGAATGTGTTCTAGTTGAATTCAGCAATCATCTCTTGTTGTATGGTCAATTCGATCAACTACGCCCGTTCTGCTTGGACGTAGTTGGCTTCTACATCCATTCTGCTTTATCTAGGTCCAATTTCTTTCCAACACAAATAAAGTGGAAATTTGGTCTTTTTGGAGGGGTTCGTAACTTGCAAACAGTTGAATGTGCTGACTGTCATTTTCTGTAAAATGAGTGCCCATGACAGTGAGCAGTATATGCTTTCAGCTATTTCTTAACTTCCCATATTTAAGTTCCTTTTTTTTTTCATAGCAGTAACAGAATTAAGACTCCTATCTCCTTTGTTTCGTCCTTTGGCAGTGAGTCCACTATGCTTGAGAATGTATTTCTAGTTGTTTGTAAGATGATGCTTTGCCCTCGTTGATCTTATCCCATTGTTATATGCATTTCAAGGATTGTCAAGTTGAATTTTTATGGAGGGTGTTGGAGATGGTGGTGCATCAGCAGCTGCAGCATTGAACCAACGGAGGCTTGAACTTTCAAAACTTTTCCAGTACTACTTAGATAAAACCACTCCTCATGCACTCTATAGGTGGATTGGAACTGTTGGCCTAGCATTGCTTTATGCTCTTCGGGTTTATTATGTTCAAGGATTCTACGTTGTTACATATGGTTTGGGCATCTACATACTCAATCTGCTGATTGGTTTCCTATCACCTCTTGTTGATCCTGAGCTGGAACCTTCTGATGGGGCTATGTTGCCAACTAAAGGTTCAGATGAGTTCAAGCCTTTTATTCGTCGTCTTCCGGAGTTCAAATTCTGGTAATAGTTCTTGGTGTACATATGTGCTTTTTAAATGGAGAAAAAGTTGTCATATTTTTTCTGTATTCTTCTTTTGAATTGATAGCTTGGAGTATTCTTCTAATCAGAATTTGCTCAGTTTGCTTTATCTGCTGTTTCGATTGGTCTTCCTTTTCCTGATAAATTAAGAGTAATGAATAGCCGTGTTAGAAATTTCTGGCATGTGTGTTTTAACATTAGAAACTTTTGAGTTGGTATGTCTTGTGTAAAGGTAACAGATTTCATTGTTTATTTTCATTTCCATTGGAATTTAGCATGGCCATATATTCAAGTGTTCTTTACTGTTATAGTGTTACCTGGTACAAGTGAACATTAAATTGTATCGGTTAGGAAGCATTACGGTTCTTGGTATTTGATTCAATCCTATTATTCATCTTTCTTGGTATTAATACAAGAAGAAATCTTAATAAGAAATTAAATTACCTTGAGAAAATCAAGAGTTCAATCAAGAACAAAGGAAAATGATTTTTCCTTTCTTAATAATGTCAAAGTAATCATCAAAATTTGTGAAAAACAAGTCTAAGAGCTATATTTATAGTAGGGCTAATATCGGGCAAAAACAAAAAGACCATGAAATAAAACTTCCAAATTGACGTCGAGCTACCACGTGAGCCTACATGGTGCCGCACGAGCTGCAGGTCTTCCACCACGTCACTGCACGAACTCGATTAGTCTGTGGTCCTTGCTCTTTTTTTCATCCCTCTGAGGCTTTGTTATTCGGATGTAGCTCAATCAACTTCTCTTGAAGCGCTTTAGCATGTGACCTTGTCAAAGCCTTATAGGACATTGAGATAACTACCTAGCAACTTCTCCACTCACTTGAGGGCTTCCTAGGATACAATTGAGAGGGGTTACATAAAGGGATTGAAGGTAGACAACGTAGAAGAATATGTATGACCATATCATTGTGACAACTTTAATTTTGTTTGGTCTGTAGAATTAGATAACCTTGAGTGTAGTGGGAGCTTAATGCATTCAATTGCCATTTTAACATGTTTTGGTAAATAAAAGAAGCCACTATTATGTAATAGCAAGGATAACTGGTTAAATGATTGTGGTTGAGCCATACAACAATTTCGTATATACTTTTGACACTGTTTTGGTGTGCTATTAATAGGAGTGCTTTGGCTTATTATAAAAAGGTAGTGCTTTGGCTTATTATAAAAAGGTACTTAGTAATATCTGCACTAAGAAGATCCTTGACACAGTTGAACCAGAGATCCATCTGCCTTTTGTGTACAAGTACCTTAAAGAAAAAGATTTCCATTTCTTCTGCGAAAGTGGATGGACTATGAGCTTTGCTTTTGTGTCCCATAAGATTTGGGCTTTTTAGGAAGCCGAAGGAAATTGGTTTTAGAATCCCCTTTTTAGATGGTGAATGTATTATGGACTTATTAGGGGAACATGTATCAAGCTCATGATGCCTTGGACTCTTCTATTTCCTTTTTATACCTTATGCTATAATCTTTTGCTGTTACTCTTCTTCTTTGTGGTGCTGCTTCACAAAGTTTTCAGTCACCTTTCCAGAATCAACAATTTGGGTTGTTGTTTCTTCTATAATTTACTCAAAGCTCCACCTTGTTAGAATAACAAGTTGGGTTGTTGTTTCTTCTATAGTTTTCTGATATCATCACGTATCTCTTTCTTTTCTTTTTCAACATCAGCTGCAATTGTCAGTCAACTATAGACTACATGAACACTAAGCTGACGGGAAATTATGGGCCACCCTTGGAAAGGAAAAATGTTTGCTAAAGCTTTCACCATTTATTTTCGTTTGTGCATGCAATTCCTGTTAAACATTATGGTGTTGCATAATGTGGATTTACACCTTTTAGTGGGATGATGCTTTGCACGTGAACAACTGGAATCGAAAGGAGGAGAATTATTTCTTAAGTTCCACGGAATCCTTTTTGTCCTTTCCTGATATTTTGTGTTAGGGGTGGGGAATGATGAGCTTGGCAAGAGGAAGATCAAATTTCTAACCTCCAGATTACTATATATTTATTGGTTGTCTCCTTTCATAGGATAAACATATAGGAATATAGTTTTTCTTTCAATATTTAAATGTTATAGAGCTCACTCAGGCTTTTCGCTTTTAGGAATTCTATTTTTTAACAAGATGGAGTAGCATTTTGGTGCTTTTGCCACTTGATGGGACTGTTCTGCATTTTACATTCTGTAGTGGAGATAGCATGGGTTCTGATGCATCTATTTCAGGCTGTTTACTACTACTTTTTTTTAACTTTGGGCGTTGCTACAATGTCTACTCTCTTTTTCTGTTTTCTTCAGGTATGCCATAACAAAGGCTTTCTGTGTGGCATTTGTCATGACTTTCTTCTCCATATTTGATGTTCCTGTATTCTGGCCTATACTGTTGTGCTATTGGGTTGTCCTTTTCATCCTTACAATGAGGCGGCAAATTACGCACATGATCAGATACAAATACATCCCATTCAACCTTGGAAAGCAGGTGAACTCAATAGCAAATGAGTTCTTTTTGTATATTTTTCCAAATAGTGTTCTTGCTGTCAATGTTACTAGTCTCACTTGGTGAGAGTATATAAAGACTCCTTTTTGTTATTGTAACAGAAGTACTCAGGGAAAAGGCCATCAGGAAGTGGCAGCAGCACAAGGGATTGAACTGATTGTGTTTTAGACCAAATGGAGGAGGAAAGAGGAGATAGTCGAAAGTGCAAAGAAAAGAAAAAATATATGGAATTGCTACATATTTTTTAGTTAAATGGGATTTGTACTTGCATAAACTCTAACCTGAATACGGAGTCTGAAAATTTAGTTCCTTAGTGACCTTCCATTATTAAATTTCCAGCTTTGTGTTCATCTTTGCTGACAACAACAACAACAACAACAAGATGTTCTGTTTATATACCAGTGATCATCTTTGCTGAAATTTTATAAGTTTGGGACGTATAAAACGAATGTTCTGCTCTGGTTGCAAATTGCAACAGAAGACAGGAAAAAAAATGGCAAAGGATCTCTTTTGCATTAGTTTAATTATCCCCACAGATAAAACTGTGTATAAAAACACAGGCATGAAGAAACTAGGCAATCAGCCCGTAAAGCAGTTATATTTTGCAATCATATATTGTCTTCCTGGTTCTCAATAGTCAATTTGTCTAGTATCGTAGTTATTATTTTTTTCTTCTTCCCTAAATTAAGTCACCTCCTCTAATTTAATATTATTACAAGCACCTTTTAATTGAAAAATAGAACAAAATCAGCATGTACTAATACAAATGAAAGTAGATATAATCACAAATTTGTGTTGCCTGACCTAGAAACGCCATAAAATGAACCCGAAAGTCATAGCGGAGCGATGAGTATTGGTCACTAGGCCGTTTCCTATGGACCTACAATAATTCAGGCCAATCAAAGTCCGTCAATAAACACAAAATGTGGATATAATTATAATGTATGATCCCAAACCACAAAAGATGAACCTGAAAGTAATGGCGAAGTGATGTGTATGGTCACTTGACCATTTCCTATGGACCTACGGAATTT
This sequence comes from Nicotiana tabacum, assembly GCF_000715075.1. NCBI lineage: Eukaryota > Viridiplantae > Streptophyta > Magnoliopsida > Solanales > Solanaceae > Nicotiana > Nicotiana tabacum. Next base: position 158,212,304 of record NC_134084.1, read on the forward strand.
CATATCAATCAGAGTCCGTCAAAAAGATTCTACAAAATCTACATGTACTGATGGACATCAAAAAGTGGATATAATCACAAATTCGTATTGCGTGATCCCGAATCTCCATGAAATGAACCCAAAACGCCAACAAGCAACGTTAGTCATGGAAAACTATGAGTATTGGTCACTAGGTCATTTTTTATGGACCTACAAAATTTCAGGCAAATGGGAGTCCGTCAAAAAAATTCTATAAAATCAACATGTACATATACACGAAAAAGTGAATATAATTTTAAATTTATGTTGCTTGACCCTGAAACGCCATAAATTAAACACGAAAGTCATGGCGACGCAATGCGTATTGGCCACTAAACCGTTTCTTGTGGACCTATAAAATTTTAGGCCAATCGGAGCTTGTTAGAAAAATTCTACAAAGTCCACATGTACTAATATATACGAAAAAGTAAATATACTCATAAATTCGTGTTGTATGACTCCGAAATACCATAAAATAAACCTGAAAGTCATATCAAAACGATACGTATTGGTCACTAGGCCGTTTTCTATGGACCTACAGAATTTTAGGCCAATGGTTTGTCAAAAAATTTCTACAAAGTCAACATGTGCTAATGCACACAAACCTTGAAATGCCTTAGAATGAACTCGAAGGTCATGGCGAAGCGATGAGTATTGATCACTAGGTCATTTCCTATGCACATATGGAATTTCAGGCCAATCAGAGTCAATTGAAAAAAATCTACAATGTCAGCATATACTAGTACACATGAAAAAATGAATATAATCACAAATTCATATTGCATGACCCAGAAACACCATAAAACGAACCCGAAAGTCATGGAGAGTCAAAGGGTTTTGGTCACTAGGGAGTTTCCTATGGACGTATAAAATTTCAGGCTAATCAGAATTCGTCAAAAAAATTCTACTAAATCAGCATGTACTAATACACACGAAAAAGTGAATATAATCATAAATTCGTATTGCATGATCTCGAAATTCCATTAAATATACCTAAAATGCCAAAAAGCGACATTTAGTCATCATGAAGCAATGAGTATTGGTCAGTAGGTTGTTTCCTATGGACCTATACAATTTGAGGCCAATCGGAGTCCGTCGAAAAAATTCTACACAATCAACATGTACTAATTAACACACACGAGTGGGTATAATTATAAATTCGTGACGCCGAATACCAAGAAATAAAATCGAAAGTCATGGCAAAGCGATAAATATTAGTCAATAGGTTGTTCCCAGTGGACCTATAAAATTTTAGGTCAATCGGAGTTTGTCAATTTTTTTATTTACAAAATCAACATGTGCTAATATACACGAAAAAGTGGATATTATCATAAATTCGTGTGGTATAAACCCAAAACGCCATAAAATGAACCTGAAGTCATAGGGCAATGATAAGTATTGGTACTAGATCGTTTCTTATGGACGGACAAAATTTCAGGCCAATTAGAGTCTGTCAACAAAATTCTAGAAAATATGTGTCTAACACACACGAAAAAAAAAGATATAATCATTAATTCGTGTTGCATGAACCCAGACTCTAATAAATGAATCTGCAAGTACTAGTGAAGCAATGCATATTAGTCACTAGGCCGTTTCCTATGGACCTACAAAAATTCAGGCCAATTGGAGTCCGTTAATTTTTACTTTTTACAAAATAAGCATGTACTAATGGACACGAAAAAGTAGATATAATTAAAAATTTGTGTTGCATGATTGATCACGGCCTACTCCGCACTACTAATTATGTAGCGAGAGAGAGTCGGAGCAGCTTTTACTCGATTTTGGGTCGGTATCGATTTCCACAAAGAGCTAGAATTTGGAATCGAGTATCTATCTAGTTTAGGATTGTGTATGTGTTCCAAATTACACTTCTAATTATTTTTGGGGTTTTCTTTTTTACTTCTACTATTATCAAACTACAAATGGTAAATGCAACTAGATTAAGCTAAGAGTTAATGCTACGGGTTGTTCAAATGGTTTAAAAGGCACTAGGGTAGTGACTTTCGCCTAGGTGGTCAATTGACTGGTAATTGATTCTTAAGATACGATTGACATAATTGGGGAGTATGACCGTTGCACGATATTATCCACTCTACACCTCTCGGTGGTTCGAGTGATTTTGCCCGAATTGACTTTCTCAAGACCAATTGTGTATGCAAATTTGCACAAGCAACTAGGGTTCAAGTCGGGTATTACTCTCTCGAGGTTTAACCCTTTAATTGGGACTATCAATCTCTTGAGTACGCCCCAATTCCTTGTTGGACCAATTTCAGAGACTTAGACTCTCTTTCTCAAGAAGAGCCCAAGTCAACTAAACACAAACTAGTGTTTGCAACCACTAATTCAACAATTAACCATGAAATTAGCACAAATATCAAACACCAAAAATCAATCTAGCTCTAAAATACAAGACCCATCAATTACCCATTCTACGGTTGAGCCACAACCCTAGCTTATGGGTCTAGCTACTCATAATTGAAAAAGAAAAACAAGAAATAGATGAAGAACAACTCATATTAATTAAATTCTAAGCTAAATAACAAGATTCAATATTGAAAAGTAGATAAAATTGCCAAAATAGCTAAGAATATCGAACCCACGAGTGCAGCTGCTTAATTACAATATCTGATACCCTAAAAAATGGGAAAAGAAGCTATTTATACTAAGCCAAAAATTCTGGACAAAAATGCCCCTGCGGGGTTAGTGCGGAATACACAAAATGGTGTAAGGCCGCACTAGGGCTCTGAATTTGAAGATCTGACTCTCTAAACTCAGACACTACGGACCGTAGAGAATGGACCTCTACCGTGGAGGCTTCTAGTGCGGTCCGCACAAAATGGAATGCGGACCGCATTGACTTGAATCCTTGAAACTTGCACTTCTTTGATCTTGGGTTCTGCGGACCGTACTAAATTGAGTGCGGCCGCATTGCCTTCAGTGCGGACCTCACAAATCCTAGTGCAGCTGCATTGCCTTTGTTCCTTGAAAGTCATGCTCTCTGAACCTCACAGTGCGGACCACACAGAATATAGTGCGGCCGCACTGGCCTTGGTTTGCCTGAGCTTTGTTTTGTCTTGGTACTTGTGCAAGTTTCACTCCTTTTGAGCTGATCTTTGATATCTTGTCACTTTGTTGATCAAACCTACAATCAAGCACAACTTGTGAGCCTTTTGGGACTATTTTGTATGAATTTCTAATCAAAGCATAAGCAAGAAGGAGTATAAAATGCGTTAAAATTCCTAGTTATCAACTCCCCCAAACTTAAGCTTTTGCTTGTCCTCAAGCAAACAAAATAAGATCCATCCCTTAAGGGAAAATCCGAGAAGTTTTCAGCAGACCTAAAGTAACCTCATCTAGCATCAGTTGGGACTAACAATTGACCTCAATACAAATGAATCATTAACAACTTTTACTCTTTGAAACACCATGGATTAAATGTGACACAAGAGCATCAAAGTTGGCTCAACACATCAAAGGACTCTTTCTATTACTTTGGTCATTGTGGAGCCCAAACTCACACATCCTCAACTCTCCCTAAGCAAACCTCACCTTTAGAATAGTAGCACTCAAAATGAGGTTAATGAAAGTTTACTCATCTCTCTGAAGAAAAAGCCACAAGTCCGGCTCTAGGTACCATATGCTTGCCCCTTATGTGAGTATCCACTAATATAATCTTCATTCAACTCAAAATCATATAGGGCTTTTGTGAAGACATTGTGAAGGCTTTTGGTTTAGGGTAGGAAATGTTTTGGTCTAAGTAAGTTCCATCTTCCTTTAAGCACTTCTTTTGATTCATTTGGCACACATTCACTTGACTTTTTGAGTCATTTCACTTTTTTCTAAGGGGTTAGAGAGACACACTGTCACTCTTTCTTATGCATTTCAAACCTTTTCTCCCTTTTTCAACTTTCCACATCTTTCATTCTTTGCTTTTCTTGAATCCCTTTTTATTCTTTTACACATTGAACATTCTTTTTGTCTTTTTTTTTTGCTTTGCTTTCATTTTCATTGCCTTTCCTTTTCTTCATTTTTATGCCTTTTTACCACTTTGTTGCAATCCTTGTCTCTCCCCCCAAGCTTATACTTTTGCCAAGAGCTAAAGGAAAGATCGGGTGCCAAGAAAGGGTATCTTTTAGAACGGGTATAAGCTTGTATTTGAAGGAAGAAGGTCTAAGGCTCAAAATGGTTGACTAGGGATCTTATCATTGGTAAGTTATGGAAGTGTTCAAGCTATCATTTGGACCAAGGAGAGCCTATAATCATGTCTTAAGTCAAAATTCACTTAGGATTTCGCCTCAACAAACATTCAGCCAAGTTCTAGACCAATGGATCGGGACATGGACTTGCAATACGTTTACTCACCACACAAGCTATAGGATTGCTAAAGACACAGAGTCGGGGGCCCACAATAACCTTAGACAAGATTTGAGCACACAATGGTTCCGAAAAACCACTTGATGATTATCGGTCAACACAAGAGTCTCAAGGTCACTGCTTTCACCATCCTAAACATAACAATTTATTTTTGACCATAAGATCAAAGGCAAATGTGCTAGGCCCAAGTGAAGCTTTGCTTGAGGCAGCCTTAACAACTAACTACTAAAAACGAAAAGAAAAACGGATTCAAACCCTTAAGAAGGTTTTTACTCCATCCATCATTGGGAAGAGCCACCCGATTCACACAACACTCCACCTTTGGAAAGAACCATGGCATTAAGAAAATCAAAGACTTATTGCAAACTTGAGAAACAAGAAGCTATGAATCACAAATAAGAAGCTAAGAACGAAAAATTTCGGAAAGTAGAATGAATATATACAAAAGGGGATTTGAATGTACAATAGATGGGATGAATATGTACAATGTAACATAACTTTATGTACAGACTCAAAGTAAAATAAAAGTGCGATGAATGTACGAAATGTTAAAATTATATACAACCCAAAGGTGAAAAATCAAGAAAGCATAAAAAAGTATCAAATATATATATAATCATCCGAATGAATAAAAAGTGGGCCTACCCCCTCAAATGAAAGCTGGCATTATCCCCAATGCCAACGAAACCAAATAATGCACAAAAAAGAGATAGGAAAAAGGATATAGGGACTCCTTATGGCCTGTTGTCTACATAGGCTCCTGAGTGGTCCCAAGGCCCTCACTGTGCTCGTGAACCTAAGACTAGTTCCCGGTGGCCTGCTGCTGTGCTGTTGGGACCTGGGCCTGGACCTAGACAGGTTCCTGAAGTGCATCCTAAGGCTGACTGGAGGAAGCCTTCGGTGGGTCGACCAACTGGATAACTGCATCATCCGCTCTAGGAATCATCCTCTTCCTCTTGGGAGGCCTCTGTGACTGCTCTGGATGGGAATGAGCTGCGGGTACTGGGTCCTTTAGCAGTAAGTCTAAAGGCAGCTGATCTGCCTTTAATCTATCAACATCAGCTCTCAACGCCATCACGGACTCCTTAGAGGCCCGTGTCTTCCTCAGCTTTTTGTGCTCCCGAGCAAGCTACTTGAGATCTTTTCTATGTGAATCAACTGCCTCAGTTAGTACCTTCTGAGTGTCAAAGATTTTCTTCTGGTTGTCTAAAATCTCTTTCAAAGCATCCTCTATCGACTGGAAAACCTTTGGGGCTGGAGGTGCCGACTGAGCCTCTACCGTGGTAGTCAGGATGGACAACTTGGATGAGGCAGTCTACATCCATTTGTTGATACTCAGAAGTGCCTGGCTCAGATGGTGGGCAGTAATAGGATGGGCCCGGGAAGATGGAATCTTTGGGTCCACTAAGGTGGATGGACCAGGAGGGGCAGCAGTGGAAGTAAAGGCAGGCTCAGCTGGAGTCACTACCATAACTGGCTCTTCAGACTGGCCAATTGTAGCAGTAACTGTACTCCTGAAGTTCTTGCTCTTGGGGTCGTCATCCCCCTGCATGCTGTACAAGGAGAAAGGCTTTGACTTTGATGTCGAAGGGCCTCTTTTCCATTTTCAAGTCCCGAAAGTATATAGTGAGGAAACTGGGGAACAAGTAGTTTCTGTCATGCTCGGAACCCACAATAGTAATAATCTGTGACATCACATTCCCCACATTGATTGGGTACCCCGCCATAATCAAAGCCACTAAAACAGCCCGGTAGAAAGGGAGGGAGTGGTCATGTGTCGTGGGGCCCAACCTGCTACATACAAAGGTCTCCCACCCCCGTGCCTCAAAGTTCAAACTCCGTCTCAAGATCTTAACTCCAGCAGTCAACCAGTAGGGGGTGGTACCTAGGATTGCCAGGTACTGTGCTAGCCATGGACAAACCTCCTCACCCATTTCCATCTTTTCCATGTACAAGGTATCATCTTCCTCATTAAACCTAAGATAGTCATTGATTGTCTTCCCATCGAACACCTTCAAATTTCAAACCTTGGTCACTTTGGAGCCCTTTTTGATATGGGCTACGTTGCTGTAAAATTACTTGATCAAGTGTTCGTTGGCATCCCCACACTCATCTAGAAAATGTTCCCAGCCCACTCTTGTCATAAATTGCCTCCTCACGTTGGGGTTGTGAGGTATCAAGTCTCTATCAATAAAACTCCGCTCCGGGATTAACTTTCTCACCGGCCACCATTCTCGGAACTTGTGGTACGCTACCTCACTAACAAACCGGTCCTGCCACACCTCCGACTTCCTAGTTCGAGCAATACCCCCACTTGTGTTTCACCTCCTTCTCCTACTTCTTTGTCCCCCCTACTTCCTCCTCATCACCTACTTCACCCTCTCCAGATAATGAAGCTGTGGGAAAGGTGGAGTATTTCCCACTAGAATCACCTGAGCCCTCAGACGACCTAGAAGAGATATTCATTGATGCTTGGGCAGTGGGGGATGCTGGAGGTTTATCTCTCAGTCTATATCTCTCGTACTCACTCCCTGATATGTCAATAGCTCTGTCACCAGATTTTATCGCCTTCCTCATGTTCTTGATGTTTTTCCTAGCTTGGGGAGTGAGTCTTATCATTTTCTGCTTCCCTCCCTGGGAGGATCCTCCTCTGCCTGGTTGTTTAGATCCTTTGCCTCGTTGTTTTACCATTGTCTGCAAACACGATTCAAATGACTTTGTTAGTATCCATAGCAGCAGACAAGAATTAGAATTGTAGACAGAAGAAAAGAGTTGCAGATATACTGCAGAAGGTACCTAGTGCGGACCGCACAAAATGGTGTGCGGCCGCACTAGGGCCAATGCGGACCGCACCAAATGGCCATGCGGTCCGCACATGGGTGGGATTCAGACTACCCACCCTCTGTATCTAGATAGTGCGGACCGCACAAAATGTAGTGCGGCCACACTGGGGCCAGTGCGGTCCGCATAGAATGTAGTGTGGCCGCACTGCCCAAAGTTCAGCTTTTAGAAGTTTCATCAATGCGGTTTGCATAAAATGGTACTGCGGACCGCACCGGGGCACCGCGGAATACACAGAAATGACTGCGGTCCGTACTGAGTGACCAATTGTGGCACTATGTTAGGGTTAATAGATTTTTGATTTTAAGCATAATTAATACATAAACAATGCCCCTAAGTGATTTCCCATTGTTTTTAACTACATGAGCCTACTCTAATCAAGAAATTTACAACCCTAACCTAATCAATTGAAGAAAAACTACGGGAAACACAGAGAGGGAAGCAAGAAGAACTAAAATTAAAAGAAATTAACAAAATTGAACAATTAAAAGGCAAGTAATGGTACCAGATGTGAGATGAAATGAAGTCAATCAGTTCCAACAATTAATTACAAGCAAAGGGAGGTGATGAACAATGTTTGTATTGGTCTGAGAGTAAAGAGATTGAAAAGTTTGAACAGGAGGGCCTCAGGCCCTATTTATAGAAAAGGACCTAGGGCCCAGTCTCACCAACCAGTGCGGACCGCACAAAATGGACCGCATAAAATGTAGTGCGGCCGCAATGGAAAACTTTAGAGAGGTCTATATTTTACCCTTCACTAGTGCGCTCCGCACTAAATGTTGTGCAGACCACATAGCAACTTCAGAGACCTGGCACTTTTTCCACAATGTCTTGCACTGCATCAAACAAAACCCTATAACATCTAACAACCAGTTAGCTCAAAAATCAATCCTATATTACAAAGAAAATCAAAGAAAACAAGAAGAAAACACATGGGTTGCCTCCCAAGAAGCGCCTGATTTAACGTCGCGGCACGACGCAGGTTACTATCACATCATTTAAAATAAAGAAGTGCCACCATGTGGCTGTCATCAATTTTTCCAAGATAATGCTTGACCCGGTGCCCATTAACTCCAAAGACTTCACCATTTTTGTTCTTTAAATCAAGAGCACCAAACGGGGTCACACATACCACTTCAAAAGGTCCACTCCATTTCGACTTGAGCTTTCCCAGAAAAAGACGTAACCGGGAGTTGAACAAGAGAACCAAATCACCTACTTTGAACTCCTTTCCACGAGAATATTTATCATGAAGGTACTTCATCTTGTCCTTATACAAGGACGAACTGGAGTAGGTATGGAATCTGAATTCATCAAGTTCATTGAGCTGCTACATACGAAGATTGGCTGCAACATCCCACTCAAGATTTAGCTTCCTCAAAGCCCACAAGGCCTTGTGCTCTAATTCAACCGGTAGATGGAAAGCTTTCCCAAACACTAACCGATACGGAGACATACCAATCAGAGTCTTGTAAGCAGTCCTATAAGCCCATAGAATGTCATTCAACTTCTTTGAACAATCGGTCCTATTTGCATTGACCGTCTTTGACAATATGCGTTTGATTTCCCTATTGAAGACTTCAACTTGACCACTTGCTTGAGGATGATAGGGAGTAGAAACTTTGTGATTGACACGATACTTTGAAAGCAAAGTGTCGAAAGCTCTATTGCAAATGAGACCCCCATCACTTATGATTGCACGAGGAGTACCGAACCTTGTAAAAATGCTTTTCTTGAGAAATGCAACAACACTCCGGGCCTCATTATTGGGCAAAGCCACGACTTCAACCCACTTTGAAACATAGTCAACCGCCACAAGAATGTAAGTGTTCCCACGAGAGCTAACAAATGGTCCCAAGAAATCAATGCCCCATACATCAAAAATATCAACCCAAAAGGCATTACACAACCCAAAAGGCCTCCTAGAGAAAGCAAATGTGCCATACGGACAAGTGAATGTGATTTTCTCCTGATCTTCCGGAGCAATCAAGATTTGGTTGTACCTAGAATACTCATCCAAGAAGCAATAGAAGGCATGCCCAGCAAGTCGATCTAACATATGATCCAAAAATGGCAAAGGAAAGTGATCCTTGCCGGTCACTTTATTCAACTTGCAGTAGTCCGTGCATAACCTCCAACCGGTAACTGTTCTTGTCGGAATCAACTCACTTTTAGAATTTGTCACCACGGTCATACCACCCTTCTTCGGTATACATTGCACCGGTGAAGTCCAAGATCTATCAGAGATGGGGTACACAACCCCGACATCCAACCACTTGATCACCTTCTTTTTCACAACTTCTTGCATTGCCTCGTTCAACCTCCTTTGATGCTCTAAGGAGGGCTTTGTATCATCTTCCAGAATAATCTTGTGCATACAGAATGCGAGGCTTATTCACTGAATATAAGCTAAAGTCCATCCAATTGCCTTTTTCCGCTTTTGAAGCACCGCCAATGTGGCTTCAACCTGCATGTTAGTAAGGCAAGAAGAAAGAATAATTGGCAAAGTAGAATTTGAGCCTAAGAACTCATACCTGAGGTATGGAGGAAGTGGTTTCAACTCCAACACTGGAGGCTCCTCAATTGAAGGTTTAGTTGGTGGAGTCTTTCTATTCTCGAGATCCAAAGACAATTTCCTAGGCTCATAAGAATAGGAGCCCATTCCATGTAAAGAATTTACGCACTCCACTCGGCTTGCATCCTCATTGACATCAAGATTTAACAATACGGCCTCCAGTAGGTCCTCCACATTGATCATTGCACTGGTGTCATCAATTATCACTGTTGTGACAAGGTCAACAAAAGAGCACACCTCGGTACTGTTGGGTTGCTTCATAGATTTGCACATATGAAAGACCACCTTTTCATTACCCACCCGGAAGGTGAGTTCCTCTGCTTCTACATCTACCAATGTCTTCCCCGTAGCTAGAAAAGGTCATCCCAATATGATGGGAACTTTGTAGTCCACTTCGCAGTCCAAGAACACAAAGTCAGTTGGCAAGATAATTTGTCCACACGAACAAGCACATCATCATTAATACCCACAGGTCTCTTCATCGATATATCCACCATTTGTAACCTCATGGAAGTCGGACTAGGTTGCCCAATACCCAAAGTTCTGAAAACTAAGTAGGGCATCAAATTGATACTAGCTCCCAAATTATATAGAGCCTTGGCAAAATCCGCACTCCCAATGGTGCAAGGAATGGTGAAGGCACCGGGATCTTCAAGCTTCGGGGCCATTGAATGCACTATAGCACTAACTTGGTGAGTCATCTTTATAGTTTCACAATCCATAGAACCCTTCTTTGTGACCAAGTCTTTCATGAATTTTGCATAGCTCGACATTTGTTCAAGAGCCTCCACCAAAGGGACATTAATGGACAAGCTCTTCATCATGTCAATGAATTTCTTAAACTGATTATCATTCTTTTGCTTCGCGAGCCTTTGAGGATAAGGTGGAGGTGGCATTGGCAAAGGTGCCTTGGCTTTAGGCACAACTGGCTCTGGCATGTCTATTACGTGTTACCTAGACGGGTTCACATCATTTTGAGTTTCCACCTCGACATCTTGAATATCAATCCTCACTTCATTGTTCACATTTTCATCAACCACATCTTCAACTACCAAAGTGACTTCTTCTTCTTGCAACTCAACATCACCACCCAAAATTTGCTTTTGCTTAGAGGCATTCACATCACCGCCTCTCCCATTTCTTATTGTAACCGCCATAACATGATTGTTACCACCCTTCGGGTTCACTACCGTATCACTTGGTAGAGCACCCTTCAGTGAGTATTTAAAGACTGAGAGATTTGGCCTAATTGGACCTCCAAATTTCTGATAGAGGTATTGTGAGAAGCCAACTGTACATTAGAATCCGCATTCTTCTTCATCATCTGCTCGAACATCATTTCAATTCTACCCATATCATTTCCAGAAGAACTAGGACCTTGAGATGGAAATTAGGGTGGATTGTTCGGTTGTTGGTACATTGGGGGCCTTTGGAAGCTTTGCCCCCGGTTTCCTTGGGTTCCATTGTTCCATCCACCTTGATTATTGTTACCCCAATTGTTTTTATTACCATTCCAATTCCCTTGGTTGCTTTGATTGTTGTTCTGATTACCCCAGTTGTTGTTTTGGTTTTGTTCCCCCAATTCCCACTATTTTGTTATTGATTGCCCCAATTACCTTGAGATCTCCACTGTTGTTGGTTGGAAGAGTTTCCCCGTTGGCCTTGATAATTGTTCACATATTAAACTTCTTCACTTTGTTCATCATAACCATCATTTTGAAACCCATCACAATCATCATCAAATTGCTCAGAATTCCCTTGGTTTTGTTGCCTTCTTTGCCTTGTTTTGTTGACAAGCATATCACCACCCTCCATGGCATTCACTTGGCGAGGATTTTGAACTTGTTGCAACTGTGCCTTTGCTAATTGGTTCATAGTAGTTGTAAGCTCAGCTATAGCTTTCCAGTGATCATGTAGTTCCTTGTGCAAGTGAATAATCATGGGGTCACCTTGAGGCACATTGGCTTTACATTTCCATGCAGAAGAAGTGTAAACCATCACGTCAAGTACATCGTATGCCTCATCATATGACAACTTCATAAAGTTTCCCCCGGCAAGTTGGTTCACTATGCATTCATTTGTTGTATTGATGCCCCGGTAGAAGGTTTGTTGGATCATAACCTCGTTCATATCATTGTTGGGGAATTCCTTCACCATCGTTCTATACCGCTCCCAAATCTCATGCAAAGGTTCCGTGGGCTCTTGCTTGAAAGCCAATATCTCATCATGCATTGCAGCCATATGCCCCAGCGAGAAAAATTTAGCAATGAATTTATTCGCCAACTCATCCCAAGTTGTGATGGAATGGTTGGGAAGTTTCTCGAGCCAATCTAATGCCTTCCCCCGAAGTGAGAATGGGAAAAGTCTCAACCTTAGAGCATCCTCAGACACATTCGTCTGCTTGCTCCCCCAACATGTATCCACGAACCCTTGATATGTTTGTAGGCATTTTGATTTACAACGCTCGTGAAATACCCACGCTGATCAAGTAAGGTCGACATCACTTTGCTTATCTAAAAATTGCCCGCCCGGATTCGGGGTGGGACAATAGCACTCGCATAGCCCTGATTCGGAAGTAGCTACTCTTGGAGGTGGCGGAGGAGGGTCTGGAATATCACCATTCAGATTAGCATTGGCATTGCATCCTCTACGTTGTCCTTGAGGTACAAGAGGCACCTCATCTTCCCCGATATCATCTGCCTCCTCCCCCACAATCACATTTTGATCACAGCCTACTCCACACTACTAAAAAGTAGGAAGAGAGGGTCACAATAGCTTTTACCCGATTTGTGGGTCGGGATAGATTTCCACAGAGAGCTAGGAATGGAGTCGAGTATCTATTTAGGTTGGAATTGCGTATTTGTTCCAAATATCACTTCTAATCATTTTTGGGGGTTTCTTATATTCTACTATTATCAAACTACAAATTATAATTGCTACTAGATTAACTATGAGTAAATTGCTACAAGTTGTATCTAATAGTTTAAAAGGCACTAGGGTAGTGGCATCCTCCTAGGTGGCCAATTGACGGGTAATTGAACCTAAGGCACTATTGACATGATTGGGGAATATGCTATAACTGTTGCACAATTTTACCCACTCTCACACCTCTCGGTAGAGAGAGTGATTTTGCCCAATTGACTTTCTCAAGACCAATAGGGTAGGAAAATTTGCTCAAGCAACTGGGGTTCAAGTCGAGTATTACTCTCTCGAGGTTTAACCCTTTAATTGGTACTATCAATTCTCTTGAGTCCATCCCAATTCCTTGTTGGGTCAATTTTACAGACTTAGGCTCTCTTTCTCAAGAAGAACCCAAGTCAACTTAGCACAAACTAGTGTTTGCAACCACTAATTCATAGATTAAACTATGAAATTGACCCAAATAACAAACACCCATAGTAAATCTAACCTTAAATTACATCACCCATCAATTACCCACACTAGGGTTGAGCCACAACCCTAACTAATGGGTCTAGCTACTCATGCTTGAAGAGAAAAAACAGAGAAATAGATGAAGATAAAGACATATTAATTAATTGCTAAGGTAAATACAAAGATTCAATGATAAAAACTAAGTAAAAATGCCCAAAATGGTTAAGAAAAGTCTTCTCACGAGCGCAGCTAATGTCTGATAATATCTGATGCCCTAAAAATGGAAAAAAGTTCTATTTATACTAAGCTGGAAAAGTTGGACAAAATTGCCCCTGCGGGGTTAGTGCGGACCGCACAAAATGGTTTGCGGCCACACTAGGCTCTTGAACTTGCAATCATGACTCTCTGAACCCAGGATCTGCTGACCGCACAAAATGGACTGCGGCCGTGGAGGCTTCTAGCGCGGTCCGCACAAACTCGATCGCGGACCGCATAGGCTTGAACCTCTGAACTTGGCATCTCTGTGAACCTTGTCTCTACGGACCGAACATAATGGGAGTGCGGCCGCAGAGGTCCACCACGGACCGCACAAAGTGTAGTGCGGCCGCATTACTTCGAATCCTGAAATGCTGAATCTTTGAACCTCTCTAGTGCGGACCGCAAAAAGCGTAGTGCGGCGGTAGTAGGACTGTTTTTCCTGAGTTTGTCTTGTATTTGGTACTTGTACAAGTTTTACTCCTTTTGAGCTGATCTTTGACATCTTGTCACTTTGTTGATCAAACCGACAATCAAGCACAACTTATGAGCCTTTTGGGACTATTTTGTATGAAGTTATAATCAAAGCACAAACAAGAAGGAGCATAAAATACGTCAAAATCCCTAGTTATCAACTCCTCCAAACTTAAGCTTTTGCTTGTCCTCAAGAAAACAAAATAAGACCCACCCCTTAAGGGAAAATCCAAGAAATTTTTGGCTGTCCTAAAGCAACCTCAACTAGCATCAATTGGGACTAACAATTGCCCTCAATACAAATGAATCATTAACAACATTTAACCTTTGAAAAACTATGGATCAAGTGCGACACAAGAGCATCAAGAGTTGACTCAATACATCAAAGAACTCTCTCAATTACTTTGGTCATTGTGGAACCCAAACTCACACATCCTCAACTTTCCTTAAGCAAACTTCACCTTTTTAGAATATTGGCACACAAATCGAGGTTAATAGAAATTCTCTCATCCCTCTCAAGAAAAAGTCACAAGTCCGGCTCTAAGTACCATATGTTTTCTCCTTATGTGAGTATCCACTAATGTAAGCTTCATTCAACTCAAGATCATATAGGGCTTTTGTGGAGTCATTGTGAAGGATTTTGGTTCAGGGTAGGAGATGTTTTGATCTAGGTGGGTTCCATCTTCCCTTAAGCAATTCTTTTGATTCATTTGGCACACATTCACTTGACTTTTTGAGTCATTTCACTTTTTTTCTAAGGGGTTAGAGAGACACACTGTTACTCTTTCTTATGCATTTCAAACCTTTTCTCCTTTTTTTTAACTTTCCACACCTTTCATTCTTTGCTTTTCTTGAATCCCTTTTTATTCTTTTTCACATTGAACATTCTTTTCGTCTTTTGCTTTTCTTTCTTTTTCATTGCCTTTTATTTTCTTCGTTTTTATGCCTTTTTACAACTTTGTTTCCATCCTCGTCTCTCCCCTCAAACTTATACTTTTGCCATGTGCTAAAGGAAAGATCGGGTGCCAAGAGAGGGTACCTTTTAGAACGGGTATAGGCTTGTATCATGGTTCTTGAAAGATGAAAGTCTAAGGCTCAAAAGGGTTAACTAGGAATCGTATCATTGGTAGGCTATTGATTTTTTCAAACTATCATTTGGATCAATGAGTGCTTATAATCATGCCTCAAGTCAAAATTCACTTATGATTTCGCCTCAACAAATATTCAGGGCAAGTTCTTGACCAATGGCTCTGGACTTGGACTTGCAATTCAATTACTCACCACACAAGCTAAGGGATTGCTAAAGACATAGAGTCGGGGATCCCCAACGATCTTAGATACGATTTGAGCACACAATGGTCCCGAAAAAAACCACTTGATGATTATTGGTCAACACAAGAGTCTCAAGGTTACGACTTTCACCATCCTAAACACAACAACTTGTTTTTGATCATGAGATCAAAGGCAAATGTGCTAGGCCCAAGTGAAGCTTTGCTTGAGGTATCCTTAACTACAAACTACTAAAAACAAAAAAGAAAACGGACCCAAACCTTTAAGAAGGTTGTCACGCCATCCATCATTGGGAAGAGCCACCCGGTTTACACAACACTCCATCTTTGGAAAGAACCGTGGCATTAAGAAAACCAAAGGTTTATTGAAAATTTCCAAAACAAAACAAAAAGCTACGAATATAAATAAGAAGCTAAAAACGAAAAATTTTGCGGAAAATAGAATGAATATATACAAGAGGGGATTTGAATATACAACGAATTGGATGAATATATACAATGTGATATAACTTTATATACAGACCCAAAGAAAGATAAAAAGTGTGATAAAAGTAACTAAATATCAAATTATATACAAACCAAATGTGAAAAATCAAGAAAGCATAAAAAAAATTAATATATACAGTCATCCAAAAAAATGTAGGGCTCACCCCCTCAAATAAAAGATGGCATTGTCCCCAATGCCAACTAGTCTAACTAAGCACCAAAAATATAGAGAAAAAGGATATAGAAGACTCCCTAAGCCGTGTCTGTCTGCATAGGATCATGGGTGGTCCCTGGGTCCTCTGTGTGCTCAGGAACCTCAGACTGGTTCCCGATAGTTTGATCTGCTACTACTAGGACTGGGGCCTAGACTTCGACAGACTCTAGAACTGGTACATCCTGTGGCTGACTGGAGGAAGTCTCCGGTGGGTCCACCAACTGGATGATAGCATCATCAGCTCTAGGAATCCTCCTCCTCCTCTTCGGAGGCCTTTGTGTCTGCTCCGGCTGTGGGTAAGCTGCTGGCACTGGGTCATCAAGAAACAAGTCTAAAGGCAGCTGGTCTGCCTTCAGTCTATCAACATCTGCCCGTAGCACCTTCACAGACTCCTTGGAGGCCCGTGTCTTCCGCAGCTTCTTATGCTCCTTAGCAAGCTCCTTGAGAGCCTTGCTATGTGAATCTGCTGCCTTTGAGAGCGCAGACTGAGTATCGAGGATCTTCTTCTAGTTGTCAAGTATCTCTTTAAGTGCATCCTCTGTCGGCTGTGGCATCTGTGGAGCTGGGGGAATCGACTGAGCCTCTACAGTGGTAGTCAAAATGGACAACTTGGATAAGGCAGTCTGCATCCAGTTGTTGATACTCAAAAGTGCCTGGCTCAGATGGTGGGCAGTAATAGGATAGGCCCGGGTAGATGGGATCTCCAGGCCTGCTGATGTGGATGGACCGGGAGGGATATCTAGAGATGTAGAGGTATGCCCAGCAGAAGCCACTACCTCAACCGGCTTCTCAGACTGGCCAGTTGGAGCTGTAGCTGGTACTTTGTAGTTCTTGCTCTTGGGGTTGTCATCCCCCTTCATGCTATACCAGGAAAATGGGGCTGTCACCTTGACCTTGATGTCATAGGGCCTTTTGTCCACATTCAGGTCCCGGAAGTACATTTTAAGGAAACTGGGGAAAGGATAGTTCCGGTCATACTCCGCGCCCACAATAGTGATAATCCGGGACATCACATTCCCCACATCTATGGGGTGCCCCGCCATAATCGAAGCAACCAATACAGCCCGGTGGAGAGGAAGGGTGTTGTCATGAGTGGTAGTGTCCAACCGGCTGCAAACAAAAGTCTCCCATCCCCTCGCTTCAAAGTTCAAGGTCTTTCTCAATATTTTGACCCCAGTAGTCAACCAATCGGGGATGGTACCTGGGGTTGCCTGGTACTGTGCTAGACATGGACGGACCTCCTCACCCATATCGATCTTCGCCATATACAGAGTCTCATCCTCTCATTGAAGCCCAGATATTCATTAATCGACTTCCCATCAAATAATACCTTGAGGTTCCGAACCTTAGTCACTTTGGATCCCTTTTGATATGGGCTACATTGCAATAAAACTCCTTGACCAAGTGTTCGTTGGCCTCCACACAAGCATCTAGGAAGTGCTCCCAGCCCACTCTAGTCCTGAACTATCTCTACACATCGGGTTTATGGGGTAGTAGGTCTCTATCTATGAAGCTCCTCTCCTGAATCAATTTTTTTACCAACCACCACTCCTGAAACTTATGGTATGCTACCTCACTTACAAATCTATCTTCCCAAGATTCGGGTTTCCTAGTTCTAGAAATGCCTCCCACTTGAGGCTCACCACCTTCAGCTACTCCTTAATCTCCTTGTATATCCTCCTCACCTCCTCCTACACCCTCCCCGGATAATGAAGCTGTGGGAGAGATGGAGTATTCCCTACTACCTTCACCTGAGACCTCAGACGACCCAGAAGAAATGTTCATTGTTGCTTGGGCATCGAGGGAAGAGGGAGGAGTGTCTCTATGTTTGGCCCTCTTCGGATACAGGATGTATTCGGGGACTAAGTCCGAAGAGATCTCCCGATAGGGCTCGTACTCACTCCACGACATGTCAATGGCTATGTCAGCCGCTTTTATGGCCTTCCTCATGTTCTTGACGTTTTGCCTAGCTTGGGGAGTGAGTTTGACTATTTTCTGTTTTCCACCCCGGGAGGATTCACCTCTACTGGGTTGTTTTGATCCCTTGCCTCTTTGTTTTACCATTGTCTGCAAATATCATTAAATGTATTTGTTAGTATCAATCAAGGCAGTTCAAGTTATTGCAGTAGAACAAATTGCAGAACAGAATCAAAGTGTTGCAGACAGTCCTCTGAAGCTGCCTAGTGCGGACCGTACAAAATGGAGCGCGGCCGCACAGGGACCAGTGCGGTCCGCACAAAATGGTAGTGCGGTCCACACATGGGTGAGGTTTAGAATACCCACCCTCTGAATCTTGATAGTGCGGCCTGCACAAAATGGTACTGCGGCCGCACAGCACAAAATGTAGTGCGGCCCCACTGCCCAAGGGTTATCTTTTAGAAGTTCAACAGTGCAGTCTGCACAAAGTGGTACTGCGGACCGCACTGGGGTACCGCGGACTGCACAAAAATGACCGCGGTCCGCACAGGGTGACCAGAAGTGGCACTAAGTTATGGCTTGAGATTTCGCTTTTAAGGTTAAATTTCCACGTAATTAGAGGCCCTAATCGATTACCCAGTCCATTAAACTACTAAGTCCATAGGAATCAACATTTAAACTAATCTAACCTAGAAATCGAACTAATTAAGGGAGGAAGAAGAACATAAGTTTAGAAAAATGGAAATTAAACAAAATTACAAAATTAAACAAAGAAGAAATGAGTGTAATGTTACCAAATTATGAGATGAAGTGAAGTTAAACAGTGCCAATCAAGCAATTACGATCAAAGAAGAAGAGGAACAGTATCTAGAGTCTCTAAGGTTCAATTTGCGAAAAGGGTAAAAGGAGGCCCTCAGGGTCTATTTATAGAAAATCCCCTGGGGCCCATTCTCACCTACCAGTGCGGACTGCACAAAATGAACCGCGGTCCGCACTGAGCTGTTATGATCAAACTTGGCCAATTATCCCACTGCGGTCCGCACAAAGCAGACCGCGGTCGCAGTGGTCCACTGCCGATCACACAGACCGCACTGGGGCACCGCAGACCGCAAAAAAATGACCGTAGTCTGCACAAAGTGTAGTGCGACCGCACTGGCAACTTCAGAGACTGAACAATTTCTTCATTATGTCTTGCACTGCATCAACACAATCCCTGCAACATCTCACAACCAGTTAGCCCAAAAATCAATCCTATACTACAAAAATCAATCCTATACTACAAAGAAAATCAAAGAAAACAACCAGAAGAAAAACACATGTGTTGCCTCCCAAGAAGCGCCTGATTTAACGTCGCGGCACGACGCGGGTTACCATCACATCATTTGAAGTGAAGAAGTGCCACCATGTGGTTTTTATCAATTTTCCCAAGATAATGCTTGACCTGGTGCCCGTTAACTCTGAAGACTTCACCATTTTTATTTTTCAAATCAAGAGCACCAAAAGGGGTCACAAACGCAACTTCAAATGGTCCACTCCATTTGGATTTGAGCTTTCCCGAAAACAGATGTAACCGAGAGTTGAACAAGAGAACCAAATCACCTACTTTGAACTCCTTTCCATGAGCATATTTGTCATGAAGGTACTTCATCTTGTCCTTATACAAGGATGAACTGGAGTAGGCATGGAATCTAAATTCATCGAGTTCATTGAGCTGCTCTACACGAAGATTGGCTGCAACATCCCATTCAAGATTCAACTTCCTCAAAGCTCAATGGCCTTGTGCTCTAACTCAACTGGAAGATGGCATGCTTTCCCAAACACCAACCAATACGGAGACATCCCAATCGGAGTTTTGTAAGCTGTCCGATAAGCCTATAGAGCGTCATCCAACTTCTTCGACCAATCAGTCCTATTTACATTGACCGTCTTTGACAATATACTTTTGATTTCCCAATTGGAGACTTCCACTTGACCACTTGCTTGAGGGTGATAGGGGGTAGAAACTTTGTGATTGACATCGTACTTAGAAAGCAACGTGTCAAAAGCTTTATTGCAAAAATGAGATCCCCCATCACTAATAATCGCACGAGGAGTGCCAAACCTTGTGAAAATGCTCTTCTTAAGAAATGCAACAACACTCCGGGCTTCATTGTTAGGCGAAGCCATGGATTCAACCCATTTTGAGACATAATCAACCGCCACGAGAATGTAAGTATTCCCACATGATCTAACAAATGGACCCATAAAATCGATGCCCCAAACATCAAAGATATCCACTTTAAGAATGGTATTGAGAGGCGTCTCGTCCTTTTTTGTAATTCCACCCGCTCTTTGGCATTCATCACACCTCTTTACAAAATCACCCACATCTTTGAATAGGTTCGTCCAATAGAACCCGCAACTAAGAACTTTCGAGGCGGTCCTCACCCCACCGTGATGGCCACCATAGGGTGAGGAATAACAAGCCTCTAAGATACTCAATTGTTCTTCCTCCGGGACACATCGACGAATCACACCATTCATGCAAATCTTGAACAAATATGGCTCATCCCAATAAAAGTCCAAACTATCCCGCTTGAGCTTCTTCCTTTGGTTAGAAGAGAGCTTATACGAGATTATTCTGGTCACAAGGTAATTGGCAACATCGGCAAACCATGGCATATCATTCATTGGCACCGCAATGAGTTGTTCATCGGGAAATAAATCATTGATCTCAAGGCCATAACAAAGCCTCCCCTCCTCCCCCAAACGGGATAAGTGGTCCGCCACTTGGTCCTCACTACCTTTCCGGTCCACAATTTCTAGATCAAACTCTTGAAGTAGTAACACTCATCGCATCAATCTTGCATTGGAGTCTTTCTTTGTCATCAAGTACCTAAGAGAGGCATGATCGGTGTGCACTATGACCTTGGCCCCCATAAGATACGACCGAAACTTTTCCATTGCAAATACTATAGCCAACAACTCTTTTTCGGTAACCGTGTAGTTCCTTTGAGCCTCATTCATGGTCTTGCTTGCGTAGTACACCGGATGAAACATCTTGTTAACCCTTTGACCAAAAATAGCCCCAACCGCAACGTCACTTGCGTCACACATGAGCTCGAAAGGTAAGCTCCAATTTGGTACGGTAATGATCGGGGTAGTGGTCAACTTAAGCTTGAGAAGCTCGAATGCTTGCATACATCCCTCATCGAACACAAACTTTACATCCTTTTCTAGAAACTTGCACAAGGGGTTTACCACTTTTGAAAAATCTTTTCTAAACCTCCGGTAAAAACCCGCATGCCCAAGAAAACTCCTCACCCCTTTGACAGAAGTAGGGGGAGGAAGCCTTGAAATCACCTCTGTCTTGGCTTTGTCAACTTCAATCCCTCGCTTTTAAATTTTGTGACCCAACACTATACCCTTTTCAACCATGAAATGGCATTTTTCTCAATTGAGTACGAGGTTTGTGTCTTCACATCTGGCCAATACTCTATCCAAATTTCTCAAACATTCTTCAAAGGAATCACCAACCACACTGAAATCATCCATGAAGACCTCCAATATATCTTTCACCATGTCGGTGAAAATAGCCATCATGCATCTTTGGAATGTCAGCGGAGCATTACACAATTCGAACGGCATCTGAGAGAAAGCGAAGGTTCCATATGGACAAGTAAAGGTGGTCTTCTCTTGGTCCTCCGGGGCAATTAAGATTTGATTATATCCCAAGTACCCATCCAAAAAGCAATAAAAAAGCACGTCCCACGAGACGATCAAGCATTTGGTCAAGGAATAGCAATGGGAAATGGTCCTTTCGGGTCACCTTGTTTAGCTTCTGGTAGTCCATGCAAACCCTCCAACCTGTGACTGTCCGAGTAGGAATAAGTTCATTGTTGTCATTGGTCACTACAGTCATACCACCCTTCTTCGGTACACATTACACCGAAGAAGTCCATGAGCTATCAGAAATGGGGTACACAACCCCGACATCCAACCATTTGATCACTTATTTCTTCACCACTTCTTGCATAGCCTCATTCAATATTCTTTGATGCTCCAAGGAAGGCTTTGCATCATCCTCCAAGATAATTTTGTGCATACAAAATGCAGGGCTTGTTCCCCGAATGTCAGCTAGAGTCCATCCAATTGCCCTTTTCCGCTTTTGAAGCACCACCAAAGTGGCCTCAACCTGCATGTTAGTAAGGCAAGAAGAAAGAATAACTTGTAAAGTAGAGTTTGAGCCCAAGAATTCATACCTGAGGTGTGGAGGAAGTGGTTTCAACTCCAACACCGGTGGCTCCTCAATTGATGGTTTTGTTGGTGGAGCTTTTTGGTTTTCAAGATCCAAAGAATTTTCTGGACTCATAAGAATAAAAGCCCATTCCATGTAAGGCATTCACGCACTCCACTCTACTTGCATCCTCATTGACATCAAGATTTAATAGCACGGCCTCAAGAGGATCCTCCACATTGATCATAACACTGGTATCATCCACAATCATAGTTGTGACAAGGTCTACAAATGAGCACACCTCGGTGCTATTGGGTTGCTTCATAGACTTGCAAACATGGAAAACGACCTTTTCATCTCCCACTCGGAAAGTGAGCTCACCCGCTTCAACATCAACCAATGCCTTCCCCATTGCAAGGAAAGGCCTTCCCAAGATAATAGGAACCTCATAGTCCACCTCACAATCCAGAATCATAAAATCGGTCAGCAATATGAATTTGTCCGCTCGGACAAGCACGTCATCAATAATTCCCAAAGGTCGCTTCATCGATCGATCCGCCATTTGAAGTCTCATTGGGGTTGGCCTAGGTTGCCCGATACCCAAAGTTTTGAAAACTGAGTAGGGCATCAAATTGATACTAGCTCCCAAGTCACATAGAGCCTTGGCAAAATCCGCACTCCCAATGGTACAAGGAATGGTGAAAGCACCAGGATCTTCAAGCTTCGGGGCCATTGAATGCACTATAGCACTAACTTGGTGAGTCATCTTTATAGTTTCACAATCCATATAACGCTTCTTTGTGACCAAGTCTTTCATGAATTTTGCATAGCCCGATATTTGTTCAAGAGCCTCCACCAAAGGGACATTAATGGACAAGCTCTTCATCATGTCAATGAACTTCTTAAACTGATTATCATTCTTTTGCTTCGCGAGCCTTTGAGGATAAGGTGTAGGTGGCCTTGGGAAAGGTGCCTTGGCTTTAGGCACAACCAGCTCTGGCATGTCTATTACGTGTTCCCTAGACGGGTTCACGTCATTTTGAGTTTCCACCTCGACATCTTGAATATCAATCCTCACTTCATTGTTCACATTTTATCAACCATATCTTCAACTACCAAACGGACTTCTTCTTCTTACAACTCAACATCATCACCCAAAACTTACTTTTGCTTAGAGGCATTCATATCATCGCCTCTCCCACTTCTTGTTGTAACGCCATAACATGATTGTTCCCACCCTTTGGATTCACTACCGTATCACTTGGTAGAGCACCCTTCGGGCAAGTATTTAAAGACTGAGAGATTTGGCCTAATTGCACCTCCAAATTTCTGATAGAGGTATTGTGGGAAGCCATTTGTGCATCAGAATCCGCATTCTTCTTCATCATCTGCTCAAACATCATTTCAATTCTACCCATATCATAGACAGAAGAACTAGGACCTTGAGATGGAAATGGGGGTTGATTGTTCGGTTGTTGGTACATTGGGGGCCTTTGAAAGCCTTGCCCCCGGTTTCCTTGGTTTCCATTGTTCCGTCCTCCTTGATTATTATTTCCACCCCAATTATTGTTATTACCAATCCAATTCCCTTGGTTGCCTTGATTGTTGTTCTGATTTCCCTTGTTGTTGTTTTGGTTGTTGTTCCCCTAATTGCCACTTTGGTCATCATAACCATCATTTAGAAAACCATCACATGCATAATCAAATTGCTCAGAATTCCCTTGGTTTTGTTGCCTTCTTTGTCTTCTCTTGTTGACAAGCATATTAACACCCTCCATGGCATTCACTTGGTGAGGATTTTAGACTTGTTGTAACTGTGCCTTTGCCAATTGATTCATAGTAGTTGCCAACTCCGCTATAGCTTGCCCATGGTCATGTAATTCCTTGTGCAAATGAATAACCGTAGGGTCGCCTTGAGGTACATTGGCTCTACTTTGCCATGTAGAAGAAGTGTCAGCCATCTCATCAAGTACATCACATGCCTCATCATATGACAACTTCATAAAGTTGCCCCGACAAGTTGGTTCACTATGCATTGATTTGTTGTATTGATGCACCGGTAGAAAGTTTGTTGGATCATAGCGTCGGTCATATCATTATTGGGGCATTCCTTCACCATCATTCTATACCGCTCCCAAATCTCATGCAAAGGTTCCGTGGACTCTTGATTGAAAGCCAATATCTCATCTCGAAGTGCCGCCATATGCCTGGGTGAAAAGAATTTAGAAATGAATTTATCCGCTAACTCATCCCAAGTTGTGATGGAATGGTTGGGGAGTCTCTCGAGCCAATCTAATGCCTTCCCCCGAAGTGAGAATGGGAGAAGTCTCAACCTAAGAGCATCCTCGGACACATTCGTCTGTTTGCTCCGCCAACATGTATCCACGAACCCCTTGAGACGTTTGTAGGCATTTTGATTTGCAGCGCTCGTGAAGTACCCATGCTGCTCAAGTAAGGTCAACATCACATTGGTTATCTGAAAGTTGCCCCCCCGAATTCTGGGTAGGACAATAACACTTGCATAAACCTGGTTCGGAAGTACTCTGGGAGCCACTCTTGGAGGTGGCGGAGGAGGGTCTAGAATATTGTCATTTGGATTAGCATTGGCATTGAGGCCTCTATGTTGTCCTTGAGGTACAAGAGGTACCTCATCTTGCTAAACATCATCTACCTCCTCCCCCGCAATCACGTTTCCAAGAGGGTCATTAGTGTTGTTCAAAGCCATATTGGTACCTGAGTAATGACACAAACAAGTAAGTAACAAAGAAGAAAATAAGAACAATACACAAAACTAACTAAATAGATAGCTAAAAAGTAGGAAGAGAGGGTCGCAATAGATTTTACCCGATTTGTGGGTCAGGATCGATTTCCACAGCGAGATAGGAATGGAGTCGAGTATCTATTTAGGTTGGAATTGCGTATTTGTTCCAAATATCACTTCTAATCATTTTTGGGTTTTCTTTATATTATACTATTATCAAACTACAAATTATAATTGCTACTAGATTAACTACGAGTAAATTGCTACAAGTTATATCTAATAGTTTAAAAGGCACTAGGGTAGTGGCATCCTCCTAGGTGGCCAATTGACGGGTAATTGAACCTAAGGCACGATTGACATGATTGGGGAATATGCTATAACCGTTGCACAATTTTACCCACTCTCACACCTCTCGGTAGAGAGAGTGATTTTGCCCAATTGACTTTCTCAAGACCAATAGGGTAGGCAAATTTGCTCAAGCGACTGGGGTTCAAGTCGAGTATTACTCTCTCGAGGTTTAACCCTTTAATTGGGACTATCAATTCTATTGAGTCCATCCCAATTCCTTGTTGGGTTAATTTCGGAGACTTAGGCTTTCTTTCTCAAGAAGAACCCAAGTCAACTTAGCACAAACTAGTGTTTGCAACCACTAATTCATAGATTAAACCATGAAATTGACCCAAATAACAAACACCTATAGTCAATCTAACCTTAAATTACAACACCCCTCAATTACCCACACTAGGGTTGAGCCACAACCCTAGCTAATGAGTCTAGCTATTCATGCTTGAAGAGAAAAACATAGAAATAGATGAAGATAAAGACATATTAATTAATTGCTAAGGTAAATACAAATATTCAATGATAAAAACTAAGTAAAAATGCCCAAAATGGCTAAGAAAAGTCTTTTCACGAGCGCAACTAACGTCTGATAATATTTGATGCCCTAAAAATGGAAAGAGGTTCTATTTATACTAAGCTGGAAAAACTAGACAAAATTGCCCCTGCGGGGTTAGTGCGGACCGCATAAAATGGTGTGCTGCCGCACTAGGCTCTTGAACTTGCAATCTTGACTCTCTGAACCCAGGCTCCGCGGACCGCACAACATGGACTGCGGCTGCGGAGGCTTCTAGCGCTGTCCGCACAAACTCGACCACAGACCGTACAGACTTGAACCTCTGAATTTGGCATCTCTCTGAACCTTGTCTTTCACTGACCGCACAGAATGGGAGTGCGCCACAGAGGTCCACCACGGACCGCACAAAGTGTAGTGCGTTCGCATTGCTTTGAAGCCTGAAATGCCGAGTCTCTAAACCTCTCTAGTGCGGATCGCACAAAGTGTAGTGTGGCCGCACTAGGCCTGTTTTTCCTATGTTTGTCTTATCTTTGGTACTTGTGCAAGTTTCACTCCTTTTGAGCTGATCTTTGACATCTTGTCACTTTGTTGATCAAACTTGCAATCAAGCACAACTTATGAGCCTTTTTGGGACTATTTTGTATGAAGTTATAATCAAAGCGCAAGCAAGAAGGAGCATAAAATGTGTCAAAATCCCTAGTTATCACATTTCCAAGAGGGTCATTAGCGTTGTTCGCTGCCATTAGGTACCTGAGTTGTGACACAAACAAGTAAGTAACAAAGAAGGAAAGAAAAACAATACACAAAACTAACTAAATAGATAGCCAAAATCGTTAGCTCCCCGGCAACGACGCCAAAAAGTGATCATGGCCTACTCCGCACTACTAACTATGTAGCAAGAGAGGGTCGAAGCAGCTTTTACCCGATTTTTGGTTGGGATCGATTTTCACAGAGAGCTAGAATTTGGAATCGAGTATCTATCTAGTTTAGGATTGCGTATGTGTTCCAAACTACACTTCTAATCATTTTTGGGGTTTTCTTTTTTACTTCTACTATTATCAAACTACAAATGGTAAATGCAACTAGATTAAGCTAAGAGTTAATGCTACAGGTTGTTTAAATGGTTTAAAAGGCACTAGGGTAGTGACTTCCGCCTAGATGGTCAATTGACGGGTACTTGAATCTAAGGCACAATTGACATAGTTGGGGAGTATGATATAACCGTTGCACGATATTACCCACTCTACACCTCTTGGTGGTTCGAGTGATTTTGCCCGAATTGACTTTCTCAAGACCAATTGGGTATGCAAATTTGCACAAGCAACTAGGGTTTAAGTCGGGTATTACTCTCTCGAGGTTTAACCCTTTAATTGGGGCTATCAATCTCTTGAGTACGCCCCAATTTCTTGTTGGACCAATTTCAGAGACTTAGGCTCTCTTTCTCAAGAAGATCCCAAATCAACTAAACACAAACTAGTGTTTGCAACCACTAATTAAATAATTAAGCATAAAATTGGCACAAATATCAAACACCCATAGTCAATTTAGTTCTAAAATACAAGACCCATCAATTACTCACACTAGGGTTGAGCCACAACCCTAGCTTGTGGGTCTAGCTACTCATAATTGAAGAAGAAAAACAAGAAATACATGAAGAACAACTCATATTAATTAATTGCTAAGATAAATAACAAGATTCAACGATGAAAAGTAGATAAAATTTCCCAAAATAGCTAAGAATCTCGAACCCACGAGTGCAGCTGCTTAATTACAATATCCGATACCCTAAAAAATGGGAAAAGAAGCTATTTATACTAAGCTGAAAATTCTGGACAAAAATGCCCCTGCGGGGTTAGTGCGTACCACACAAAATGGTGTGCGGTCGCACTAGGGCTTTGAATCTGAAGATCTGACTCTCTGAACTCAGGCACTGCGGACCACAGAGAATGGACTGCGGCCGCGAAGGCTTCTAGTGAGGTCCGCACAAAATGGAATGCGGACCGCATTGATTTGAATCCTTGAAACTAGCACTTCTCTGATCTTGGGTTCTGCGGACCGTACTAAATTGAGTGCGGCCACATTGCCTTCAGTGCGGACTGCACAAATCCTAGTGCGGCCGCATTGCCTTTAGTGCGGACCACACAAATCCTAGTGCGTCCACATTGCCTTTGTGCCTTGAAAGTCATGCTCTCTAAACCTCACAGTGCGGACCGCACAAAATGTAGTGCGGCCGCAGTGGCCTTGCTTTTCCTGAGCTTTGTCTTGTCTTGGTACTTGTGCAAGTTTCACTCTTTTTGAGATGATCTTTGATATCTTGTCACTTTGTTGATCAAACCTGCAATCAAGCACAACTTGTGAGCCTTTTGGGACTATTTTGTATGAATTTCTAATCAAAGCATAAACAAGAAAGAGTATAAAATGCGTTAAAATCCCTAGTTATCAACTCCCCCAAACTTAAGCTTTTGCTTGTCCTCAAGCAAACAAAATAAGACCCACCCTTAAAGGAAAATCTAAGAAGTTTTCAGCTGACCTAAAGTAACCTCATCTAGCATCAGTTGGGACTAACAATTGCCCTCTATACAAATGAATCATTAACAACTTTTACTCTTTGAAACACCATGGATTAAGTGCGACACAAGAGCATCAAGAGTTGGCTCAACAAATCAAAGGACTCTTTCTATTACTTTGGTCATTGTGGAGCCCAAACTCACACATCCTCAACTCTCCCTAAGCAAACCTTACCTTTAGAATAGTGGCACTCAAAACGAGGTTAATGGAAGTTCACTCATCTCTCTCAAGAAAAAATCACAAGTCCGGATCTAGGTACCATATGCTTGCCCTTATGTGAGTTTCCACTAATGTAAGCTTCATTCAACTCAAAATCATATAAGGCTTTTGTGGAGACATTGTGAAGGCTTTTGGTTCGGGGTAGGAAATGTTTTGGTCTAAGTAAGTTCCATCTTACCTTAATCATTTCTTTTGATTCATTTGGAACACATTTACTTGACTTTTTGATTCATTTCACTTTTTTTTAAGGGGTTAGAGAGACACACTGTCACTCTTTCTTATGGATTTCAAACCTTTTTTCCTTTTTTCAACTTTCCACACCTTTCATTCTTTGCTTTTCTTGAATCCCTTTTTATTCTTTTTCACATTGAACATTCTTTTTGTCTTTTTTTTTGCTTTTCTTTCTTTTTCATTGCCTTTCCTTTTCTTCATTTTGGTGCCTTTTTACCACTTTGTTGCAATCCTCGTCTCTCCCCCAAAACTTATACTTTTGCCAAGTGCTAAAGGAAAGATCGGGTGCCAAGAGAGGGTATCTTTTAGAATGGGTATAGGCTTGAATTTGAAGGAAGAAAGTCTAAGTCTCAAAAGGGTTGACTAGGGATATTATCATTGGTAGGTTATAGAAGTGTTCAAGCTATCATTTGGACCAATGAGAGCCTATAATCATGTTTCAAGTCAAAATTCACTTAGGATTTTGCCTCAACAAATATTCAGGGCAAGTTCTAGACCAATGGCTCAGAACTTGGACTTGCAATACGATTACTCACCACACAAGCTATGGAATTGCTAAAGATACAGAGTCAGGGCCCCACAATGACCTTAGATAAGATTTGAGCACCCAATGGTCCCGAAAAACCACTTGATGATTATCGGTCAACACAAGAGTCTCAAGGTGACTGCTTTCACCATCCTAAACACAACAATTTGTTTTTGACCATAAGATCAAAGGCAAATGTGCTAGGCCCAAGTGAAGCTTTGCTTAAGGCACCCTTAACTACTAACTACTAAAAACAAAAAGAAAAACGGACTCAAACCCTTAAGAAGGTTGTCACGCCATCCATCATTGGGAAGAGCCACGCGGTTCACACAATACTCCACCTTTGAAAAGAACCGTGACACTAAGAAAACCAACGGCTTATTGCAAACTTGAGAAACAAGAAGCTACGAATCACAAATAAGAAGCTAAGAACGAAAAATTTGCGGAAAGTAGAATGAATATATACAAGAGGGGATTTGAATATACAATAGATAGGATGAATATGTACAATGTAACATAACTTTATATACAGACCCAAAGTAAAATAAAAGTGCGATGAATGTACGAAATGTTAAAATTATATACAACCCAAAGGTGAAAAATCAAGAAAGCATAAAAAAATATCAAATATATATATACAATCATCCGAATGAATAAAAAGTTGGGCCTGCCCCCTCAAATGAAAGCTGGCATTATTCCCAATGCCAACTAAGCCAGATAAAGCATAAAAAAGAGATAGGAAAAAGGATATAGGGACTCCATATGGCCTATCTGTCTGCATAGGCTCCTGAGTGGTCCCAGGGTCCTCACTTTGCTCGGGAACCTCAGACTGGTTCCCGGTGGCCTGCTGCTATGCTGTTGGGACCTGGGCCTAGATAGGCTCCTAGAGTGCATCCTAAGGCTGACTGGAGGAAGCCTCCGGTGGGTCGGCCAACTTGATGACTGCATCATCCGCTCTAGGAATCATCCTCTTCCTCTTGGGAGGCCTCTATGACTGCTCTGGCTGGGAATGAGCTGCAGGTACTGGGTCCTGGAGCAGTAAGTCTAAAGGTAGCTGATCTGCCTTCTATCTGTCAACATCAGCTCTCAACGCCTTCACGGACTCCTTGGATGCCCGTGTCTTCCTCTGCTTTTTGTTCTCCCGAGCAAGCTCCTTGAGAGCTTTGCTATTTGAATCAACTGCCTCAGTCCGTACCTTCTGAGTGTTGAGGATTTTCTTCTGTTTGTCTAAAATCTCTTTCAAAGCATCCTCTATCGACTGGGAAACCTGTGGGCTGGAGGTGCCGACTGAGCCTCTACTTTGCTAGTCAGGATGGACAACTTGGATGAGGCAGTCTACATCCAGTTGTTGATACTCAGAAGTGCCTGGCTTAGTCGGTGGGCAGTAATAAGATAGGCCCGGGAAAATGGAATCTCTGGGTCGGCTGAGGTGGATGGACTAGGCAAGCTCATCTGGAGTCACTACCACAACTGGCTCTTCAGAATGGCCAGTTGGAGCAATAACTGTACTCTTGAAGTACTTGCTCTTGGGGTTGTCATCCCCCTGCATGCTGTACTAGGAGAAAGGGGCCTTCGCTTTGACTTTGATGTCTAAGGGCCTATTCTCCACTTTCAAGTCCCGGAAGTACATAGTGAGGAAATTGGGGAACGAGTAGTTTCTATCATGCTAGTTACCCACAATAGAAATAATACGCGACACATTGATTGGGTAGCCCGCTATGTTCGAAGCCACTAACACATCCCGGTGGAGAGGGAAGGAGTTTGTCATGTGTCGGTGGGGTCTAACCTACTACATACAAAGGTCTCCCACCCTCGTGCCGCAAAGTTCAAACTCCATCTCAAGATCTTGACTCCAACAGTCAACTAGTCAGGGGTGGTACCTGGGATTGCCAGGTACTGTGCTAGCCATAGACAAACCTCCTCGCCCATTTCCATCTCTGACATGTACATGGTCTTATCTTCCTCATTAAACCCAAGATAGTCATTGATTGTCTTCCCGTCGAACACCTTCAGATTTCGAACCTTGGTCACTTTGGAGCCCTTTTTGATGTGGGCTACGTTGTTGTAAAATTCCTTGACCAAGTGTTCGTTGGCATCCCCACACTTATCTAGAAAATGTTCCCAACCCACTCTTGTCCTAAACTGCCTTCTCACGTTGGGGTTGTGAGGTAGCAAGTCTCTATCAATAAAACTCCGCTTCAGGATTAACTTTTTCACTGGCCACCATTCCCGGAACTTGTGGTACGCTACCTCACTAACAAACCGGTCCTGCCACACCTCCAGCTTCCTAGTTCAAGTAATACCTCGTACTTGTGGTTCACCTCCTTCTCCTACTTCTTCGTCCCCCCTACTTCCTCCTCATCACCTACTACACCCTCTCCAGATAATGAAGCTGTGGGATAGGTGGAGTATTCCCCACTACCATCACCTAAGCACTCGGACGACCTAGAAGAGATGTTCACTGATGCTTGGGCAGTGGGGGATACTGGAGGTGTATCTCTTAGTCTATGCCTCTCCGGCCAGTCATGGATGTATTTTGGCACAGAGTCCGAAGAGATCTCTCGGGAAGCCTCGTACTCACTCCCTGACATGTCAATAGCTCTGTCAGCAGCTTTTATCGCCTTCCTCATGTTCTTGATGTTTTGCCTAGCTTGGGGAGTGAGTCTTTTCATTTTCTGCTTCCCTCCCCAGGGGGATTCTCCTCTGCCTGGTTTCTTAGATACTTTGACTCGTTGTTTTACCATTGTCTGCAAACACAATTCAAATGACTTTGTTAGTATCAATAGCAGCAGGTAAGAAACAGAATTGCAGACAGAAGAAAAGAGTTGCAGACAAGCTGCAGAAGGTACCCAATGCGGACCGCACTGGGGCCAATGCGGACCGTACCAAATAGCCATGCGTCCGCATAGAGGTGGGATTCACACTACCCACCCTCTGTATCTTGACAGTGCAGATCGCAAAAAATGTAGTGCGTCCGTACTGGGGCCAGTACGGTCAGCACAGAATGTAGTGCGGCTGCACTGCCCAAAGATCAGCTTTCAGAAGTTTCATCAATGCGGTCCGCATAAAATGGTACTACGGACCGCACCGGGGCACCGCAGACCACACAGAAATGACTGTGGTCCGCACTAAGTGCCCAGTTGTGGCACTAAGTTAGGGTTTACCGGATTTTTGATTTTAAGCATAATTAATACCTAAACAATGCCCCTAAGTGATTTTCCATTGTTTTTAACTATAGGAGCCTACTCTAATCAAGAAATTTACAACTGTAACCTAATCAATTGAAGAAAAACTACGGGAAACATAGAGAGGGAAGCAAGAAGAACTAAAATTAAAAGAAATTAACAAAATTGAACAATTAAAAGGCAAGTAATGGTACTAGATGTGAGATTAAATGAAGTCAATCAGTTCCAACAATTAATTATGAGCAAAGGGAGGTGATGAACAATGTTTGTATTGGTCTGAGAGTAAAGAGATCGAAAAGTTTGAACAGGAGGGCCTCAGGCCCTATTTATAGAAAAGACCTGGGGCCCAGTCTCACCAACCAGTGCGGACCGCACAAAATGGACCGCAGTCCGCACTGCACAACTATTTTCAAGCTTGACCAAGTAATCCACTGCGGTCCGCACAAAATGTAGTGCGGCCGCAATGGCAAACTTCAGAGAGGTCTATATTTTACCCTTCACTAGTGCTGTCCGCACTAAATGTAATGCGGCCGCACGAGCAGCTTCAGAGACCTAGCACTCTTTCCACTATGTCTTACACTGCATCAAACACAACCCTGTAACATCTCACAACTAGTTAGCCCAAAAATCAATCCTACACTACAAAGAAAATCAAAGAAAACAAGAAGAAAACACATGATTGCCTCCCAAGAAGCGCCTGATTTAACATCGCGGCACGACGCAGGTTACCATCATATCATTTAAAATGAAGAAGTGCCACCACATGGCTGTCATCAATTTTCCAAGATAATGCTTGACCTGGTACCCATTAACTTTGAAGACTTCACCATTTTTGCTCTTTAAATCAAGAGCACCAAACGGGGTCACACACACCACTTCAAAAGGTCCACTCCATTTGGACTTGAGCTTTCCCGGAAACAAACGTAACCAAGAGTTGAACAAGAGAACCAAATCACCTACTTTGAACTCTTTTCCACGAGCATATTTATCATGAAGGTACTTCATCTTGTCCTTATACAAGGACGAACAGGAGTAGGCATGGAATCTGAATTCATCAAGTTTATTGAGCTGCTCCACACGAAGATTGACTGCAACATCCCACTCAAGATTTAGCTTCCTCAAAGCCCACATGGCCTTGTGCTCTAACTCAACCGGTAGATGGCAAGCTTTCCCAAACACCAACCAATATGGAGACATACCAATCGGAGTCTTGTAAGTAGTCCTATAAGCCCATAGAGAGTCATCCAACTTCTTTGACCAATCGGTCCTATTTCCATTGACCGTCTTTGATAATATGCTTTTGATTTCCTTGTTGGAGACTTCAACTTGACCACTTGCTTGAGGATGATAGGGAGTAGAAACTTTGTGATTGACACCATACTTTGAAAGAAAACTGTCGAAAGCTCTATTGCAAAAATGAGACCCCCATCACTTATGATTGCACGAGGAGTACCGAACCTTGTAAAAATGCTTTTCTTGAGAAATGCAACAACACTCCGGGCCTCATTGTTGGGCAAAGCCACGGCTTCAACCCACTTTGAAACATAGTCAACCGCTACAAGAATGTAAGTGTTCCCACAAGAGCTAACAAGTGGGCCCATGAAATCAATGCCCCATACATCAAAAATATCAACCCAAAAGGCATTACACAACCCAAAAGGCATCCTAGAGAAAGCAAATGTGCCATACGGACAAGTGAATGTGGTCTTCTCCTGATCTTCCGGAGCAATCAAGATTTGGTTGTACCCAGAATACCTATCCAAGAAGCAATAGAAGGCACGCCCAGCAAGTTGATCTAACATCTGATCTAGAAATGGAAAAGGAAAGTGATCTTTGCCGGTCACTTTATTCAACTTGCGGTAGTCTATGCATACCCTCCAACTGGTAACTAATCTTGTTGGAATCAACCCATTGTTAGAATTTTTCACCACGGTCATGCCACCCTTCTTCGGTACACATTGCACCGGTGAAGTCCAAGAGCTATCAGAGATGGGGTACACAACCCTGACATCCAACAACTTGATCACCTCCTTTTTCACAACTTCTTGCATTGCCTCGTTCAACCTCCTTTGATGCGCTAAGGAGGGTTTTGCATCATCTTCCAGAATAATGTTGTGCATACAAAATGCGGATCTTATTCCCCGAATATCAGCTAAAGTCCATCCAATTGCCTTTTTCCACTTTTGAAGCATCGCCAATGTGGCATCAACCCGCATGTTAATAAGGCAAGAAGAAAGAATAACTGGTAAAGTAGAATTTGAGTCTAAGAACTCATACTTGAGGTGTGGAGGAAGTGGTTTCAACACCAACACCGTAGGCTCCTCAATTGAAGGTTTAGTTGGTGGAGTCTTTCTATTCTCGAGATCCAAAGACAATTTCCTAGGCTCATAAGAATAAGAGCCCATTTCATGTAAAGATTCACGCACTCCACTCGGCTTGCATCCTCATTGACATTAAGATTCAACAATACGGCCTCCAATGGGTACTCCACATTGCTTATTGCACTGGAGTCATCAATTATCACTGCTGTGACGAGGTCAACAAAAGGGCACACCTCGGTACTATTGGGTTGCTTCATAGATTTGCACACATGAAAGACCACCTTTTCATCATCCACTCGGAAGGTAAGTTCCTCTTCTTCCACATCTACCAATGCCTTCCCCGTAGCTAGGAAAGGTATTCCCAATATAATTTGAACTTCGTAGTCCACTTCGCAGTCCAAGATCACAAAGTCAGCTGGCAAGATATATTTCTCCACACACACAAGCACATCATCAATAATACCCAAAGGTCTCTTCATCGATCTATTCGCCATTTGTAACCTCATGGAAGTCGGCCTAGGTTGCCCAATACCTAAAGTTCTGAAAACTGAGTAGGGTTTCAAATTGATACTAGCTCCCAAATCATATAGAGCCTTGGCAAAATCTGCACTCCCAATGGTGCAAGGAATGGTGCAGGCACCGGAATTTTCAAGCTTTGGGGCCATTTAATGCACGATAGTACTAACTTGGTGAGTCATCTTTATAGTTTCACAATCCATATAACGCTTCTTTGTGACCAAGTCTTTCATGAATTTTGCATAGCCCGATATTTGTTCAAGAGCCTCCACCAAAGGGACATTAATGGACAAGCTCTTCATCATGTCAATGAACTTCTTAAACTGATTATCATTCTTTTGCTTCGCGAGCCTTTGAGGATAAGGTGTAGGTGGCCTTGGGAAAGGTGCCTTGGCTTTAGGCACAACCAGCTCTGGCATGTCTATTACGTGTTCCCTAGACGGGTTCACGTCATTTTGAGTTTCCACCTCGACATCTTGAATATCAATCCTCACTTCATTGTTCACATTTTTATCAACCATATCTTCAACTACCAAAGGGACTTCTTCTTCTTACAACTCAACATCATCACCCAAAACTTACTTTTGCTTAGAGGCATTCATATCATCGCCTCTCCCACTTCTTGTTGTAACACCATAACATGATTGTTCCCACCCTTTGGATTCACTACCGTATCACTTGGTAGAGCACCCTTCGGGCAAGTATTTAAAGACTGAGAGATTTGGCCTAATTGCACCTCCAAATTTCTGATAGAGGTATTGTGGGAAGCCATTTGTGCATCAGAATCCGCATTCTTCTTCATCATCTGCTCAAACATCATTTCAATTCTACCCATATCATTGCCAGAAGAACTAGGACCTTGAGATGGAAATGGGGGTGGATTGTTCGGTTGTTGGTACATTGGGGGCCTTTAAAAGCCTTGCCCCCGGTTTCCTTGGTTTCCATTGTTCCATCCACCTTGATTATTGTTACCCCAAATGTTGTTATTACCATTCCAATTCCCTTGGTTGCTTTGATTGTTGTTCTGATTACCCCAGTTGTTGTTTTTGGTTGTTGTTCCCCCAATTATCACTGTTTTGTTGTTTATTGCCCCAATTTCCTTGATAATTGTTCATATATTGAATCTCTTCACTTTGTTCATCATAACCATCATTTTGAAACCCATCACAGTCATCATCAAATTGCTCAGAATTCCCTTGGTTTTGTTGCCTTATTTGCCTTGTTTTGTTGACAAGCATATTAACACCCTCCATGACATTCACTTGGCGAGGATTTTGAACTTGTTGCAACTGCGCCTTTGTTAATTGGTTCATAGTAGTTGTTAGCTCAGCTATAGCTTGCCCGTGATCATGTAGTTCCTTGTGTAAATGAATAACCGTGGGGTCACCTTGAGGCACATTGGCTCTACTTTGCCATGCAGAATAAGTGTCAGCCATCTCGTCAAGTACATCGCATGCCTCATCATACGAAAGCTTCATAAAGTTGCCCCCAGCAAGTTGGTTCACTATGCATTGATTTGTTGTATTGATACCCTAGTAGAAGGTTTGTTGGATCATAGCCTCGTTCATATCATTGTTGGGGCATTCCATCACCATTGTTCTTTACCGCTCCCAAAGCTCATGCAAAGGTTCCGTGGGCTCTTGCTTGAAAGCCAATATCTCATCACGCAATGCCACCATATGCCTCGGCGAGAAAAATTTAGCAATGAATTTATCCGCCAACTCATCCCAAGTTGTGATGGAATGGTTGGTAAGTCTCCCGAGCCAATTTAATGCCTTCCCCCAAAGTGAGAATGGGAAAAGTCTCAACCTAAGAGCATCCTTGGACACATTCGTCTACTTGTTCCCCCAGCATGTATCCATGAACCCCTTGAGATGTTGTAGGAATTTTGATTTGCAGCGCCCGTGAAATACCCACACTACTCAAGTAAGGTCAATATCACATTGGTTATCTAAAAATTGCCCGCCCGAATTCGGGGTGGGACAATAACACTCGCATAGCCTTGGTTCGGAAGTACTCTGGGATCTACTCTTGAAGGTGGTGGAGGAGGGTCCGGAATATCACCATTCGGATTAGCATTGGCATTGCGGCCTCTATGTTGTCCTTGAGGTACAAGAGGCACCGCATCTTCCCCGACATCATCTACCTCCTCCCCGACAATCACATTTCCAAGAGGGTCATTAGCGTTGTTAGCTGCCATTAGGTACCTGAGTTGTGACCCAAACAAGTAAGTAACAAAGAAGGAAAGAAGAACAATACACAAAACTAACTAAATAGATAGCGAAAGTCGTTAGCTCCCCGGCAACGTCGCCAAAAAGTGATCACGGGCTACTTCGCACTACTAATTATGTAGCGAGAGAGGGTCGGAGCAGTTTTTACCCGATTTTGGGTCAGGATCGATTTCCACAGAGAGATAGAATTTGGAATCGAGTATCTATCTAGTTTAGGATTGCGTATGTTTTCCAAATTACACTTCTAATCATTTTTGGCATTTTATTTTTACTTCTACTATTATCAAACTACAAATAGTAAATGCAACAAGATTAAGCTAAGAGTTAATGCTACGGGTTGTTCAAATGATTTAAAAGGCACTAGGGTAGTAACTTCCGCCTAGGTGGTCAATTGATGGGTACTTAAATCTAAGGCACAATTGACATAGTTGGGGAGTATGATATAAACGTTGCACAATATTAACCACTCTACACCTCTCGGTGGTTCGAGTGATTTTACCCAAATTGACTTTCTCAAGACCAATTGGGTATGCAAATTTGCACAAGCAACTAGGGTTCAAGTCGGGTATTACTCTCTCGAGGTTTAACCCTTTAATTGGGGCTATCAATCTCTTGAGTACGCCCCAATTCCTTGTTGGACCAATTTCGGAGACTTGGGCTCTCTTTCTTAAGAAGAGCCCAAGTCAACTAAACACAAACTAGTGTTTGCAACCACTAATTCAACAATTAACCATGAAATTGGCATAAATATCAAACACCCATAGTCAATCTAGCTCTAAAATACAAGACCCATCAATTATCCATACTAGGGTTGAGCCACAACCCTAGCTTATGGGTCTAGCTACTCATAATTGAAGAAGAAAAACAAGAAATAGATGAAGAATAACTCATATTAATTAATCGCTAAGCTAAATAACAAGATTCAATGATGAAAAGTAGATAAAATTGCCCAAAAATATCTAAGAATCTTGAACCCACCAGTGCAACTGCTTAATTGCAATATCTTATACCCTAAAAAATGGGGAAAGAAGCTATTTCTACTAAGCTAAAAATTCTGGACAAAAATGCCCATGCGGGGTTAGTGCGGACCGCACAAAATTGTGTGCGGCCGTACTAGGGCTCTTAATCGGAAGATTTGACTCTCTGAACTCAAGCACTGCGGACCGCAGAGAATGAACTGCGGTCGCGGAGGCTTTTAGTGCGGTCCGCACAAAATGAAATGTGGACTGCATTACTTGAATCCTTGAAACTGACACTTCTCTGATCTTGGGTTCTGCGGACCACACTAAATTGAGTGCGGCTGCACTGCCTTCAGTGCGGACCGCACAAATTCTAGTGCGGCCTCATTGCCTTTAGTGCGGACCGCACACATCCTAGTGTGGCCGTATTGCTTTTATGCCTTGAAAGTCATGCTCTCTGAACCTCACATTGCGGACCACACAGAATGTAGTGCGGCCGCACTAGCCTTGCTTTTCCTGAGCTTTGTCTTAGTACTTGTGCAAGTTTCACTCCTTTTTAGTTGATCTTTGACATCTTGTCACTTTGTTGATCAAACCTGCAATCAAGCATAACTTGTGAGCCTTTTAAGACTATTTTGTATGAATTTCTAATCAAAACATAAGCAAGAAGGAGTATAAAATGCGTTAAAATCCCTAGTTATCAATGATCACAAAACATCAAAAAATGAACCCCAAAGACATGGCAAAGTGATAACTATTGATCACTAGGCCATTTTTATGGACCTACGTAATTTCAGGCGAATCAGAATCTGCTAAAAAAATTCTACATAGTAAAAATGTACTAATAAACACAAAAAATGGTAATTATTACAAATTTGTATTGCATGACCCCAAAACACCAAACCCAAAAGTCATAGTGAATCGATGAGTATTGGTCACTAGACCATTTCCTACAGACCTACGAAAAATAAGGCTAATTGGAGTCCGTCAAAGAAATTCTACAAAATAAACAAGTACAAACACGCCACTTTTATGAATTCGGGCAAAGGACTCCTAATAGCCTATAATTTTCTGGGCCCATTAAAAATGACATTATGAACAATAGTCATTGATTCTCTATAACTGTTCCTCATTTTTTGGTGTTTTAGAGTCATAAAATAAGAATTCAGGACGATTTTCGATTTTCATGTGCTAATGTCCAAGCCATCTTCTTGAATTTGGGCGACATGCTCCGAATCGCCTAAAATTTTGTGGGCCCATAAAAAAAATACATAGTGAACATTAATCATCACTTTGCCATGATAGTTCCTCATTTTTTGGTGTTTTACGTTCATAAAACAGGAATGATCATGGCGAGTTTCGGTTTTATGGTCCTAAAATACCAAAAGATGAGGAACAATCATGGCGAGGAAATAAATATCGTTCATTAGATCATTTTCGATGGGCCGACAAAATTTTAGGTGATCCAAGTTCGGTCGCCTGTGCCTATGCAAATAGCACACAAAAATATTGGAATCAGGAAGAGTTCCAGTTTTATGGCCCTAAAACGCCAAAAAATAAAGAAATGTCATGGCGATATGATAATATTGTTCTTTAGGTCATTTATGATGGGCCACCAAAATTCTAGACAATCCGGGCCCATGCAGATGGCATGGGCTATAGCATACGAAAATCTGGGAATTGGTTGAAATTAAAGTTTTGTGGCCTAAAATGTTAAAAAATGAGTAACGGTCATGGCGAGGCGATAGCTATTATTCCTTAGGTCGTATTTGATGGGCCAGAAAATTTTTAGGCGATTCGGGTCCGGTCTCTCGTATCCATGCATATAACGTGGCTATAGCACACGAAAATCTAAAAATCGGGCGAAATTCCTTATGTCATTTTTGATGGGACGAAATATTTTTAGGAGCTCCGGGTTTGGTCGCCCGGGCCCATGCAGATGGCGTGAGCAATATAGCACACAAAAATTTGGGAATTGGGCGAAATTTCAGTTTTATGGCCCTAAAATGCTAAAAAACGAGTAATAGTCATGGCGAGGCGATGGTTATTGTTCCTTA
Organism: Nicotiana tabacum; assembly: GCF_000715075.1. Lineage (NCBI taxonomy): Eukaryota > Viridiplantae > Streptophyta > Magnoliopsida > Solanales > Solanaceae > Nicotiana > Nicotiana tabacum. The sequence goes on from NC_134084.1 coordinate 158,252,765, forward strand.
TGTCATTTTTGATGGGCCATCAAAATGCTGGCGATCATGCAGATGGTGTGGGCTATATCACACAAAAGTATGGGAATCAGGTGAAATTTCAGGTTTATAGCCCTAAAGCGCATAAAAAAATGAGGAACAGTCATGGCGAGGTGATGACTATTGTTCCATATGTCATTTTTGATGGACCTTCAAAATGTTAGGCGATCCAGGTTCAGTCGCCCAGCCCCGTGTAGATGGTGTAGACTATAGCACATGAAAGTCTGGAAATCGAGCGAAATTTTTGTTTTTTGACCCCAAAATGCCAAAAAACGAGGAACGGTCATGGCGAGGTGATGACTATTGTTACTTAGGTCATTTTTGAGGGGCTGTCAAAATTTTAGGTGACCCGGTGTTCTGTCGCTCGGGCCCATGCAGATGGTGTAGCATATGCAAATCTGGGAATCGAGCGGAATTCAAGTTTTATGGTCCCGAAATACTAAAAACGAGTAATGGTCATGGCAAGGCAATGAATATTATTCCTTAGGTCATTTTCGATGGACCAGCAAAATTTTAGGCGATCTGGGTTCGGCCACCCGGGCACATGCAGATGCCATGGACTATTGCACACGAAAATTTGGGAATCGGGTGGAATTCCAGTTTTATGGCCCTAAAATGCCAAAAAATGAGGAACGTTCATGGAGATATGATGACTATTGTTACTTAGGTCATTTGTTATGGGTTGGCAAAATTTTAGGCGATCCGGGTCCGGTTGCTCAGGCCCATGCAGAAGACGTGGGCTATAGCACATGAAAATCTGGAAATCCGGTTAAATTTCAGTTTTATGGCCTTAAAACATCAACAAAATAGAAATGGTCATGGCGAGGCAATGACTATTGTTTCTTAGGTTGTATTTGATGGGCCGACAAAATATTAGAAGACTCGGATCCGGTCGCCTAGGCCATGCAGATGGCGTGAGCTATAGCACACGAAAATCTGAAAATCGTGCGGAACTCTAGTTTATGGCTCTAAAGCTCCAAAAAACGAGGAACGATCATGGAAAGAAGATGACTATTGTTCCTTAGGTCATTTGTGATGGACAAAAAATTTTGAGGCAATCCAAGTCCGGTCGCCCGGGCCCATGCAGTTGGCGTGGGCTATATATAACACACGAAAATCTTGAAATTAGGTGGAATTTAAGTTTTATGGTTCTAAAATGCCAAAAAATGAGGAATGGCTATGGCAAGTCTATGACTATTGTTACTTAGTTCATTCTTGATGGGTCGGCAAAATTATAGGCGATTCAGGCCCAGTCGCCCGGGCCCATGTAGATGGCATAGGCTATAACACACGAAAATATGGTAATCATGCGAAATTCCAGATTTATGGCCCTTAAACGCCAAAAAATAAGGAATGGTCATGGCGAGATGATGACTATTGTTCCTTTGGTCCTTTTTAATGGGCCGACAAAATGTTAGGCGGCAGATCAAGTCGTCCGGGCCCATACAAGTGGCGTGGGTTATAACACACGAAAATCAATGAATCGGGCGGAATTCCAATTTTATGGCCCGAAAATGCCAAAAAATGAAGAACGATCATGGCAAGACGATGATATTGTTCCTTAGAATGCTTTTGATGGGCCGGCAAAATTTTAGGAGATCTGAGTCCGGTGGCCCAGGCCCATGTAGAAGGTGTAGGCTAAACACATGAAAATCTAGAAATCTAATGGAACTCCAGTGTTAGGGCCGTAAAATGCCAAAAAAACGAGGAACAATCATGGCGGGGCAGTGACTATGGTTCCTTAGGTCGTATTTGATGGCTCGAAATGTTTTTAGGCAATCGGGATCCGGGGGCTCGGGACAATGCGCAAGGCGTGGACTATAGTACACGAAAATCTAGGAATCGGGTGGAATTCCAATTTTATGGCCGTAAAACGCCAAAAAATATGAAACCGTCATGGCGAGGTGGTGACTATGGTTCCTTAGGTCATATTTGATGGCCCAAATTATTTTTAGGCGATCCAGGTCAGGGGGCCCGTATCCATGCGGAAGGCATGATCTATAGCACACGAAAATTTAGGAATCGGGCGGAATTCCAATTTTATGACCTTAAAACACCAAAAAATGAGGAACTGTCATGGAAGAGAGGGGACTATAGTTCCGTAGGTTGTATTTGATGGCCCAGAAAAATCTTAGGCGATCTGGGACTGGGGCCTGGGCCCATGCGGAAGGCGTGGGCTATAACATACAAAAATCTAGGAATCGGGAGAAGTTCCAATTTTATCACCGTAAAATGCCATAAAGCGATGAACGGTCAAGGCGAGGCGGTGACTATGGTTCCTTAGCTCGTATTTGATGGAACGAAATATTTTTAGGTGATCCAAGTCTGGGGCCTGGGCCGATGCGGAAGACGTGTGCAATAGCATAGGAAAATCTAGGAATCGGGCAGAATTCCAGTTTTATGGCTGTAAAATGAAATAAAATGAGGAACGGTCATGGCAGGGCGGTGACTATGGTTCCTTTGGTCGTATTTGATGGCCGGGAAATTTATTAGGTGATCCGAGTTCGGGGACACGCGCCCATGTGGACGATGTGGGCTATAGCACACGAATATTTGGGAATCAAGTGAAATTCCAATTTTATGACCGTAAAACACAAAAAAATGAAGAACGGTCATAGCAAGGCAGTGACTATGGTTCCATAGGTCATATTTGATGGCCCAGAAAAATTATAGGCGATCCAGGTTCGGGGCCTCAGTCCCATGCGTAAGGCGATCGAGAAAAATTCCAGTTTTTTGACCTTAAAACGCCAAAAACTAAGGAACGATCGGCGGGGCGATGAATATGTTTTCTTAGGTCGCATTTTGATGGCCCGAAAAAAATTTGGCGATCCAGGTCCGGGGGCCCGGGCTCATGCAGAAGGCGTGGGCTATAGCACACGAAAATCTGGGAATTGGGCAGAATTCCAGTTTTCTAGCCGTAAAGCGCTAAAAAATGATGAACGATCATGGCGGGGCAGTGACTATGGTTCCTTCGGTCATACTTTGTGGCCCAAATTTTTTAGAGACGATCCGGGTCCTTAGGCCCGATCCCATTCAGATAGCGTGGGCCATAGCATATGAAAATATATGAATCGTGTGAAATTTCAGTTTTATGATCGTAAAATTCTATAAAAGAGGGACGGTCATGGTGGGGTAGTGAATATCGTTCCTTAGGTCATATTTGATGGCCCGGAAATTTTTTAGGTGATCCGGGTCTGGGAGATCGGGCCCATGTAGAAGGCATGGGCTATAGTACATGAAAACCTGAGAATCGTGTGGAATTCTAATTTTATGGCCGCAAAATTCCAAAAAATGAGGAATGGTCATGTCTTGGTGGTGACTATTTTTCTTTAGGTCGTATTTGATGGCCCGGAAAATTTTTAGGAGATCCGATTCCAGGGGCCCATGCTGAAGGAGTGGGCTACAGCCCACGAAAATTTGGGAGTCGGCTAGAATTACAGTTTAATGGCCGTAAAATGCCAAAAACTAGTAATAGTCATGGAGGGGAGGTGACTATGGTTCCTTTGGTCGTATTTGGGGGCATGAATATTTTTTATGTGATACGGGTTCGGGGGCGCGGGCTGATGCGAAATGCGTGGGCTATAACACACGAAAATCTGGGAATCAGGAAAAATTCCAATTTAATGGCCGTAAAATGCCAAAAAATGAGGTGTGGTCATGACAGGGTGGTAACTATGGTTCCTTAGGATGTATTTGATGACCTGAAAATTTTTTAGGCAATCTGTTTCTGGGGACTCGGGCCAATTCGGAAGGCGTGGACTATAGCACACGAAAATCTGAGAACCGGGCGTAATTCCAGTTTTATGGCCGTAAGATTCTAAAAAATGATGAACGGTCATAGAGGGGCGATGAAAATGGTTCCTCAAGTCATATTTGATGGCCTGGAAAAATTTTAGGCAATCCGAGTCAGGGGGCCCGAGCCCATGCAGAAGGCGTTGGTTATAGCACACAAATATTTGGGAATCAGGACGTTTTCCAATTTTATGGCCGTAAAAAGCAAAAAAAACAAGGAACAATTATGGCGGGGTGGTGACTATGGTCCTTATGTTGTATTTGATGGCCCAGAAAATTTTTAGGCCATCCGGGTATGGGGGTCGGGCCTATGCGGATGGCGTGGGTTATAGTACGTGAAAATCTTAAATTCGGGCGAAATTCCAGTTATATAGCCGTCAAACACCAAAAAATGAGGAACGGTCATGGAGAGGCGATGACTATGGTTCCTTAAGTCGTATTTAATTGCCCGGAAAATTTTTAGGCGATAAGGGTCTGGAGGCCCAGGCCCATATGGAAGGCATGGGCTAGTACACTAAAATCTTAGAATCGGTCCGAATTCCAATTGTATTGCCGTAAAATGCCAAAAAATGAGAAACGATTATGGCGGGGTGGTTACTACAATTCCTTAGGTTGTATTTGATGGCTCGAAAAAATTTTAGGCGATCCGGGATCGAGGGCTCGAGCCGATGCAGAAGGCGTGGGCTATAGCACACGAAAATTTGGGAATCAGGCATAATTCCAGTTTAATGGCCGTAAAATTCCAGATAATGAGGAACCGTCATGGTGGGGAGGTGACTATGGTTCCTTAGGTCGTATTTAATGGCTCAAATATTTTTAGGTTATCTGGGTCATAGGCCCGGGCCTATGCGGAAGGCGTGGGCTATACAAAAATTTGGAATTGGGCGGTATTCCAATTTTATAGCCGTAAAATGCCAAAAAAGAAAAAACAATAATGGCAGGAAGGTAACTATGGTTCCTTAGGTTGTATTTGATGGCCGATAAAATTTTTAGGCGATCCGGGTTCGTGGCCCGGGCACATGCGGAAGGTGTGGGCTATAGCATAAGAAAAATTTAGAAATCAGGCGGAATTCTAGTTTTATGGCCGTAAAATGCCAAAAACGAGGAATGGTCATGGCGGTGCAATGACTATGGTTCCTTAGGTCCTATTTGATGGCTCGAAAATTTTTAGGCTCTCTGGGTGTCGCGCCCCCTTTATTCCCTTTTTGATGGGGAAGTTAGGGTTTTGACATTCATGGGGGAATAAACTCATTTCCTTTTGGGAATTGGGTATTTGAAGAGTCGCCACCTAACAGATTATGGTGCGTTAGGCACCTAAAGTAATTAACTCAGGGACTAGTTTGCATTACCAGAGATTTAGGGTAAGGGCTCGAAATAACCTCGAGAGGAAGGTGTTAGGCACCCCTCGCGGTCCACAGCGGTGGGTCCCGGCCGAACTTAAACTATGTGAATTAGTCATTTTAATAAATAAACAGTTTTAACACGTACTTGCAAGTAAAGGCATGTTTTGACATTCGAAGCACATGTATGATTCAAATAATGAAACAAGGGGAAAAGGCTTGAACAAGTTGCACATATATAAAGAAAAGTAAATTTATTTAAACAATGGGAGTTAGGAAAGAGGGGTCCTTAGTTGGTTAGCCTACAAGATCATACCACAATGCCCGCTAATCACTCCTCAATGAGGGGCTACACGTAACATTAGCGCGTAGTCATCATATCCTTACTACCCAATTCCCTCCGTTTGGTCATAGCCTAAAGCGTTCTAGAAACCTTAAAATATACCCTATGCGTGCACTACCCGTCCCTTTCTTGTGGCCCTAGAGGTAGTTAGTACCTCTAATTTAGGTAGTTCTAGACCATCATAAGGTACTTAAAGGAGAAAAATCTAGGCGCCAATCAAAAGCAGTTAGGACTGCATTAAAAAGAACAATTAAAGGCTCACATTTTTACCTCCACAGACAGAACAAGTAAGTGCACGTATCAAACAACAGTTTCAGGCATTTAAAAACCTTAGATCATGATATCTAGGTGAGCAGAAAGTATACAACATTGAATTAGAACCAGAGTGTCAAAGACATGTTTAGTTGCCTACTGATTTTCGATAGTTGAATATGAGCAGTCACAAATAACAGAGCATAGTTTTATAGTTGCAGGATTTTAATCACCCTACAGGCTTGCCTAGGCGTATAATAGTGATGTCCTATGAGCATGATATCTATTACTATTTAGGAATGCAGTAAAATAGTAAACAATTTTTAAACCGGCAATTTGGATCCTATAGGCATGCTTTCTAGCATTATTATTTAAGACATCGTTGAAAACCTATTAAAGAAGCGAACAGATTAGTTAATTAAACCGATTCAGAATAGACATGAATTAAACTGATTTTCTAACTAAACTGGTTTTAAGTCCTATAGGCATGATTTCTAATTAAACATAATATAAAGCAAGCAGAATTCATTTGATCAAAGTGAAACCCCTATAGGCATGATTTATATTAAAACAGATTTTAACTCCTATAGGCATGTCATCTAATTATTAAAAGCTGATTTATATCCTATAAGCATGGCTTCTAATTGCGTGGAAGTAAAGCAAATAGAACTTATTTAAACCAAAGCAGATCCTATAGGCATGTTATCTAACAAACACATTTGAATCAACATGGACCCTATAGGCATGGTATCTACCCAACTTTATCCACAGTATATAACTACTTTCCCTTTTCCACTAATCACTCAACTATTTGTTTACAATAGTTATTACAGACCAAGAATTGAATATAAATGACATAAATAGAACATAAATTAAGCTATAGGGAGCCTGAAGTAGGCCCAAAGATTTCCAAGCCTCCAGTAGTCTCAAATGCCAAAGTTCTGTAGCCAATTTCATGTCTAGGTGTGTCAGAGTTTTCTAAGGACCTCGAGGATCCTGCGTAGTGCTCACACCTAGACCTTTCTTAAATAATAATTGATTTATGCGCAGTGTGGAAGTGGCAACCCAGATATGCCAGAGTTCAAAGAGATCTCAAGGGTATCTAAGTAGTACACATACCAGAGGGGCATGACCTAGTTTTTTAGGAGTAAGTGAAAGTGCATAATGGTTTGAAAGAGTTTAAAAGAAAGGTCTTAGGACTAAAAAGAACTTCTGAAAACCATTAGTGATAAAACAGTTTGAGAAAGTGTAAAGAAAACAATTTTGCAATCAGAACACAAGTCATAGAACAAACAGTTTTAGGGAGTAATTTGGCAATCAACCTTCACACAAGGGAAAAGGGATTGGGAAAATAGAGAGTACACCTCAATGGGGGCACACAAACAACAGGATATATAGAGTTTTGAGGGGGTTCTATAGAACTAGTATGTAGAATGCAGGTTATGCAGCAAAGATCACAATAGAAACATGTTGAAGCCATTCCAGGGAGAGTAACTAACTTAGCAGGAGTGAGGCAGAACAGGCAAAGACTTAGATGGGCATGTTAGGCAAGTATTTACAAGTGAAGGCATGCTAATTACACAAAGGCAGAGTCTAGGCATGCTAGATAAACAGTAGTCAGTCAAACATGCTTAGTTTCATATGTAGACATGTTAAACAAGATAACATATAGACAAGTAAAGTGGAAACAGGCTAATTACAAATTTGAATAGGCAGTATTAGGCATGCTGGGTAAGCATTAAACATGCAAGAATAGACTCAGGCCATATGGACTAAAGTAGTAAGTAAACACACAGGCTTTGATTCTTAAAATTAATAAGAAGCATACCTAGTTAAAAGAAATGAAAAACAGAAGATGTGAGAAAGGTATTCTGCAATTTTCAGCCTTAGCTTGCAACCGACTAGTTAAAGAAATGAAAAACACAAGATGTAAGAAAGGTATTGTGCAATTTCCAGCCTTGGCTTGCAGCCGGCTAGAACAACAGAGATCATACGTAGCAAGGGGAGCAGAGAGAGCCTTTTAGAGTGTAAAGTGGTAGTTTTAAACTATTGTTCGTGTCAGAAGTTAACATAAGAGGGAGTTTATATAGTAGCTCAAGAGTAGAGCAAATAAGGTAAAGCAATCAACAATCAGTAATCAAGGAATTTCAGAATCAATTACATGAAGATTCAGCATAATTTTCTCCCTTAATTAAGGAAAAATCAACCAACGGCAATGAAGTAAGAATTAGAAATCTTATTAAGGAAAAGAGTTCTAATTAAAACAAAGAACTTTAGAATAGAGAGTAAAGGTTTTAATTAAGGAAAGGAATCATGCAAAGAATCAGCAAGTATCGCGGACAATTTCAAATAAGGCAAGAAAGAAATAGTCAGGAAACAGATTGATAAATCAAGAATTCAAATCCACAATGATTTAAGGGTGAAAATATAGGTTTACCATGAACAACCAAAATGAATATAAACATATAGAATCATTAGAAAAATTGAACCAAGGACCTTAGTAGAGGCATATCACGATAAAAATCGCAAGACATATAATTAGCTAAAGAAAAATCACAAGAACTAAAGCAAGGACAAAGTCAGCATACAAGTAACTCAGAAACCAAATAAAAATGTCGAAAAATTAGGGCTTTTAGTATAAACGAGTTAAGGTTAGAGAAAACCTTACGAAATCAGTCAAGCCACATAAGAAGCAGAAGATCAAACACTCAAAACTATCAAACAAATTTTTGGAAAAGAAATTTTCGGGAAACCCTAGTTTAGGAAAATGGAAAACCATTCGAAAATAAGAAGATCCTTGTAACATCAGAAAGTTTTGTTTTTGTTGTAAAAAATCATACGAAATAGGTTCAAACATCTCAAATCTGTACAGATCTAAGAAGTTAAGAAGTAAGAATTAGGGTTTCGAGAAGAACAACACAGAGGTGAAGAAAGAAGCTTAGAAACCCATAGATCTAAGGCGATTTAGGACGATCTTACTTGGAATCAAACCAGAATAACCTGAAACCAGGTGAGAAAGGGCTATAGATGCAAGCAGACTAATCCTGGTTTCTTGAGGACCCTGGGGATGGTGATACCAATAGAGGAGATGTCGTTAGAGGCATGGGGGTGGTGAGAAACCACCATGAATAGCCATAAATAAGTGACGACGAGGTTCGATTATGGTTAGGTTTTGAGAGCATTGGAGAGGAAAGGTATTTCAGGGCGGCTGTGTGGGTGAGAATGACTGGGTTTGGGGGGGGGGGTCGTTTAGTTTAATTTAGGAAAGGGTTAATTGTGGTCGTTGATCTCTGTGATCAACGACCGAGATTGAAAGAGTTTGGGCCGGGTCGGGCATTAAGGTTTGGGTTGGGCAGGTTTAGGTTAAAATTTGGCTGGGTATTGGGTCAAATTAGGATTAGAATTGAAAAGAAAATAGGGCAGATTTTAAATAGCCAATTTTAATGACTAAATAATTTATAAAAAATAATAAATGAGTACCAAAAATATCTTTGTGCACTAAAATAATTTAAAATAGTTATTTATTATTTTAAAAATATAAAAGATCATTTTATGCATAAATAATATAATTATACATTAGTAAGGGCTATTATTGCAAAGATGTGAAATTTAGCCTAAAAAATATAAATGTATTTACAAAAAATGCACTAAAAACATTAAATACTATGTTGGCATAAATAATGAATTTATATGGCTATATCATCACAAAAGTAATTTGAAGGATAATTATTGGATATTTATATAATAAAAGAGAAGAAATAAATTGATTTGGGGATTTTAAAACTATAGAAAAATTATGAAAATACTTATGCATGCTTATAACTGCATATGTACTATTTTAAAAGTATATACATATATATATATATATATATATATATATATATATATATATATATATATATATATATATGTGTGTGTGTGTGTGTGTGTGTGTGTGTGTGTGTGTGTGTGTGATTGGGTATCAACAGCTGACCCTCTTTACCCGGGAAGGATGAAAGAGTTTTTGGGTAAGGAAATGATGACCAATTTTGAGCAAATGGGGTATTATTGAAAGATAGAGGCCGGACTCCGGTCTTGAGTTTCCTGCATATCCCTAGTTTTACAGGAATCAGGTCATGTGTAGTTCTGGATTCCTTGGCGGAATATACCGATGAAGCCAACGCAAGAACAGATACGAGATGCAAGAGCAGTTATGGTGAATGGTTAGGTTTGAGGTAATTTGAAGGAACTGGAGCGAGGTCGCTCCTGCTGGGATAGTGGTTTCTTGCTGGTCACGTGCAGATAAAGAGTCGCTAAAACATGTATTTGTGCAAAAATTTAAATATGATGCAGATTCCTTTTGGACCATGAAAGTTGTCTTCGTACAGATCAAGGATGACGTCCTCAGACCATGATGTCCTGGGCCATGAGTTGTTCTGTGAGGGATTCACAGGCCATGAAATGATGTTCTCGGGCCATGAAGATGGTGCCTCCGAACCATGACGCCTTTGAATAATTATTTGCAACTTTTAGAGATCTTCAGGTGATGGCATGGTGTCTTCCGACTATGAGGATGATGCCTTTTATACTATGATTCCTTTATAAATTGGCAATATTTCATCACATGAGATGCAGTAATATGGTGTTACAAAAACAAGGCTTAGTCTTGTGAAATGAAGGGCAGAGCTTAGCCCAATTGAAAAGCAAATAGATAATACTAGAATGGAGCAATATTTATGCAAGGAGGGACAATGCTTAGTCCCATGCAAATGTAGAGGCAAGGATTAGCCTCATGCAGACGTGGAGGCAGGGATTAGCCTCATGCAAATATGGAGGCAAGGATTAGCCTCGTGCAAATATGGAGGCAGGACTTTGCCTCATGCAGATATGGAGGCAGGGATTAGCCTCATGTAGGTAGGGAGACATGGATTAGCCTCATGCAAGTATAGAGGCAAGTATTAGCCTCATACAGATATGGAGGCAGGGACTAGCTTCATGCAAGTATGGAGGCAAGGATTAGCCTCATGCAGATATGGAGTCAGGGATTAGCCTCATGCAGGTAGGGAGGCATGTATTAGCCTCATCCAGGTATGGAGGCAGGGATTAGCCTCATGCAGGTAGGGAGACAGGGATTAGCCTCATGCAAATATAGAGGCAGGGATTAGCCTCAAGCAGATATGGAGGCAGGGATTAGCCTCATGCAGGTAGGGAGTTAGGGATTAGCCTCATGCAAGTATGGAGGCAAGGATTAGCCTCATGCAGATATGGAGGAAGGGATTAACCTTATGCAAATATGGAGGCAGGGATTAGCCTCATGCAAATATGGAGGCAAGGATTAGCCTTATGCAAATATGCGGGACAAGGCTTAGTCCCATGCAAAGAGCGAGTAGCAAATAAAAGTAGTATATTTCTTAGCTGGAGATATATTCGGTGTCTGATGGCCATATTGATAGTGAATTTGCTTTATGTATACATGTTTACGAATGCTATCGCTACGTCAAATGTGCCTGCGTTCAAAGAAAAATTGTAAGTTTTGTGAGGGGAGGCTGGTTTGTGCTTCTGTCTGCTGGCCTTGCTTTGCTCCGTTCTGAAGGCCCTTTCGAGTTTCCCTGGGTAACACATGGCTATTACAAAAATAGAGTTTTCGAAAAATATGTAATTATTGATAAAAATAGATAGAAAATATAGTGACATATCAAGTAATTTTAGATGAACTAGTGACTGTAACACATTTTCAGAGACATTGCCGCTTCCTCATGTTAGAATTTTAAGGGTCCTCCTCAAAATTCTGCCCCAGTTTGGTAGATGATCCTTCAACTGTTTGCGGGTAATGAGCCTTGAACCTTCTTCGGAATTTTGAGAATCCTTCTCAAAATTCTGCCCCAGTTTCTTAACCGATTTCTAACCGTCTGGTATGTGTTAGCATTGGCTGGACTTGCTCCGAAATTTCGAGGGTCCTCCTCAAAATCCTACCCCAGTTTATGACTTTAGGGGGAGATGCAAATTTTATTATGATATGACCGAACCCATAAGGCTGCCTACGTATCCGCTCTTAAATGGGAATCAGGTCAAGTGTAGTTCAATTACATAAGATGAGTAAATGTAAATAGTCTAAGCATAGTATCTTTTGACTGCGTCTGAATTGATTGATTTTTACCAGATTTCTCCATCCATCTCTGCGAGTATGAGTGCTCCTCCGGTTAATACCTTGTGAACCATGTAAGGACCTTGTCAGTTGGGAGATGATTTCCCTTTGGCTTCATCCTGGTGTGGGAAGATCTTCTTCAATACTAATTGTCCTAGTGCAGATTGCCTTGGTTTGACCCTTTTATTGAAAGCTCTAGACATTCTGTTCTGATAAAGTTGATCGTGACATACTGCGTTCATCCTTTTTCCGTCTATGAGGGTCAATTGTTCATAGCGACTTCTTATCCATTCTGCATCGCTGAGTTCAGCTTCATATATGATTCTTAAAGAAGAAATCTCTACCTCGGCTGGGATGACAGCCTCAGTACCATAAACCAACATGTAGGGGTTGCCCCGGTTGATGTGCAAACTGTGGTGCGGTATCCTAATAGAGCAAAAGGAAGCTTCTCGTGCCATTATTTGTGGTTTTCTACCATTTTCCTTATTATCTTCTTGATGTTTTTGTTGGCGGCTTCTATAACTCCATTCATCTGAGGTCTATAGGCTGTGTAATTCTTGTGCTTGATTTTGAAAGTCTCACATATATCTCTCATCATATCACTGTTGAGATTGGTAGAATTATCGGTAACAATGGTCTCAGGTACTCCGAACCGACAAACAATACGATCTTTAACAAAGTCTGCGATGACCTTCTTGGTTATAACTTTGTAAGATGTGGCCTCTACCCATTTTGTGAAGTAATCAATGGCTACTAGAATAAACATGTGTTCGTTTGAAGCGGTGGGCTCAATTGGACCGATGACATCCATTCCCCAGGCAGCAAAAGGCCAAGGTGCACTTGTTGTGTTTAGCTCATTTGGTGGTATACTTATCATGTCTGCATGTACTTGGCATTGGTGGTATTTCTAGACGCACATGATGCAATCCGTTTCCAGGGTCATCCAAAAGTAACCAGCCCTGAGTATCTTCTTGGCTAAGACAAAACCATTCATGTGCGGGCCACAAGTCCCAGCATGTACGTCCTCAAGTAGTTTAGAAGCCTCTTTTGCGTTGACACATCTTATTAGTCCCAAATTAGGAGTTCTCCTGTACAAATTTCCTCCGCTAGCAAAGAAGTGATTGGACAATCTCCGGAGTGTGCATTTTTGAATGTGGTTCGCATACTCCAGATATTCCCCTTTCGTCAAATACTCCTTGATGTCATGGAACCAAGGTTTTCCATCTATTTCTTCTGCGACATGAGCACATTATGCAGGATGATTATGAATCCTTACCAGGATAGGATCAATGTAATTCTTATCTGGATGTTGTATCATGGATGATAAAGTGGTCAATGCATCGGTGAACTCGTTCTGAATTTTTGGCACATGTCGGAACTCTATCTTTGTGAACCTCTTTCTCAATTCCTGCACATGGTGCAAATATGGCAATATCTTGGAATTTTTGGTAGCCCATTCTCCTTGTACCTGGTGCACGAGCAGATCTGAATCATCGATTACCAGCAACTCCTGAATATTCATGTCGGCCGCCATGTTGAGTCCTAGTATGCAGGCTTCATACTATACCATATTATTGGTGCAGGGAAATCTGAGTTTAGCAGATACCAGATAATGTTGACCCGTTTCTGACACCAAAACCGCTCCAATGCCCACTCCTTTGAAGTTTGCAGCTCTGTCAAAGAACATCCTCCAACTGTCGTATGCTTCTGTAATGTCCTCTCCTACGAATGATACCTCTTCATCAGGAAAATACAATTTCAAGGGTTCCTACTCTCCTCCCACCGGATTTTCAGCAAGATGATCTGCCAATGCTTGCCTTTTGACCGCCTTTTGAGTCATGTAGACGATATCAAACTCACTCAACAGTATCTGCCACTTGGCTAGCTTCCCAATTGGCATGGGTTTATAAAATATGTACTTCAAAAGTTCCATCTTGGATATGAGGTATGTAGTATAGGCATAGAAGCAATGCCTCAACTTCTGGGCCGTCCAAGTCAAAGCACAGCAAGTGCGCTCAAGCAAAGATTACCGTGATTCGTAAGGCGTGAACTTCTTACTCAAGTAGTATATGGCTTGCTCCTTCCTCCCTGTCTCATCATGTTGTCCTAGAACACATCCGAAGGCTCCATCCAATACAGATAGATAGAGTAGCAAAGTTCTTCGTGGTTCCAGGGGGACCAGAACTGGTGGCGTGGACAAGTACTCCTTGATTTTGTCGAAGGCTTTCTGACAATCCTCGGTCCAGCTTGTCTCGGCATCTTTCATCAGCATCTTGAAGATATGTTCTCATATGACTGTGGACTATGCTATGAAGCGACTGATATAGTTGAGAGGTCCTTGGAAACGCATCACGTCCTTTTTGCTCCTAGGTGGCGGTAACCCCTAAATAGCCTTGACTTTAGATGGATCTAACTCGACCCCTCGATGATTGGCAATGAATCCCAGTAATTTTCTTGCGGGGACCCCAAATGCACACTTTGCGGGATTCAGTTTCAAGTTGTACCTCCTTAACTTGTCAAAGAACTTTCTCAAGACTGCTATGTGATCTACGACCCTTTTGGATTTGATAATAATGTCGTCCACATACATCTCTATTTCTTTATGTATCATATCATGAAAGATGGTTGTCATTACTGTCATGTAGGTAGCCCTGACATTCTTGAGACCAAATGGCATCATCTTGTAGCAGTACACTCCCCATGGTGTAGTAAAAGCAATTTTCTCCACGTCTTCTTCGTCTATCCAAATCTGGTGGTAGCTTGTGAAGCAATCCACAAAGGATTGGAGTTCATGCTTGGCGCAATTATCGATCAGGATGTGTATGTTTGGCAGTGGGAAGTCATTCTTGGGACTTGCTCTATTTAAATCCCGATAGTCAACACATACTATGACTTTCCCATATTTCTTCGGTACTGGCACAATGTTAGCTAACCAGGTTGGGTACTCAATGACCCTGAGGACTTTGGCTTTGATCTGCTTGGTAACCTCCTCCTTCATTTTCAGGCTCATATCTGGCTTGAATTTTTAGAGTTTCTGCTTTACCGGCGAACACATGGGATTAGTAGACAACTTGTGAGCCACTATGGACGTGCTCAAACCAGTCATGTCATCATAAGACCATGCAAAAATGTCCTCATATTCCTTTATAAAGCGGATGTACTCCTCTTTCTCTGTTGGCGATAAGTGAATGCTGATGCAAGTCTCCTTGACGATCTCAACATTTCCCAAATTTACTGCTTCGGTCTCGTCCAGGTTGGACTTAGGCTTATTCTCAAAATTTTCAACCTCCCTGACAACTTCCTCAAGTATCGTCTTCTTCATCCAAATCACTATTCTCATGTTGCGTTATCTCGTTACATGTCACAGTCACTGGTTCATCAGGAAAAGTAACAATAACGTTGTGGAAAGAAAAAGATGAAAGATAATAATAAATAATAAAGAGCAATGCATTTGATTAATACTTAAAACATACGAATGAGTACAGCTCGATGAGTCGAGCATTTATTTTGAAACAAGTGAATCTTAAAAACAAATCACTTAAAATCTTAAATGCCTAGAATGGCTATAGGAATAAAATCTGCCAAGCTACCTAGGGACTCGACGGGCCTGGGATGGTGTGGCGGGCCAGTTCCTGAGAATATTTCCCTTTTCCACGGTCTGAATGGTGAGGCCTTCTTCCTTCTCCTCCTCAATTATTGCAATGCAATCCATGTCTTCGTCCTCCAAGAACAAATTCCTCAGCCCCGCTAACGCTTCTTCTTCTGTAGTTCCCCATATTGTATCAGTTTGGTGAAAAGTCTAATTAAGATGCGGCACCGGTTGCTCGAGAGGGTAATAAGGTCCGCGCCATGGAGGCGACCAATCATTATACTCTTTCCATGTGTACTGATATCCGAGACTAAAGGTAGTACCATGACCCCTCAGCCGTATCGATTTAGCGATACCCTGGAGATTCTTTCCAAGCCCTTTGCCGGGTTCATACCCAGACCATGCTAGTATGCTTTTTATTTTGCTGCTCCACCATTTGTCTTTCTCAATGGCGTTGACATGTTCAATGTGATGATAGGTTTCTTATCCTAGCCTTCTTCTGCTTTCGATAACCAGGATGGTTTGGCTGGTGTAAATAGGGTTACTCTTATCTCTGTGAATGATCACTTCCCGACGGTTCCATTCAAATTTCACGACTTAATGTAGTGTAGAAGCTACAACCCCATCGGCGTGTATCCATGGTTGACCTAACAAAAGATTGTATGAGGCCGATATGTCGAGCACTTTAATTCAACGCCAAACCAAGTTGGCGCCATCTGTAGACAAAGTTTAATTTCCCCGATCGTGGCCCTTTGAGATCCATTTAAAGCTTTCATGTTCATGCTTCTTGCCCGTATTTCATGAAAACCTTTGTCCAACCTTTTTAGAGTATCCAACGAACAAATATTGAGGTTGAACCTCCATCAATCAAGACCCTGGCAATGAACTTATCTTCAAATTGTTCTGTGATATGCAATGCTCTATTGTGATTCAACCCTTCAGGCGGAAACTCATCTTTGTGGAAGATTATCTTATGACTTTCCAGCCCCTGCCCTACCATATTGTCCATCTCCCCGCATGTGATATTGTTGGGCATGTAGGCTTCACTTAACACATTTATCAAAGCATTCTTATATGCCTCTGAATTTTGCAACAGTGATAGTATGGATATCTGAGCTGGGGTTTTGTTCAAATGATCAATGACAGAATATTCCTTTGCTTGCACTTTCCTCGAAAGGTCATCTGGTCCTGTTTCAATGACAGACTGCTTGGCAGCAACATCCTTACTTGGTCCTCCCAAGTGTTCAGGTGTATAGATTCTCCCGGTCATGGTCATTCCTTGCACAACATCAGATTCCCCCATTTTTGCCTTCCCTTTTCGTTTAGCCTTGTTAACATAATCCCAGGGTATTGATTTTGAGTTGAAAGGAGGTGTGGTTGATACTGTCACCGTGAAAGGTGTGGCCACTTCTACTTCAAATGGAATAGGGGTGGCCGCAAACGGAGCTACCTATACTTCGAATAGAACTGATGCAGTTATCTCAACTTCGATTGCTGACTGAGTGTGTACTACAATGGGAGTGAGTGTGACTGCAAGTTTGAAGTCATCGCCTTCTCGAATAAGCCCGATTGATCCCTCAGGATTCCACTCTTCGTTCATCTCTATCACATGTACCCCATTACCTCTATGATTAAGGAGAGGGTTGTTGCGGACATTGGGCATGGCTTCCTTCACCTGTATGACTTTGTTGTCAATCAGCGTCTGGATCTTGTCTTTCCACATTCGACATTCGTCAATGGTGTGCCTTTTCATACTAGAATGGTATGCACAGGTTTTGTTTGGGTTAACCCATTGAGATGGGTTCTCTAATGCCACAGCAGGAATAAGGGTGACATAACCAGCGACTTTCAATCTTTCATACAGCTGGTCGATGGGTTCAACAATAGTAGTGTACTGTCTGGGTGGCTTACAGTCAAAGTTTGGTCGTGGTCTTGGAAAATTTTAGTGAGTTGGAGGTGATTGGAAATGGGATGGTTGGGAATTGTAGGTGTGATAGGCAGTGGCTGGTTAGGAATATCTGGGAGATAAGGGTTAATGTGTGGGTGGTGGTGCTTGGTATGTGGGTGGAGGTGTCTGATATGTGGGTGGATGTGTTTGATATGTAAGTGGAGATTTTGGGCCTTGAGCTACCATTACTGCTCCAACATCTCTTCTCTTTGATATGTCGGCTGATTGCAATACTTTATTTGTGGCCTGTAATGCCTCAAAATTCGTTACCATCCCGCTTTTGATGCCTTCATCAATTTTTTCCCTAAGCTTGATGATATTAGAGAACTTATGGTTTTCAATAACCATCAATCTTTCATAATATTGCGGATCCTATGCTCTGACGAAGAACTTGTTCATCTATTCCTCATCCAAAAATGGTCTGACCTTGGCCGTTTTCGACCTCCGACAAGTAGCATACTCGCGGAAAGTTTCGGTGGGTTTCTTCTTAAGATTCTGGATATAGAAAACATCTGGTGCATTCTCTTTATTGAACCTAAACCGGTCCATGAAATCCGACGCCATACTCACCCAATTGGACCATTTCTTGGGATTTTACCTGATGTACCATGACAAAGCATCTTCAGTAAGACTCCTCATAAAGAGTTTCATCCTGATCTTTTCATCTTTCCCGACCCCGACAAGCTTGTCACAGTAGGTCCTCAGATGAACCCTGGGATCACCTATACCGTCAAACATCTCGAACTTGGGAAGTTTGTATCCCTCTGGCAGTTCTACGTCTGGCTATATGCATAAGTCTTCATAATTCAAACCTTATATTCTTTTGCCACCCTCGACACCCTGAACCCGACTTGTCAACTTCTTAAGTTCTTCAGCTATGTTTTTGATAAGCAGGTCCTTCTCAGCGGATTCTGGTGTATAGGAACTTGGTTGGATAGAGTGAGGTATGGTTTCTACATATATGGGGTTGTTTTGGTGAGTGCTAGGTGCCTGGGTGTAATGGTAGTCATTGGTTGAGTTTTGAGGATCAAGAATGGGTTGTATTGTGTTCTAGGGAGTGTGATAAGTGGCAGTTAGTGGGTATTGAATTGGTTGATGGTGGTGTTATGGCGGAGTTGGTACCGGTAAGGGGTTGAGATTTTGAGGTGGGGTTGCATATTGATGTGGTACAGGAAGGTTTTGTGGGTGTTGGTTTGGTGTGTTTTGAGGAGGTGCTGGGTTCTTTGTGTTTTGTTGGTTGATGTCGGGGACATTCAGGGTGAGTGATAAGTTTTCCAACTTTCGGACCTACTCAAGCTCTCCCTATAGATCCAATATCTTTTGTTCTAACCTCAAGACTAGATCATTTGGTGCCGGAGTACTTCGACCATCTGAAGCTTCTGTGTTCTCAGCATTATCCTTTCGAATACCACTTAAGTCGTCCATTTTTGCTTTTCCTTTGCCTTTCATATTACTTAGAGGAGGATGAGGTGGATGGCCTCTAGATCTAGTGTGATATGCTGACAATGCTAGTATGAGCGAATCAACCTTAGGGGATGGGAATAAGAAATAAAGAAAAACAAAAGGTAAACAAATCAGTAAAGATTCTGAAATGTTTGCGATATTTAAACACATATTTCGGGAATGTAAATTCTTGTCCTAATTTGGGAGCCTCGTTGTGCTCGAGGTAGGCCTGGCGACAAATAAATTTGGAGAAATTTAGTGCCAATAATTGCCTCATTTCATTAAAGTAAAAGTAAACAAACCAAAACAAAACTAAATAAGATAATGTCACTAATGTCTCTTGGCCTTATTACATTTGAAAGGGAAGCAAATAAATCTAATTTACTTGGTCCCAGAAGGACCCTCTTTATACTGGATGCTCTTGTCGATCAACTCTCCTAACTCGCGCAGGTTCAGCAACAGGAATGCTCTTGCAAGATGCCCTCCTTCGTTTCCTTCAGAGTTCTGGCAGTCAATGAACCTTTTTCTTATCTTCCATTCCAACTCCATCAAACTGTGCTCCAGGTATTCCACCCTCTAGCTAGATTTAACGGCTCTTTCTTTCCATTCATTAATCATCACCATGTCAGCTTTGTGCAGTGCCATATGCTCGGCTTTAGACTCTCGAACTCTTTTCCGCAGCTTGTTGTACTTCACCTCGACTTCAGCAACCTCGTCTATGACCCTGTTTCCTGGCCCAGCCCTTGGCTCAACGACCCCAGTTATGTTGTCCTCCAACCACGAAGGGTAAAGGTATGAGTGGCCCGCGTGATATCGGACTGGCTCAATAGTATTTTTCTCCACAATAATCTTTAAGCTCCACATGTGTTGCGCTTCATTATTATACGGGATGGCGTCACCTTGGAAATTGGCCCTAAAGTGACACATTTTAGTGACCCGTGGTATGATTTGTCTCCTTTCTGCTTGTCTCATAACCATGCGAGGAGCGTAAGGATATATGCCCCTCAACCCGATCAACACCAAGTGTGGAAAATCCCTAGATCTGATGATGAATTCGTTAGTAGGGAACCAGTCAAACATCCACTGGACTTGATCCTCAGTCAAATTTTTGAAAAGTTGTACACATCCCACAGCGTCCTCTGGCTGAGCAAACATGTCTGGAATATAGTTCATTCTTTTGGGATGATAGAAGGATATATGATCATTCCACGGCCTTCGCGGAAATTCTTAATGGTATTGTTCCTTCTGTAGATGTTCCAACAGCTAGACCTGTAGCACCAAGTTGCAACCCTCGAAGAACCTAAACTCTTTCTGACATCGCTCCAAAGCCTAGTACATGTCTACAACGATCATAGGGATGATAGTGTATGTCTTTCCCTCGATCTGGTCCATCAGAGTTTTGGTCATCATGGCCAACCTAGTATGGATCTTATCCCCCTGGATTGGGAATACCAGCATGCCCAAGAAATACATAATAAACACGAAGACCCTACGATGAATCCAACCTAAATAAGTGATTGAGAACTCATCATCAAAAATACGGTAGGAGCTGCTGTGACCGTATCTTTCATAAAGGAACTCAAAGGGTATGTAGGAGTCCTTTAGGCATTTCAAGTTATCATTCTTCTTCAGCCCCACCATTTTTAGAAATCCCCTAGCAATGTGATTTTCAGGTGCCAATAGATTAGGACTATCCCAAGGTAACCCAGCAAATCCTCCTATCTCTTCTAGAAGGGGTGTCATTTCTATGTTCCCAAAACGGAACACAACCCTTTCCTTATCCCAAAACATAGTTGCAGTCTCAATCAACATTTTGGTGAGATAAAGGTCCATCAAAGAATGTAAGTTTCTTAAGACTCGTTTCACATGGTTTTGGTTACATGAAGGAAGATCCTCCCACCAATCTAGCAAAAGTGAGGGTGTGCTAACTATACCGAATCTGGGGACCTCATGCCTCATTTTCTGCAAAACAAAGAGAGTTAGGCCCTTTCCCCCTCCAGATTCATCTATTTATTGAGTAATGATTAGCATATTGGCACTTATTTCTCCAAATTAATGCACATAATCGTGGTTACGTCCGTTGGGATAATGGTAAACCTGATGGACTTTTAGACAAGGCTTGTCTTAATGGGTTATTATGCGGACGACATATTAACCCGGCTAGGATTGACCATGATGCATGTACAATTTAATTAGAGTAAGGCTGCTATAGAGGTCTAGACTGGCACCCTCAAACGGATAACTTGAGGGGGAAAGACACGGAACCGTCGAACGCACCGCTAATAGACTAATTTTACTGCAAATACGCCTTTCCGAATTTAAAGGGTGATATATAGGAAGAGCGCAAACACTCATCAAGCGTTGCTATAGGATTAATTACACACGAGTGGAACATGATGTTGAGCATGATTTATGCCGCAATAAAGAGCATGTTGTCAAGTATTTGCACGTAAGAAAAATGGTAAATGCAGTATTTAAATAATTGAAGGATAGTTACAGAAAAGAAAACAAAGAGACAAGTCAGTTTCAGGAATAAAAGAATCATAAATACTTGAAAAATAGACAGTTAGATTGAAATAAGGAGAAAGGATACGTGGGATAGAGCATGCTTGGACTAATTCACAAAAGATAATTTCGTTATGGTAAGAGCCTAAAAATATCCCCAGCAGAGTAGCCATGTTGTCGCGCCACCTTTTTTCCCCTTTTGACGGGGAAGTCCGGGTATCGACATTCATGGGGGAAATAACTCGTTTCCTTTTGGGAATTGGGTATTTGAAGAGTCGCCACCTAACGGATTATGGTGCGTTAGGGCACCTAAAGTAATTAACTCATGGACTAGTTTGCATTACCAGAGATTTAGGGTAAGGGCTCGAAATAACCTCGAGGGGAAGGTGTTAGACACCCCTCGCGGTCCACAACGGTGGGTCCCAGCCGAACTTAAACTATGTGAATTAGTCATTATAATAAATAAGCAGTTTTAACACGTACTTGGAAGTAAATGCATGTTTTGACATTCTAAGCACATGTATGATTCAAGTAATGAAACAAGGGGAAAAGGCTTGAACAAGTTGCACATATATAAAGAAAAGTAAATTTATTTAAACAATGGGAGTTAGGAAAGAGGGGTCCTTAGTTGGTTAGAATATGGATCACCCCATACAATGTCTGGTAATCACTCCTCAATGAGAGGCTACACGTGACATTAGCGCATAGTCATCATATCCTTACTACCCAATTCCCTCCCTTTGGTCATAGCCTAAAGAGTTCTAAAAACCTTAAAAGATACCATATGCGTGCACTACCCGTCCCTTCCTTGTGGCCCTGGAGGTATTTAGGACCTCTAATTTAGGTAGTTCTAGACCATCCTAAGGTACTTAAAGGAGAAAATCTAGGCGCCAATCAAAAATAGTTAGGACTGCATTAAAAAGAACAACTAAAGGCTCACATTTTTACCTCCACAGACAGAACAAGTAAGTGCACGTATCAAACAACAGTTTCAGGCATTTAAAAACCTTAGATCATGATATCTAGGTGAGCAGAAAGTATACAACATTGAATTAGAACCAGAGTGTCAAAGACATGTTTAGTTGCCTACTGATTTTCGATAGATGAATATGAGCAGTCACATATAACAGAGCATAGTTTTATAGTTGCTGGATTTTAATCGCCCTACAGGCTTGCCTAGGAATATAATAGTGATGTCCTATGAGCATGATATCTATTACTGATTAGGAATGCAGTAAAACAATAAACAATTTTTAAACGGTCAATTTGGATCCTATAGGCATTCTTTCTAGCAATATTATTTAAGACAACATTGAAAACTTATTAAAAAAGTGGACAAATTAGTTAATTAAACCGATTTAGAATAGACATGAATTAAACTGGTTTTCTAACTAAACCAGTTTTAAGTCCTATAGGCATGCTTTCTAATTAAACATAATGTGAAGCAAGCAGAATTCATTTGACCAAAGTGAAACCCCTATAGGCATGATTTCTATTAAAACTAATTTTAACTCCTATAGGCATGGCATCTAACTATTAAAAGTTGATTTAGATCCTATAATCATGCTTCTAATTGCGTGGAAGTAAAGCAAACATAACTTATTTAAACCAAAGCAGATCCTATAGGCATGTTATCTAACAAACACATTTGAATTAACATGGACCCTATAGTCATAATATCTACCCAACTTTACCCACAGTATATAACTACCCTCCCTTTTTCACTAATCACCCCACTGTTTGTTTACAAAAGTTATTAGACCAAGAACTGAATATTAATTACATAAATAGTGCAGAAATTAAGCTATAGGGAGCCTGAAGTAAGCCTAAAGATTGCTTATCTCCAGTAGTAAGTGAAAATAAATAATGGTTTGAAAGAGTTTAAAAGAAAGGTCTTAGGACAGAAAAGAACTTCTGAAAACCATTAGTGATAGAATAGTTTGAGAAAGTGTAAAGAAAATAATTTTGCAATTAGAACACAAGTCATAAAACAAACAGTTTTAGGGAGTACTTTGGCAAGCAGCCTTCACACAAGGGAAGAGGGATTGGGAACATAGAGAGTACACCTTAATAGGCAAACAAACAACATGATATATAGAGTTTTGAGGTGGTTCTATAGAACTAGTAGGTAGAATGAAGGTTATGCAGCAAAGATCATAGCAGAAACATGTCGAAGCCATTATAGGGAGAGTAACTAACTTAGCAGGAGTGAGGTAGAACATGCAAAGACTTAGATGGGCATTCTAGGCAAGTATTAATAGGTGACGGCATGCTAATTACACAAAGGCAGAGTCTAGGCATGCTATATAAACAGTAGTCAGTCAAACAGGCTTAGTGTCATATGTAGACACGTTAAACAAGATAGCAGATAAGCAAGTAAAGTGAAAACACGCTAATTACAAATTTGAATAGGCAGTATTATGCATTCTTGGTAAGCAGTAAACATGCAAGAATGTACTCAGGCCATATGGACTAAAGCAATAAGTAAACACATAGGCTTTGATTCTTAAAATTAATAAGAAGCATACCTAGTTAAAGAAATAAAAAACACAAGATGTGAGAAAGGTATTGTGCAATTTCCAGCCTTGGCTTGTAGCCGGCTAGTTAAAGAAATGAAAAACACAATATGTGAGAAAGGTATTGTGCAATTTCCAGCCTTGGCTTGCAGCCAGCTAGAACAACAGAGGTCACAAGTAGCAAGGAGAGCAGAGAGAGCCTTTTAGAGTGTAAAGTGGTAGTTTTGAACTATTGTTTGTGTCAGAAGTTAAAATAAGAGGGAATTTATATAGTAGCTCAAGAGTAGAGCAAATAAGGTAAAGCAATCAACAATCAGTAATCAAGGAATTTCAGAATCAATTACACGAAGATTCAGCATAATTTTCTCCCTTAATTAAGGAAAAATCAACCAACGGTAATGACCGGGACTAAATAAAGCAACAGGTTCAATCAGACCAAGTAAAGAAGTAAGAATCAAAGATCTTATGAATGAAAGGAGTTCCAATTAAAACAAAGAACTTCAGAATAGAGATTCAAGGTTTTAATTAAGGAAAGGAATCATGCAAAGAATCAGCAAGTATCGCGGACTTCAAATAAGGCAAGAAAGAAATAGTCAGGAAACAGATTGATAAATCAAGAATTCAATCAACACTGATTTAAGGGTGAAAATATAGGTTTACCATGAACAGCCAAAATGAATATAAATATATAGAATCAGTAGAAAAATCGAACCAAGGATCTTAGTAGAGGCATATCAAGATAAAAATCGCAAGACATATAATTAGCTAAAGAAAAATTACAAGAACTAAAGAAATGACAAAGTCAGCATACAAGTAACTCAGAAACCAAACAAAAATGTCGAAAAATTAGGGATTTTAGTATAAACGAGTTAAGGTTAGAGCAAACCTGACGAAATTAGTCAAGACACATAAGAAGCAGAAGATCATACACTCAAAACTATCAAACATTTTTGGAAAAGAATTTTTTGGGAAACCCTAGTTTAGGAAAATGGAAAACCATTCGAAAATTAGAAGATTCTTGTAAAATCAGAATTTTTTTGTAAAAAACATACGAAATTGGTTCAAACATCTCAGATCTATACAGATCTAAGAAGTTAAGAAGGAAGAATTTAGAGTTTCGAGAAGAACAACACATAGGTGAAGAATCAAGCTTAGAAACCCATAGATCTAAGGCGATATAGGAAGATCTTACTAAGAATCAAACCGGAACAGCCTAAAACCAGGTGAGAAAGGGCCATAGATGCAAGCAGACTAACCCTGGTCCCTTGAGGACCCTGGGGATGGTGATACCAGTAGAGGAGAGGCCGTTAGAGGCCTGGGGGTGGTGAGAAACCACCATGAATAGCCATAGATGAGTGACGACAAGGTCCCATTAGGGTTAGGTTTTGAGAGCGTTAGAGAGGAAATGGATTTCAGGGTGGCTGTGTGGGTGAGAATGATCGGGTTTGGGGTGGGGGGTCATTTAGTTTAATTTAGGAAAGGGTTAATTGAGGCCGTTGATCTCTGTGATCAACGGCCGAGATTGAAAGAGTTTGGGGCCAGGTCGGGCATTAAGGTCTGGGCTTGGTAGGTTTAAGTTAAAATTGGGCTGGGTATTGGGTCAAATTAGGATCAGAATTGAATAAAAAATAGGGCCAGATTTTAAATAGCCAATTTTAATGACTAAATAATTTATAAAAAATATTATATGAGTACCAAAAATATCTTTGTTTACTAAAATGATTTAAAATAATTATTTATCATATTAAAAATATAAAAGATCATTTTATGCATAAATAATGTAATTATACATTAATAAAGGCTATTATTGCAAAGATGTGTAATTTAGCCTAAAAATATAAATCTAATTACAAAAAATGCACTAAAATATTTAAACACTATGTTGGCATAAATAATAAATTTAGATGGATAAATCATCGCAAAAGTAATTTGAAGGAAAATTATTGTATATTTATATAATAAAAGAGAAGAAATAAATTGATTTGGGGCTTTTAAAACTATAGAAAAATTATGAAAATACTTATGCATGCTTATAACTACACATGTACTATTTGAATGTATATATATATATATATATATATATGTATTAAAAATATTTGAGAAAAAATTGGGTATCAATACCGGGTCATGGGTCCCACACCCATAATGAAGGCGTGTGCTATAGCACACGAAAATCTGGGAATCAGGCTGATTTCTTGTTTTTCGGCCTTAAAATGCCAAAAATGAGGATTGATTATGGCAGGGCGGTCACTATGGTTCCTTAGGTCGTATTTGATGGCCGAGGAAACTTCTTGGCAATCCAGATTCTGGGCCCCTGGCCTATATGGAAGACGTGGGCTATATCATATGAAAATCTTGGAATCGGGCGGAATTCATAATTTATGATAGTAAAATACAAAAAAACAAGGAACAGTACTAGTAGCACAGTAACTATGGTTCCATAGGTCATATTTTTTGGCTTGGAAATATTTTAGGTGATCGGGGCCCGAGAGCCCGTGCCCTTGCGGAAGGCATGGGCTATAGCACACAAAAATCTTGAAATATGGGCGGAATTCAAGTTTAATGGCCGTAAAACACCAAAAAATTAGGAACGGTCATGTCGGGGAAGTGACTATGGTTCCTTAGGTCGTACTTGATGGCCCGAAAATTTTTTGGGCGATCCAGGTCCGGGGCCCCGGGCCGCCCATGCGGAAGGCGTGGGCTATAGCACACGAATATCCGGAAATCATGTGAAATACTAATTTTATGGCCGTGAAATGCCAAAAAATGAGAAACGATCATGGCGAGGCAGTTAATATGGTTCCTTAGGTCATATTTGATGGTTCAAAGTTTTTTTAGGAGATCCAGGTCCGGGGGTTCTGGCCTGTGCGGAAGGCGTGGGCTATAGTACACGAAAATTGGGAATTAGGCGAAATTCTAGATTTATGGCCGTGGAACGGCAAAAAAATAAGGAACAATCATGGAGTGGATATGACTATTGTTCCTTAGGTCATATTTGATGGCCAAGAAAAATTTTAGGCAATCCGGTTTTGGGCCCATGTAGAAGGCTTGGGCTATAGCACGAAAATTTAGGAATCAGGCGGATTTCTAGTTTTATCATCGTAAAATGCCAAAAAATAAGGAATGGTCATGGAGGGGCAGTGACACTGGTTCCTTAGGTCATATTTGATGTCCCAAAAATTTTAGGTGATCCGGGTCTGGGGGCTCGGGCCCATGCGGAAGGTGTGGGCTATAAGACACAAAAATCTAGGAATTGGGCGGAGTTCAAATTTTATGGCTGTAAAATGCCAAAATGAGGAACGTCAAGGCGAGGTGGTGACTATGGTTTCTTAGGTCGTATTTGATAGCCCGGAAAAGTTTTATACGATCCTGATACGGCGGCCCAGGCCCATGTGGAAGGCATGTGCTATAATATACAAAAATTTAGGAAGCAGGCGCAATTCCAGTTTTATGAACGTAAAACACCAAAAAATGAGGAACGATCATGGAGGGATGGTGACTATGGTTCCTTAGGTTGTATTTGATGGCTCGAAATTTTTTTAGGCGATCCGGGTCGGGGGCTCGGGCCTATGTAGAAGGCGTAGGCGATAGCACAAGAAAATTTGGGACTAAGGTGGAATTCCAGTTTATGACCGTAAAACATCAAAAAACGAAGAACGATCATGGCAAGACTGTGTCTATAGGTCCTTAGGTCATATTTGATGGCTTGGAAATTTTTTAGGGGATCCGGTCCTGGGGCTCGGGCCCATGCGGAAGCGTGGGATATAGCATACGAAAATATGAAAATCAGGCGGAATTCCAATTTTATAGCCGTGAAACGGACAAAAATGAGGAATAGTTATGGAGGGTCAATAACTATGATTCCTTAGGTCATATTTTATGGCCCCAAAAATTTTTAGGGATCCAGGTTCGGGGGCACGGGCCAATGGTGAATCGGGCGGAATTCTAGTTTTTTGGCCGTAAAAAACCAAAAGATGAGGAACGGTCATTGTGGGGAAGTGACTATGGTTCCTTAGGTTGTATTTGATGGACAGAAAAATTTACAGGCGATCTAGGTCCTGGGGTTCGGGTCGATGCGGAAGGCGTGGGCTATAGCACATGTAAATACGGTAATCAGGCAGAATTCTAGTTTTATGGATGTAAAATGCCAAAAAAAATGATGAACGATCATGGCGGGGCGGTGACTATGGTTCCTTAGGTCGTATATAATGGCTCGGAAATTTTTTAGGTGATCCAGGTCTCAGGGCTCTGGCCCATACGCAAGTCAGCACACGAAAATCTGAGAATGGGCAAAATTCCAGTTTATAGCCGTAACATGCCAAAAAACGAGGGAAATTCATGGCGGGGTGTCAACTATGATTCCTTAGGTCGTATTTGATGCTCCAAAAAGTTTTTAGGCGATTCGAGTTTAGGGGCCGGGCCTATGCGGAAGGCGTTGGCTATGCACACGAAAATTTGGGAATCAGGCAGAAGTGCATTTTATGGCCATAAAATGCTAAAAAATGAGGAACGGTGAAGTCGGGGTTGCGACTGTTTTTCCTTAGGTCGTATTTGATGGCCTGGAAATTTTTTAGGTGATGCAGGTTCATGGGCTATAGAACACAAAAATCTGGGAATCTGGTGGAATTCTAGTTTTATTGCCTTAAGACGCCAAACAACGAGAAACGGTCTTGGAGGGGTGGTGACTATGGTTTCTTAAGTCATATTTGATGGGTTGGAAAATTTTTAGGCGATCCGGGTTTGGGGTTCGGGCCTTTGTGGAAGGCATGGGCTGTAGCACACAAAAATCTGGGAGTCCGGAGAATTCCAGCTTTATGACCGTAAAACGTCAAACAAAATGAGGAATGGTTATGGTAGAGCTGTGACTATGGTTCATTATTTCGTATTTGACGGCCCGAAAAAATGTTAGGCGATCGAGGTCTGGGAGTCTGGTGCCCATGCGGTGGTGACTATGGTGGTCACTCAAAAAATGAGGAATGGTCATGGTGGGGTGGTGACTATGGTTCCTTAGGTCATATTTGATGGCCTGAATAATTATAGGCGATCCAGGTCTAGGGGCTCAGGCCCATGCAGAAGGCGTGGACTATAGCACACGAAAATCTAAGAATCGGGCGGATTTCTAATTTTATGGCCGTAAAACGCCAAAAAACGAGGAGTGGTTATGGCGGGGTGGTGAATATTGTCCCTTAGGTCGTATTTGATGGCCCAAAAATTTTCTAGGCGCTCCGAGTCTGAGGGATCGGGCCCATACGGAAGGCGTGTGCTATAACACGTGAAAAATTGGGAATCAAGGGGAATTCTAGTATTATGGCCATAAAACGACAAATAAACGAAGAACGGTCATAGAGGGGTAGTGGCTATGGTTCCTTAGGTCATATTTGATTTCCTAAAAATTTTAGGCGATACGGGTCCGGGTGCCTGGGCTAATGCGGTAGGCGTGGGCTATAATACACGAAAATCTAGGAATCGGGCGAAATTCCAGTTTTATGACCGTAAAACACCGAAACACGAGGAATGGTCATGGTGGGGTGGTAACTATGGTTAATTATGTCGCATTTGATGGCCCGAAATGTTTTTAGGCTATTCGAATCTGGGGACCCGGGGCCCATGCGGAATGCGTGAGCTATAATGCACAAAAATCTGGGAATCAAGCGGAATTCCAGTTTTATGTCCGTAAAACACAAAAAAAAAATGAGGAGCATTCATGGAGAGACTATGACTATTGTTCCTTAGGTTGTATTTTATAGCTCGGGAAAATTTTAGGGGATTCAGTTCTGGGGCTCGGGCCCATGCGGAAGGCGTTGAATATAGCACACGAAAATTTGAGAATCAGGCAGAATTCCTTTTTTATGACCATGAAACACCAAAAAAAGTGGAATGGTCATGTAGGGACGGTGATTATAGTTTCTTAGGCTATATTTGATAGGAGTGGGCTATAGTTCATGGAAATTTGGGAATCGGGCGGAATTCTAGTTTTATTGCCGTGAAATGGCAAAAAATGAGGAACGATCATGGAGAGGAAATGACTATGGTTTCTTAGGTCATATTTGATGGCCTAGAAAATTTTTAGGCGATCCGGGTCCAAGGGCATGGGCCCATGCCGAAGGCCTGGGCTATAGCACGCAAAAATTTGGGATTCTAGCGGAATTCGAATTTTTTGGCCATAAAAAGCCAAAAGATGAGGAACAATCATGTTAGGGGTTGTGACTATAATTCTTTAGGTCGTATTTGATGTCCTGCAAATTTTAGACGATCAAAGCCCGGGGTCCGGGCCGATGCGGAAGGCATGGGCTATAGCACACGAAAATCTAGGAAACGGGCGGAATTCCAGTTTTATGGCCGTAAAATGCTAAAAAATGTGTAACGGTCATGTCAGGGCAGTGACTATGGTTCCTTAGGTCATATTTGATGGCTCGAATAAATTTTAGGCGATCCGAGTCTAGGGTCCCGGGCCAATGTAGAAGTGTGGGCTATAACACAGGTAAATACGGGAATCGGGCAGAATTCCAATTTTATGGCCGTAAAACACCAAAAATGAGAAATGGTCATGGCGGGGCAGTGATTATGGTTCCTTAGGTAATATTTGATGGCTTGAAATTTTTTTGGGTGATCCAGGTCCAGGGGCTAGGGCCCATGCGGAAGCCGTGGGCTATAGCACACAAAACTGTGGGAATTAGGTGGAATTCTAATTTTATGGCCGTGTAACGTAAAAACGAATAATTGTTATGTCAGGGCGGTGACTATGATTCCTTTGGTCATATTTGATGGCCCGAAATGTTTTTAGGTGATCCGGGTTTGGGGGCTCGGGCCCATGCGGATGGCCTGGGCTATAACACATGAAAATTTGGGAATCAGGCGAAATTCTAGTTTTATGGCTGTGAAATGGCAGAAAATGAGGGACGATCATGGAGGGGCAATGACTATGGTTCCTTAGGTCATATTTGTTGACCCTGAAAAAGCTTAGGCAATCCGGGTCTAGGGCCCCGACCCATGTGGAAGGCGTGGGCTATATCACACGAAAATCTAGGAATCGAGAGGAGTTCTAGTTTTATGGCCGTAAAATGCCAAAAAACGAGGAACGGTCATGGCGGGATAGTAACTCTGGTTCTTTAGGTCGTATTTGATGTTTCAAATATTTTAGGAGATCCGGGTCTGGGGGCCCGGGCCCATGCGGAAGACATGGGCTATAGTATACAAAAATATGGTAATCAGGTAAAATTCTAGTTTTTTGATGGTAAAACTTTTAACAACAAGGAACGATTATGGAGGTATGGTGACTATGGTTCCTTAGGTCGTATTTTATGGCTTGGAAAATTTTTAGGCGATCCGAGTCCTGGGGCTCGGTCCCATTCAGAAGGCGTGGGCTGTAGCGCACAAATAATATGGGAATCAGATGGAATTCCAGTTTTATAGCCGTAAAATGGAAAAATATGAGGAACAATGATGGATTGGCAATGTCTATGGTTCCTTAGGTAGTATTTGATGACCTAGAAAATTTTTAGGTGATCCGGGTCTAGGGGCCTGAGCCAATGTGGAAGGCGTAGGCTATAATACACAAAAATCTAGGAATAGGGTGGAGTTCTAGTTTTATGGTCGTAAAATACCAGTAACGAGGAACGGTTATGGTGGGACAGTGACTACGGTTCCTTAGGTCGTATTTGAAAACCGGAAAATTTTTAGGTGATCTGTGTCTAGAGGCTTGGGCCCATGCGGAAGGAATGGGCTATAGTATACGAAAATCTGGGAATCCAGCAGAATTCAAGTTTTATGAATGTAAAAAACACCAAAAAATAAGGAACGGTCATGGCGGGATAGTGATTATTTTTCCTTATGTCGTATTTGATGGCTCTAAAATTATTTAGGTAATCTGAGTCTGGGGGATTGGGCCCATGCAGAAAGCGTGGCCTATAACACATAAAAATCTTAGAAAAAGGCAGAATTCTGGTTTTATGGCCGTAAAGTGCCAAAAAATGAGAAAAGGTCATGGTGCGACAGTGACTATAGTTCCTTAGGTCGTATTTGATGGTTCAAAATTTTTTTAGGCAATCTGGGTCCAGGCCTATGCGGAAGGCGTGGGCTATAGCACACGAAAATCTGGGAATCGGGCAGAATTCCATTTTTATGATCGTAAAATGCTAAAAAATGAGGAATGGTCATGGTGGGGCAGTGACTATTATTCCTTAGGTCATAATTGATGGCTCGAAAAAATATTACGCGATGTGAGTCCGGGTCTGGGGGCTGATGCGAAAGGCATGGGCTATAGCACACGAAAATCTAGGAATTTGGCGAAATTCCAGTTTTATGGCCTTAAGATGCCAAAAAATGAAGAACGATCTAGGCGAGTCGGTGTTCCTTAGGTTGTATTTGATGGCCCAAAATTTTTTTAGGCGATCCGGGTCTGGGGGCTAGGCCTATGCGGAATGTGTGGGCTATAGCACACGATAATTCCTTTGGTCATGTTTAATGGGTCGAAATTTTTTTAGGCGATCTGATTCCCGGAGCTCGGGCGCATGCGGAAGAAGTGGGCTATAACACACGAAAATCTAGAAATCTGGCAGAATTCCAATTTTGATCAGTCGGATTTTTTTTATGATCCGGGTCAAGAGGTTCGGGCCCATATGGTAGGCGTGGGCTATAAACACACGAAAATCTAAGAATCGGGTGGATTTCTTGTTTTGTGGCCGTAAAACACTAAAAATGAGGAATGGTCATGGCTTGGCGGTGACTATGGTTATTTATGTCATATTTGATGGCCCAAAAAAGTTTAGGTGATGGGCCCGGGCTGATGCAGAAGGCGTAGGCTATATCACAAGTAAATATGAGAATCAGGCAGAATTCTAGTTTTATATCCATACAACGCAAACAACCGGGGAATCGTCATGGCGAGGTGGTGACTTTGGTTCCTTAGGTCGTATTTGATGGCCTGTAAATTTTTTAGACAATCGGGGTCCCTGGCCCATACAGAATGTGTGGGCAATAGCACATGAA
Organism: Nicotiana tabacum; assembly: GCF_000715075.1. Lineage (NCBI taxonomy): Eukaryota > Viridiplantae > Streptophyta > Magnoliopsida > Solanales > Solanaceae > Nicotiana > Nicotiana tabacum. The sequence goes on from NC_134084.1 coordinate 158,285,632, forward strand.
AATCTGGGAATCGGGCGAAATTTCTATTTTTTAATTGTAAAATGCCGAAAAATGAGGAACGGTAATGGCAGGGCGGTGAATATGGGTTTTTAGGTCGTACTTGCTGGCACAAAAGTTTTTTTAGGCGATCCGGGTCCTGAGGCTTGGGCCCATGTGAAAGGCACAGGCTACAGCACACGAAAATTTGGGAATTGGGCGGAATTCTAATTTTATGACCATGAAACGCCAAGAAACGAGGAACAGTCATGGCAGGGCGGAAGCTATGGTTCCTTATGTCGTATTTGATGGCCCGAAAAAATAGTAGGCGATCCAAGTCAGGGGGCTGATAACTAGGGATTCTAGTCTATTTTATGCCCTTTTTTACTTGAGTTTTGCATTAAAAATGTGTACAAGTATTCTCAAAAGCTAACTTATTGTGCTTGCTTGCAGTGTTTGGTCATAAAGGGACAAAGAAGTCAAAACCAACTCAAAAAGGAGTGAAACCTACACAAGTAAAAGCTGAGTCACTTGACCGCTTCAGCGGAAAATCCACCGCGGACGTGAAGGACCTACCACGACAGCGGCCCTTTTTTCGCAGTCTGCAATGGCAAGGTTCAGAGAGATGATATTTGAGGCTTTTCAAGTCACTGCTGATTGCGGTGCTTTTATGCAGCTACGGTGCCTCCGCCGTGACAGCGGTCCGTTTACCACGGTCCGTGGAAAAGAGATTCAGAGAACCTGGAGATTGAGCTAAAGTTGAAGACCGCGGTCCACAGTTGATTTTATGCGGCCACAGTAACCTCACCGCTGCAGCGGTCCATTTTCCGTTGTCAGCGGTACCTCCGTTAGGGGCATTTTTGTCCAAAAAATTTAGCTGTGTGTAAATACTACTTTTTCAGATTTGTAGGTCATTTTATGTTAGCTAAGCAGGTGAACGCCGACTTTTGTCTATTTTGAGTAATTTTGTAGCTTAATTAGCTTTTAATCTTAGACTCTTATCTTGTAATTGCAATTTATGGATTATCCTTCATCTCAATCTATGATTTCTTCTTCAATTATGAGTAGCTAAACCCATTAGCTACGGTTGTGGCTCAACCCTAGTGTGGATATTTAATGGGCCTTTTATTTTAGGGCTTCGATGTTTATGGGTGATTGATATTTGGCCCGATTTATGCTTTCTATGTTGAATTATTAGTTGCAAACACTAATCTGTGCCTTTTTAACTTAGGCTCTTCTTGAGAAAGAGAGATTGAGTCTAGGAAATTCATGCCAACAAGGAATTCGGGTGTATTCAAGAGATTGATAGCCCAAATTAAAGGGTTAAACCTAGAGATAGTAATACCTGACTTGAGCCAACATTGCTTGCACAAATTGAACACCCAATTGGGCTTGAGAAAGCCAATTAGGGCAAAGTAACTCTTACTACCGAGAGGTGTAGAGTGAGTAGCTTCGTGCATTGGCTATATCACTATCCCAACTATAACATTATTGCCCTAAGTTCTAGATCCTGTTAGATACTCACCTAGGAGTAAGTCACTTCCCTAGTGCCTTTTTACCCATTTAGAAAACCATACAAAAATATCTACTTAGCTTAATTCGTGCATCTTTAGTATTAAAATTAGAAGTAACAAACAAATAAGAATGATTGGAAGTGCAATTAAGTGCACTACACATTGCTAGATTATATAGGAATCCAACACCAAACATTATATTAGCTCCTTATGGATTCGATCCCGACCTTCTCGGGTAAAAGCTGCATCGATCGCTCTTGCCACTCTGTAGTGGTGTAAGGTTGGACCCGATCAATTTTTGGCGCTGTTGCCGGGGAGCTAACTATTTTGGCTATCTATTTAAATAGTTTTGTGTATTGTTTTTCTTTCCTTCTGTGATACTAATTTGTGTGTGTCGCCAATTCAGGTACAAAATGGCAAACAATGACCCTCTTGGAAATGTTATTCCGGGGGAGGAGGTTGATGATAATATTGATGCTGAGGTACCTAAAGTGCCTCAAACTCAAAGGATAGGCCTCCAGGCCAATGATAATGTTCCAGATCCTCCCCAGCCACCTCCAAGAGCGGCTCCTCGGGTGCTTCCAAATGAAGGATATGCTAGTGCAATTGTCCCACCCCAGATCCGGGCAGGCAGTTTCCAAATTACAAATGTGATGTTGACTTTGTTGGAGCAGCGAGGGTAATTCACGGGTGCTCCCCATCAGAATGCATATAAACATCTCAAAGGCTTTGTGGATACCTGTTGGGGATGCAAGTAAGCAAATGTGTCAGAGGATGCACTTCAATTGAGATTGTTCCCTTTCTCACTTAGAGGGAAAGCTTTGGACTGGCTTGAAAGGCTTCCCAACCATTCCATCACTACTTGGGATGAGTTGGCGGGCAAGTTTATAGCCAAGTTTTTCTCGCCAGGGAATATGGCGACTTTGAAAGATGAGATTTTGGCCTTTAAGCAGGAACCTAATGAACCACTTCATGAGATCTGGGAGAGATATCAGACAATGGTGAAAGAATGTACGAATCAAGCAAGCAAATGTGTCAGAGGATGCACTTCGGTTGAGATTGTTCCCTTTCTCACTTAGAGGGAAAGCTTTGGACTGGCTTGAAAGGCTTCCCAACCATTCCATCACTACTTGGGATGAGTTAGCGGACAAGTTTATAGCCAAGTTTATCTCGCTAGGGCATATGGCGACTTTGAGAGATGAGATTTTGGCCTTCAAGCAGGAACCTAATGAACCACTTCATGAGATCTGGGAGAGATATTAGACAATGGTGAAAGAATGTACGAACAATGACATGACCAAAGCGATGATTTAGTAGACATTCTACCGTGGCATTAACACGACCAATCAGTGTGTAGTGAACTAGCTAGCAGGGGGAAATTTTATGAACACACCGTACAATGAGGCGTGTGAGATATTGGATGAGATGTCAGATACTTCCTCAGCTTGACAAAGTCAAGCTAATGTACCACAGGGTGACCCCACTATCATCCACTTGCACAAAGAGCTCCATGATCATGGCCAGGCAATAGCAGAGTTAACTATAACAATGAACTAGTTGGAAAAAGCTCAATTGCAACAAGTTCAGGCTCCTAGACAAGTAAATGCTTTGGAAGGTGTCAATATGTTGGACAACAAGAGGCGACAAAGAGGTCAACAAGGACAAGGTAGTCCGAAGTAATATGAGCAAGGTAGTGGTGGTTTCAATCAAGATGAGGGCTATGACGAGCAAAATGAAGAAGTGCAGTAAGTGAACAATTACCAAGGACAAAAGGGCAATGCTCATAACCAACAACAATAGTGGAGATCCCAAGGAAATTGGGGGAATCAAACCCAACAAGGCAATAACAATCGGGGGAATCAAAACCAACAAGTCAATAGCAACTGGGGGAACAACAATCAGATTTGGGGCAACCAGGACAACCAGGGCAAGAGGAGTGGCAACAACAACAATTGGGGAGGAAACAACAACCAAGGGGGTTGGAATAATGGCAACAAAGGGAATAGGGGGCAAGTCTTTCAAAGACCTTCGATGTTTCAACAACCAAACAACCCACCTCCTTTTCCGTCCCAAGGTCCTAGCTCGTCACACAATGAGATGGGAAGGATTTGGATGATGTTTGAACAAATGATGAAGAAGAACGCTGACTCCGATGCCCAGTTGGCATCCCACAATACTTCAACCCTAAATTTGAAGGTTCAACTTGGCCAGATTTCGCAATCTTTGAATACTCGTCCTAAGGGGGCTCTACATAGTGATACGATAGTAAACCCGAAGGGTGGGAACACCACCGGGCATGCAATGGTGGTGATTACTAGAAGTTGTCGAGGTGGTGATGTGAATACCTCCAAGCAAAAGGAAATTGTGAATGAAAAGGTTGAAGTACAAGATGATGATGTTCCTATGGTTGATGAGCAAGTGAGTGAAGAGAATGTAAATGCAGAAGTGAGAATTGATATTAATGATAATGAGGTGCAGACTCAAGATGACGTGAACCTGTCTAAGGAACACGTAATAGACATACCAAAAATGGTAATGCCCAAGGCTAAAGCTCCCTTGCCAAGGCCTTTTCCACCTTACCCTCAACGTCTTGTGAAGAAAAAGAATGAGAATCAATTTAGAAAATTTATTGACATGATGAATAGCTTATCAATCAATGTTCCTTTGGTGGAAGCTCTTGAGCAAATACCAGGTTACGCCAAGTTCATGAAAGACTTGGTGACTAAAAAGAGATCCATGGATTGTGAGACCATCAAAATGACTCACCAAGTAAGTGCAATTGTGCACTCAATGGCTCCAAAGCTTGAATATCCCGGTACTTTCACCATTCCATTTACGATTGGGAGCACCGATTTTGCAAAGGCATTGTGCGATTTGGGTGCAAGTATCAATTTGATGCCTTACTCTATGTTTAAAACTTTGGGTATTGGTAAACCTAGGGCTACTTCTATGAGGTTGTAAATAGCATATAGGACTATGAAAAGGCCGCTTGGTATTATTGATGATGTTCTTGTTCGGGTGGACAAGTTCATTTTGCCTGCTGACTTTGTGATCTTGGACTGTGAGGTCGATTATGAGGTTCCAATCATATTGGGAAGACCATTCCTTGCAACTAGGAAGGCCTTGGTTGATGTGGAAGCATGGGAGCTCACCTTCCGGGTGGGTTATGAAAAATTTATCTTTCATGTGTGCAAATCAATGAAGCAGCCCAATAATACTGAAGTGTGCTCTTTTGTGGATCTTATTACGGAAGTTATAGTTGATGATACTAGTGCAATGATCAATGTGGAGGACCCGCTAGAAGCGGTGATGTTGAACCTTGATGTCAATGAGTATGAAGGTCGGGTGGAGTGTGTCAATGCTTTGCATGGAATGGGCTCTTACTCTTATGAACCTCGAAAGCTCTCTTTGGATCTTGAGAGTAGAAAGACTCCCCCAACAAAGCCCTCAATAGAGGAACCTCCTGTGTTGGAGTTGAAGCCGTTGCCTCCACACCTCAGGTATGAATTCTTAGGCCCTAGTTCAACTTTGCCAGTTATTCTTTCCTCTTATCTTACTAACATGCAGGTAGATGCGACACTGGAGGTGCTCCAAAGGAGAAAGAAGGCAATTGGATGGACTCTTTCTGATATTTAGGGAATAAGCCCCGCTTTTTGCATGCACAAGATTATTCTTGAAGATGATGCCAAGCCCTCCGTGGAACATCAAAGGAGGTTGAATGAGGCTATGCAAGAGGTTGTCAAAAACGAGGTGATCAAGTGGTTGGATGCAGGGGTTGTGTACCCTATCTCGGATAGTTCTTGGACTTCGCTAGTGCAATATGTGCCGAAGAAGGGTGGTATGACTGTTGATACCAATGCATAAAATGAGTTGATTCCCACCAGGACTGTCACCGGATGGAGGGTGTGCATGGACTACCGCAAGCTGAATAAAGTGACCCGCAAGGATCACTTTCCATTGCATTATCTTGACCATATGCTAGATAGACTTGCTAGGCGTGCCTTCTACTATTTTCTGGATGGGTACTCAGGTTATAACTAGGTATTGGTTGCTCCGAAAGATCAGGAGAAACCACCTTCACATGTCCGTATGGTACCTTTGCCTTTTCTAGGATGCCATTTGGGTTGTGTAATACACCGGCTACATTCCACCGGTGTATGATGGCTATATTTACTGACATGGTGGAGGACATTTTGGAGGTATTCATGGATGACTTCAGTGTTGTGGGTGACTCGTTTGATGAATGTTTGAAGAATCTTGACAAGGTATTGGCCCAGTGTGAAGAGACCAATGTTGTACTTAACTGGGAAAAATGCCACTTTATGGTCGAGAAGGGCATTGTCCTCGACCATAAGATCTCAAAGCACGGCATAGAGGTGGACAAGGCTAAAATTGAAGTGATCTCAAAGCTTCCTCCTCCTACTTAAATCAAGGGGGTTAGGAGTTTTCTTGGGCATGAAGGGTTCTACCGAAGATTCATTAAAGACTTTTCTAAAGTAGTGAATCCCTTGTGCAAGTTCTTGGAAAAAGAGGCCAAGTTCGAGTTCAATGAGGAATGTATGAAAGCATTTGAACTCCTCAAGTACAAATTGACAATCACTCCCATTATTACCACACCCAATTAGAGCTTACCTTTTGAGCTCATGTGTGACGCAAGCGATGTTGCAGTAGGAGTGGTTTTGGGTCAAAGAGTGAATAAGATGTTTCACCCAGTGTATTATACAAGCAAAACAATTAATGATGCTCAAGTGAATTACACGGTGATGGAAAAAAAATTGTTAGCAATTATGTTCGTAATGGAGAAGTTTAGGCCGTATCTCATGGGTGCCAAGGCAATAGTTCATACATACCATGCAGCACTCTGCTACTTGATGTCAAAAAAGGATTCCAAAGCTTGGTTGATGAGATGGGTCTTATTGCTTCAGGAGTTTGGTCTTGAGATTGTGGACCGGAAAGGGTGTGAAAACCAAGTAGCGGGCCATTTGTCCTATTTGGAGGAGGAGGGGAGGCCTTGTGATGGCCTCGAAATTAATGATTCATTCCCTAATGAGCAACTCCTTTTTGTATCTGTGAATAGCATGCCTTGGTTTGTGAATGTTGCCAACTTTCTTATAACCAGTATTGTTCCATATGAGCTCTCTTCTAACCAAAGGAAGAAGCTTAAATGGGATAGCTTGGACTACTACTGGGATGGTCCTTACTTGTTCAAAATCTGCAATGATGGTGTGATCCGAAGATGTGTTCCAGAGGAGGAGCAAATGAGTATTCTTGATGCTTGTCATTCCTCTCCCTACAGTGGTCATCATGGTGGGGCGAGGACAGCTTCAAAAGTGCTTAGTTGTAGTTTTTATTGGCCTACATTGTACAAGGATGCAAGTGAACTTGTGAAGAAATGTGATGAGTGTCAAAGAGCAGGTGGAATTTCAAAGAAGGATGAGATGCCTCTCACCACTATTCTCGAGGTTGACATCTTTGATGTGTGGGGCATTGATTTCATGGGTCCATTTGTAAGTTCTTGTGGCAACACGTACATTCTTGTGGCCGTTGATTATGTTTCAAAGTGGGTTGAGGTCGTGGCTTTACCCAAAAATGAGGCCCGGAGTGTTGTGGCTTTTTTCAAGAAGAGTATCTTTACTTAGTTTGGCACTCCTAGAGCAATCATCAGTGATGGGGGGTTTCATTTTTGCAATAAGGCATTTGACACTTTGCTTGCAAAGTATGGTGTCAATCACAATGTTTATACCCCTTACCATCCTCAAGCTAGTGGGCAAGTTGAGGTCTCCAACAGGGAGATCAAAAGCATATTGTCAAAGACAGTCAATGCAAATAAGATCGATTGGTCAAAGAAATTGGATGATGCTCTGCGGGCTTATAGGACTGCTTACAAGACTTTGATTGTTATGTCTCTATACCGGTTGGTGTTTGGGAAAGCTTGCCATCTACCGGTTGAGTTAGAGCACAAGGCTATGTGGGCTTTAAGGAAGTTAAATCATGAATAGGATATGGCAGCAAATCTTCAGGTGGGGCAGCTTAATGAGCTTGATGAGTTCTGGTTTCATGCCTACTCCAGTTCGTCATTGTATAAGGACAAGATGAAGTACTTACATGAAAAGTATGCTCGTGGAAAGGAGTTCAAAGTGGGTGATTTGGTTCTCTTGTTCAATTCCTGGTTACGACTGTTTCCGGGAAAGCTTAAGTCAAAATGGAGTAGACCTTTTGAGGTGGTGCTTGTGACTCCGTTTGGTGCTCTTGATTTGAAAAACAAAAATGGTGAGATCTTCAGATTTAATGGGCACAAAGTCAAGCACTATCTTGTCAAGTTTGATTACAGCCATGTAGTGTCAATGATCTATCTCAAGTGATTGATGGTAACCTGCGTCGTGCCGTGACATTAAATCAGCGCTTCTTGGGAGGCAACCCATGTGTTTTTCTTTGATTTTCTTCTTAGTGTAGGATTATTTTTGGACTAACTGGTTGTGAGACATGTATAGGGATGTTTGATGCAGTGTAGGACTAAGCTGGAAAAATTTGGCACTCTCTGAAGTTTAGACCGTTGACGCGCTCCATTTCTCGCAGTCGTGATGGCCTTACCGCGGAGGCGGAAATTGATCGCTGTCAGTGGTGCTAAAAGGTCCAAAATGGAGGTTCTCCAAAATTTCAACCATTGCCGTGGTGCATTTTTTGCGGTCAGTGGTGGCTTACCGCTGTCGCGGAGCATTTTTTGCGGTCTGCGGTGGTTTCAAAACTGCAGCCCTTCTGAACTTCACAACCGCGGTCCGCAGTGATTTACTACGGCCGCGGTAGGTAAGACTGTGTGGGCCTTGGGTCTTTTCTATAAATAGATGGTCCTAAACCCTTTTACACTTTTTGCCCTTTTCACTCTACAACTACACTCACTAATGTTTATCTACGCCCTAGTTGCACAAACACAAGAATTAGATTGCATTTTTACCACTCATCTCACATCTGGTAAATCCACTCATTCCTTAGTCTTTAATTTTGTAATTATTTACTTTTAAAGTGATAGTTCTTACTTTTTCTTCTTCATTTTTCTTTTAGCTTTGACTTAGGGTTCCGTAGTGTTAATTAGATTAGGTTTCAATTAGTTAGAAATGGTTATTAACTACCTAGTCGGATTGATAATGTTAATATGAATGCTAAAATGCATGAAAAATAGAAACCCTAGGTCTGTTGAGCCCTAACTTGAATTCTGAGGCCGCGGTTGTTTTTCTGCGTTCCGCGGTCATTCGTTTGATCTGAGAATGTTATGTCCTGATAACCTTGGTCAGCGGTAGTAACTTCCACTGATAGCAGTGCCTCTCCGCATCCGCAATGGATTTTCCATGGTCCGCGATGATAAAGTTCAGAGAGGTACATTTGAAGGTCTACGGCCGCGGTTGATTTTCTACAGTCCGCGGTGCACTTACCATGGCCGCGCTCCTTTTTCTACGGTCTGTGGTGATACTGAATGAGAGAGTGGGTAGTCTGAGTCCCACACATCTGCGGCCGCGATACATTTTTCGAGGTTCGCGGTGCAACCTTTGCGGTCGCGATACATTTTCTGTGGTCTGCTGTATTGTTCTTGCACTATCACTTGATATTCTGTATTGCTTCTTATAGTATTTGTACTAACAAATTTCAACTGATTATACTTGCAGACAATGGTTAAATCTAGAGGAGGCAGTGACAAACAAAAGGGTAGAGCAGAGTCCTCCTGGGATAAGGGACGAGGGCAAAAGTTGATCCCGACAGTTCGCAAAGCAATTGGGGAGATAAGAAAAAACATCAAAGCTTCAGGTAGAGCTACTTCCCATTCTGAGGGAAGTGAGCATGTGCCCACCTGGGAGGCATCAGAGTCTGATTCAGTGCCAGAGTATGTACCCCACTTTCGGGAAAGATATAGGTTGAGAGATGTACCTACACCTCCAGATTCTCCTACTACTCGTGCTTCAGTTCATATTTCTTCTGAGTCATCTGAGGGCTCAACAGAGAGCAGTGATAGTTCAGCTTCAACCTCCTCTACACATTCGTCACCTGGATAGGATGTAGATGTTGGGGTACCGGATGAGGAGGGAGAGGGTGCGACCCAAATCGGGGGTGTGGAAAGAACTAGAAACCCCGAAGTGTGGCAAAAGAGGTTTGTCAGTGAGCTAGCATATCACAAGTTTTGGGAGTGGTGGCCTCTAAGGTCACTTATTCATGAGTGCTAGTTCATAGAGCGAGACTTTCTGCCTCACAAGCCCAACGTGAATTAGCAATTCAATGAACGAGTGGGGTATGATTACTTCACTAACATGGTGTCAGATGCAAATGAGCACTTAGTCAAGGAGTTCTACGCCAATGCCTCCCACATCAAGAAGGATACAAAAATGACTAAGGTGCGGAACTTGAAAGTAAAGTTTGATGGGAAGAAAATCAATGAATACCTGTGCATCAATGAGGAAGATGAAACATTGTACTTGGAGAATGTGGCGCTTGATGAGGCATCCTGCCCGTGGTTAGCGTCATACCTGGCTATCCCAGACACCACCCTAGCATGGTAGACAACAGGGGTTCCTATCTTGAGGAAAACCCTAAATTTTGAGGCGAAGGGGTGGGAGACTTTTGTATGCAGCAGGCTAGACCCTACTACCCATGAAAACATCTTGTCGGTCTCCCGGGTGATATTAGTGGCGGCTATTATGGCAGGGTTCCCGATCAATGTCAGGAATGTCATGTCTAGGGTGATCACCAGGGTGGTCAATGAGGGTGATAGATCATATCCCTTCCCGAACTTCCTTACCATGCACTTGGAAGATCGGGAGGTGGAGAAAAGAAATTTTGACGTGAAGGGGAAAGCCAAGATGCCCTTTTTATGTTACAACCTCAAGGGTCTAGACAACCCCAAAGCCAAGGAATCCAAGGGCAAAGCCACTACTTCTACTAGCCAGTCTGAAGAGCCATTAGTGGTAGTCACTACTTCTCAGCCTTCTACAACCATACCAGATACTGCCTCCAGACCATCTACCTCCTTGCCTCCAGATATTCCATCCTCCTCAGCATACCTATTGACTGCCCACAGATTGAGCCAAACACTCTCCAGTATCAATAACTGGGTGCAGGCGACAATTTCTAAGCTGTCTATGCTATCTAGTTCAGTGGTAGCCCAGTCAGTGCCTCCACAGCCACAGGTGCTAGCTTTGGTAGAGAAGACTATCAAGGAGCTTCTAGACAACTAGAAGAAGCTCCTGGATAACCAAAAGATGATAATGGATGCTCTAGAAGTTCAAGGCAAAACACTTCAAAAGCTGAGCAAGTCAACAAAGAAGTTGAAGAAGACTCGGGCCTCGAAGGAGCCGGTTAAGGAATTGAGGGGAGAGGTGGAGAAGATGAAGGTAGCTGATCACCTGCCCTTGGAGCTACTATTGCATGATCAGCCTCTAGCAGTTTAGACAGAGCAGGTCCAGGAGCAGGAGATTGAGAAAGCACCCAAGAGGAGGAGAGTGATGCCCCAAGTGGATGATGTAGAGATTTAGCTTGAGGATACGGAGGGTGTTTCTTCTGGCCAGCCACATGCCCCTGAGACAGATGATCCAGGTGCCCAGCCACAGGACCCCATCCAGTCACAGGACCCGATGCTACCACAGGACCCCATGTAGACAAAGGATCCATAGGGAGTTTTCTTTACTCTCTATCTTTCTTTTTGAGCTTATTTTTTATTAGTTAACATTGAGGACAATGCTATCTTTCATTTGAGGGGGTGGCCCTACTTTGATTTGGTAGTTGGTTTCTAAATATGACATTATTTTCTTTCATTATGCTTATTTTTCACTTTTGGTATGTATATATCTTTACCCTTTAATTCACTTTTTGTTATTTTTCTATCTTGGTCTATATATAAAGTTACTCTCTCATGTATATATTCATTCCCTCTTATGTATATTCATTTAAACCCCATTCTGTACATATTCAGTTTACTTTCCGCATTTTACTTCATAGCTTCTTTTGCAATTTCCCTTAATAGTATAGCTTCTTATTTCATTTAATAGCTTCTTTTTCAGTTTCTAGCTTCTTATTTTACAAGTTTCAATGATCAATAAGCCTTTGATTTTCTTAATGTCACGGTTCTGTCCAAAGGTGAAGTTTGTTTGAACCGGGTGGCTCTTCCTGATGATGGATGGTATGACAACCTTCTTAAGGGTTTGAGTCTGTTTTTATTTTCATTTTTGTGTAAAGAGTAGTTAGTGAGCAATGGTGCCTTAGGCAAAGCTTCACTTGGGACTAACACATTTACCTTTGACCTTGTTGTTAAAAACAAATTTGTGTGTATAGGGTGATGATAGTTGTGAGACTTTTGTGTTGGATAAACAATCATCGCGTGGTTTCTCGGAACCATTTGTGTTGCTTAAATCTTAGCTAAGGTTGTTGTGAGCCCCCGACTATGCTCTTTAGAAATCATATAGCTTATGTGGTGAGGTATTGATTTGCAAGTCCAAGTCCCGTGCCAATGAGTCTAGAACTTGCCCTGAATGTTTGTCTAGGCGAAATCCTAAGTGAAGCTTGACTTGAGAAGTGATTACAGGCTCTTCTTGATTCTAATTGAGACTTGAAAACTTCCATAGCCTACCAATGATGATATCCCTAGTCAACCCCGTTGATCTATAGCCCTTATTCTTTTAATAACTATGATACAAGCCTTTATTCATTCTAAAATGATCCTCTCTTGGTACCCTATCTTTCCTTAACACAAGGAAAAAGCTTAATTTTGGGGGGAGAGACGAGTAATGCAAAAGTTATAAAAGGTACAAAATGAAGAAAAGGAAAGGTAAAAAGAAAAAGAAAAAGAAAGAAAAGCCAAAAAGTCAAAAAGAAAGTGAACAATGTAGAGGAAATGAAGGGATTCAATATAAGCAAAAGATGAAAGGCATGGAAAAATTAGAAAGGAGAAAAAGGATAATGAACAACAAAGAGTGACAGTGTGTCTCTCTAGCCCCTAAAGAAGAAGTAAATGACTCAAAAAGTCAAGAAAATGTGTGCCAAAATGAAGCAAATAAAGTGCTTAAGCGAAGATGAAACCATATTAGACCAATATATCCTACCTTAAACCAAAAACCTTCATTATATTCCCACAAAATCCCTATATGATATTGATTTAGGTAAGCTTACATTAGTGGTGCCTCGCATAAGAGGCAAGCTAATGGTACTTAGAGCCGGACTTGTGACCTTCATTTGAGAGAGATGAGTGTGTTTTCCACAATCCTCGTTCTGAATGCTACAATCTAAAAGTGAGGTTTGCCTATGGAGAGTTGAGGAGTATGAGTTTGGGTTCCACAGTGACCAATATAATAGAAAGAGTTTCCTTGATGAGTTGAGTCAACTCTTAATGCTTTTGTGTCGCACTATAGCCATGATGCTAAAATGTTGTGTATTGTTGATAATGCATTTGAGTTGAGGGTAATTGTTAGTCCCAATTGATTCTTGATAAGGTTACTCTTGATGCAATTGTTTGCATGAGGACAAGCAAAAGTTTAAGTTTGGGGGAGTTAATAACTAGGGATTCTATTCTATTTTATAACCCTTTTTGCTTGAGTTTTGTATTAAAAGTGTGTACAAGTATTTCGAAAAGCTAATTTATTGTGCTTGCTTGTAGAGTTTGGTCAAAAAGGGATAAAGAAGTTAAAACTAGCTCAAAAAGGAGTGGAACCTGTATAAGCAAAAGCTGAGTCAACTGACCGCTGCAGCGGAAAATCCACCGCGGACGCGAAGGACCTACCATGACAGCGGTCATTTTATCGCGGTCCGTGGTGGCAAGGTTCAAAGAGATGATATTTGAGGCTTTTCAAGTCACCGCTGACCGCGGTGCTTTTGTCCGGTAGCAGTACCTCCACCGCGACAACGGTCAGTTTGCCACGGTCCGCGGAGAAGGGATTCAGAGAACTTGGAGATTGAGCTAAAGTTGAAGATCGCATTCTGCGGTTGATTTTATGCGGTTGCGGTAACCTCACCGCTATAGAAGTCCATTTTCCGCTGTCAGCGGTACCTCCGTCAGGGATATTTTTTTCCGAAAAATTTAGCGGTGTATAAATACTACTTTTTCAGTTTTTTAGGTCATCTTATGTTAGCTGATCATGTGAACGCCGACTTTTGTCTATTTTGAGTAATTTTGTAGCTTAATTAGCAATTTATCTTATACTCTTATCTTGTAATTACAATTTATGAATTATTCTTCATCTCAATCTATGATTTCTTCTTCAATTATGAGTAGTTAAACCCCTTAGATAGGGTTGTGGCTCAACCCTAGTGTGGGTATTTAATGGGTTTTTTATTTTAGCGCTTAGATCTTTATGGGTGATTGATATTTGCCCGATTTACGCTTTCTATGTTGAATTAGTGGTTGCAAGCACTAATTTGTGCCTTTTTGACTTAGGCTCTTCTTGAGAAAGAGAGCTTGAGTCTAAGAAATTCAGGCTAACAAGGAATTTGGGTGTATTCAAGAGATTGATGGCCCCAATTAAAGGGTTAAACCTAGAGATAGTAATACCCGACTTGAGCTAACATTGTTTGCACAAATTTAACACCCAATTGGGCTTGAGAAAGCCAATTATGGCAAAGTCACTCTTACTACCGAGAGGTGTAGAGTGAGTAGCTTCGTGCGTTGGCTATATCACGATCCCAACTATAACATTATTGCCCTAAGTTCTATATCCCGTTAGATACTCACCTAGGAGTAAGTCACTTCCCTAGTGCCTTTTTACCCATTTAGAAAACCCTACAAAAATATCTACTTAGCTTAATTTCGTGTATCTTTAGTATTAAAATTAGAAGTAACAAACAAACAAGAATGATTGGAAGTGCAATTAAGAGAATTACACATTGCTAGATTAGATAGGAATCCAACTCCAAACATTATATTAGCTCCCTGTGGATTCGATCCCGACTTTCTCGGGTAAAAGCTGCATCGACTGCTCTTGCCACTCTGTAGTGGTGTAGGGTTGGACCCGATCAGGGGCCCATGCCGATGCTGAAGGTGTGGGCTATAGCACAAGAAAATCTTGGAATCAGGTGGAATTCTATAGATGACCGTGAAACGCCAAAAATTAAGGAACGTTCATGGCAGGGTTGTGTCTATTGTTCCTTAGGTTGTATTTGATGGCCCGAAATTTTTTTAGACGATCCGGGTCCAGGGGCCCGAGCCGATGCGGAAGGCGTGGGCTATAGCACAAAAAATATGGAAATCAGGCGGAATTTTAGTGTTATGATTGTAAAACATCCAAAACAAGGAACGGTCATGGTGGGACGGTAACTATGGTTCCTTAGGTCGTATTGATGGCTCGAAAAATTCTAAGAGATCTGGATCTGGGGGCTCGAGACCATGCACACTCAAAAAATTTGTGAATCAGACATTATTCCAATTTTATGCTTGTGAAATGGCAAAAAATGAGGAACATTCATGGAGAGGCAATGACTATAGTTCCTTAGGTCATATTTGATGGCCCAGAAATTTTTTAGACGATTCGGGTTCGGGGGCCCAAGTTTGGGGCCCAGGCCCATACGTAAGGCGTGAGCTATAGCACATGAAAACGAGGAACAGTCATGATGGCGTAGTGACTATGGTTCCTTAGGTCATATTTGATGGCCCGGGAAAATTTTAGGCGATCAGAATCCAGGGGCTTGGTCTTATGCGAAAGGCGTGGGTTATAGCACACGAAAATCTTAGAATCTGGCAGAATTCTAGTTTTATTGACATAAAACGCCAAAAAATGAGGAATAGTGTTGGCGGGGTGGAACTATGGTTCCTTAGGTTGTATTCGATGCCCCGAAAAAATTTTGGGCGATCCGGGTCCAGGGTTCACGCCTATGCGGAAGGGGTGGGCTATAGCCCACGAAAATCTGGGAACCTTGCGGAATTCCAATTTTATGACCATAAAACACCAAAATATAAGAAATGGTCATGGCGAGGCGGTGAATATTTTATGGCCCGAAAATTTTTTAGGCAATCCAGGTCCGGGGGCCTGGGTCCGTGCGGAAGAAGTGGGCTTAGAGCGCATGAAAATCTTGGAATCGGGCAGAATTCCAGTTATATGGCCGTAAAATGTCAAAAAATAAAACACGATCATGGCAGGCAGTGACAATAGTTCCTTAGGTCATATTTGATTTCCTGAAAAAATTATAGGTGATCCGGGTCACGAGGCTCGGGCCCATGTGGAAGGCGCGGGCAATATCATAAGAAAACCTGAGAATTGGGCGTAACTCTAGTTTTATGGCCGTAAAATGCCAAAAAAGAGGAATGGTCATAGCTTGGAGGTTACTATGGTTCTTTAGGTAATATTTGAAGGCCCAGAAATTTTTTAAATGATCCGGGTCCAGGGGCCCTGGCCCATGCCTAAGGCGTGAGCTATAGCACTGGAAAATCTGGGAGTCGACCGGAATTACCGAGTAATGGCTGTAAAATGCAAAAAATGAGGAATGGTCATGGCATGGTGGTGCCTATGGTTCCTTAGGTTGTATGTGATGGCCCAAAATTTTTTTAGGTGATCTAGGTCAGGGGGCTCGGGCCCATTTGGAAGGCGTGGCCTACAGTAGACGAAAATCTTGTTATCACGCGAAATTCTAATTTTATGGCCGTGAAACGCCAAAAGGCAAGGAAAGGTCATGGTTGGGCGGTGAATATAGTTCCATAGGTCGTATTTAATGGCTCAAAATTTTTTAGGTGGTCCGGGTCAAGGGGCTTGGGTCCATGTGGAAGGCGTGGACTATAGCACACGAAAATATTAGGAATCAGGCTGAATTTCAGTTTTATGGCCGTGAAACGGTAAAAAACGAGGAACGGTCATGGTGAGACAGTGACTATGTTTCCTTAAGTCGTATTTGATATCCCAAAAATCTTAGGCGATCCAGGTCCGGGGACCCGGGCCCATGCAGAAGGCGTGGGCAATAACACACGAAAATTCAGGAATCAGGGCGAATTTCAATTTTATGACAGTAAAATATCAAAAAACGAGGAACGATCAAGATGGGATAGTAACTATGGTTCCTTAGGTCATATTTGATAGCTTAGAAATTTTTAGCCGATCCGGGCCCAGGGCCACAGGCCCATGTAGAAGACATGGCTATAATAAACGAAAATTTTAGAATTAGTCAAAATTCTAGTTTTATGACTGTAAATCACAAAAAATAAGGAATGGTCATGGTGGGGCGGTTATTATGGTTCCATAGGTCGTATTTAATAGCTCAAAATTTTTTTAGGTGATCCGGGTCCAGGGGCTCGTGCCCATGTGGAAGGTGTGGGCTACATCACACGAAAATTAGTGAATGAAATGAAATTCCAGTTTTATAGCCGTGAAATGGATAAAAACGAGGAACGCTCAGGGAGGGGAAATGACTATGGTTCCTTTGGTTGTATTTGATGGCCCAAAAATTTTTTTACGTGATCCGGGTTCGGGTGCCTGGGCCCATGCGGAAGGTGTGAGCTATAGTTTACAAAAATCTAGGAATCGGGTGGAGTTATAGTTTTATGGCCGTAAAATACCAAAAAACGAGGAACGGTCATTGCGGGGGCAGTGACTATGGTTCCTTAGGTCATATTTGATGTTCCAAAATTTTTAGACGATCCGGGTCCGTAGGCCTGGGCCAATGCGAAAGGCGTGGGCTATAGCATACGAAAATCTAGGAATCAGTTCAGAGTATTTTTATGGCCGTGAAACATCAAAAAATGAGGAACGGTCATGGAGGGGTGGTGACTATGGTTCCTTAGATTGTATTTGATAGCCCGGAAATTTTTTAGGCAATCCGGGTCCGGGGTCTCAGGCCTATAAGGAAGGCGTGGGCTATAGCACATTAAAATTTGGGAATCAGACAGAATTCTAGTTTTATGGCTGTGAAACGGCAAAAAATAAGGAACGTTCATGGAGGGAAAATGACTATGGTTCCTTATGTCGTATTTGATGGCCTAGAAAAATTTTAGGCGATCCGGGCCCGAGGCCTAGGCCCATACGAAATGCCAAAAAACTAGGAACGGTTATGGCAGGGCATTGACTATGGTTCCTTAGGTTGTATCTGCTGTCCCAAAAATTTTAGTTGATCTCGGTCTAGTTGTACGGGCCCATGCGGAAGGCGTGGGCTATATCATACGAAAATTTAAGAATCGGTTGCAATTCTAGTTTTATTGTTGTAATATGCCAAAAATAAGGAACGCTTATGGCGGGGCAGTGACTATGGTTCCTTAGGTTGTATTTTTTGGCCCGGAATATTTTTTGGCAATCCTGGTCCAGGGGCCCGGGCCCATGCGGAAGGCATGGGTTATAGCACACGAAAATCTGGGAATCAAGCGAAATTCCAATTTTTTGACTGTAAAACACCAAAAAATGAGGAACGACCATGGAGGGGTGGTGACTATTGTTGCTTAGGTTGTATTTGATTATTCGAAAAAAATTTAGGCAATCCGAGTCTGAGATCCCAGACCCATGTGGATGGCGTAGTATAACACATAAAAATCTGAGAATCGAGCGAAAATCTAGTTTGATGGCCGTAAAATGCCAAAAAATGAGGAAATGTCATGGTAGGGCGGTGACTATGTTTCCTTAGGTAGTATTTGATGGTCTGGAAAACTATTGGGTGATCCTGGTTCGGGGGCTCGGACCCATGCTGAAGGCGTGGGCTATAGCACACGAAAATTTAGGAATCGGGTAGAATTCTAGTTTTATGGACTTAAAACACAAAAAATGAGGAATTGTAATGGCGGGCAGTGATTATGGTTCCATATGTCATATTTGACGGCCCTGAAAAGTTTTAGGTAATCCGGGTCCGGGGGCTCGGGCCGATGCAAAAGGCATGGGTATAGCACATATAAATCTAAGAATCAGGCAGAATTCTAGTTTTATTACCATAAAATGCCAAAAAAATAAGGAACAGTCATGGTGGGGCAGTGACTATAGTTCCTTATGTCGTATTTAGTGGCCCAAAATATTTAGGCAATTAGGGTCCAGGGGCTCGGGCCAATGTGGAAGGCATGGGTTATTACAACCAAAAAATCTTTGAATCGGGCGACTTCTAGTTATCTGGTCGTAAACGCCAAAAATCGATGAATGTTCATGCATTGGCGGTGACTATTATTTCTTAGGTAGTATTAGATGGCCCAGAAATATTTTAGGCAATATGGAAGGTGTAGGCTATAGCACACAAAAATCTGGGAATCGTGCGGAATTATAGTTTTATGGCCGTAAAATGCTATAAAATGAGGAACGGTCATGGCGGGGTAGTGACTATGGTTCCTTAGGTCATATTTGATGGCTCGAGAAATTTATAGGCGATCCAGGTCCAGGGGCCTGGGTCGATGCGGAAGGCGTGGGCTATGGCACACGAAAATTTAGGAATCAGGCAGAATTCAAGTTTTATGTCGTAAAACGCCAAATAATAAGGAATAGTCATGGCGAGGCAGTGACTATGGTTTCTTAGGTTGTATTTGATTGATTGGAAAAATTATAAGCGATCCAGGTCCACGGGCCTTGGCCCATGCAAAATGTGTGGGCTATACCACAAGAAAATCTGGGAGTCGGCCAGAATTACATATTAATGGCCGTAAAATGACAAAAAATGAGAAATATTCATGGCGGGGTGACGACTATGGTTCCTAAGGTTGTATTTGGTGGTCCAAATTTTTTTAGGCGATTGGGGTTTGGGGGCCCGTGCCCATGCGGAAACGTGGGCTATAGCATATAAAAATCGAGGAATCTGGCGAAGTTCTAGCTCTATGGCCGTAAAACGCCAAAAAAGAGAAACGGTCATGGCAGGGCACTGACTATGGTTCCTTAGGTTGTATTTGATTTCTCAAAACTTTTAGGCGATCCGGGTCAGGGGGCTCGGGCGCATGCGGAAGGAGTGGGCTATTGCACACGAAAATCTGGGAATCAGGAAGAATTCCAGTTTTATGGCCGTAAAATGCCAAAAAATGAGGAACGTTCATGGAGGGGCGGTGACTGTTGTTCCTTATGTTGTATTTGATGGCTCAAAAATTTGTAAGGCGACCCTAGTCTGGGAGCCCGGGCCCATTCGGAAGACGTGGGCTATATCACATAAAAATATGGGAATCAGGAGGAATTCCAGTTTTATGACGATAAAACGCCAAAAAACAAGGAACGGTCATGGCGAGACGGTGACTGTGGTTCTGTAGTTCGAATTTGGTAGCTCGAAATGTTTTAGGCGATTCAGGTCCGGGGGCCCAGGCCATTGCAAAAGACATGGGCTATAGCACACAAAAAATTAAGAAATCACGCGGATTCCAGTTTTATGACCGTAAAATACCAAAAATGAGGAACAATGACTATGGTTCCTTAGGTCATATTAGATTGTCCAGAAAACTGTTAGGCGATCCGGGTCCGGGGACCCGAGCCTAAGCAGAAGGTGTGGGCTATAGCATACGAAAATCTTGGAATCGGGCATAATTCTATTTTTATGGCCATAAAATGCTAAAAAATGAGGAACGGTCATGGCGGGGATGTGACTATTATTCCTTAGGTCATATGTGAAGGCCCAAAAAAAATTTTGGCGATTAGGGACTGGGGGCTCGGGATGATGCTAAAGGCGTGGGCTATAGCATACGAAAATCTGGTAATCTAGTGAAATTCCAGTTTTATGGCCGTAAAATGCTAAATAACGAGGAAGATCATGGGAGGGGGGAGTTACTATGGTTCCTTAGGTCAGATTTGTTGGCCTGGAAAAATATTAGGTGATCCGGGTCCGAAGGCCAGGGCCGATGCAGAAGGCGTTGGCAATAGCACACAAAAATCTGGGAATCGGGCAAAATTCAAATTTTATATACGTGAACCAAACAACAAGGAACGTTCATGGAGGGATAGTGACTATGGTTCCTTAGGTTGTATTTGATGTCCTATAAAATTTTTAGGTGATCCGGGTATGGGGCCTCGAGCCCATGCGGAAGGCGAGGGCTATAGCACACGCAAATTTTGAAATCAGGCGGAATTTAAATTTTATACTCGTGATATGGCAAAAAATGAAGAACGGTAATAGAAGGACAATGACTATGGTTCCTTAGGTTGTATTTGATGGCCCGGAAAATTTTTAGGCGATTCGAGTTCGGGGGTCGTGCCCATGCGGAAGGCGTGGGCTATAGCACACAAAAAATTTCGGAATCAAGCGGAATTCTAGTTTTATGGTTGTACAACGCCAAAAACTGAGGAACGGTCATGGAGGGGCAGTGACTATGGTTCCTTAGGTCATATTTGAAAATCAAAAAATTATTAGGCTATCCGATTCCGGGGGCCCTGGCCCATGCGAAAGGCGTGGGCTATAGCACACAAAAATTTGGAATCAGGCGGAATTCTAGTTTTATGACTGTAAAATACAAAAACAAACAAAGAACGGTCATGTCAGGGTGGTGACTATGGTTTCTTAGGTCGTATTTGATGGTCTACAAAACTTTTAGGCGATCCGGGTCCGTGGGCCCTTGCCTACGCGGAAGGCATGGGCTATGGCATACGATAATCTAGGAATTGGGCAGAATTCTATTTTATGGTGATAAAATGCTAAAAACGAGGAACGTTCATGGCAGGGTTGTGTCTATTGTTCCTTAGGTTATATTTGATGGCCCGAAAATTTTTTAGACGATCCGGGTCCAGGGGCCCGAGCCGATGCGGAAGGCGTGGGTTATTGCACACGAAAATTTGGGAATCGGTTAGAATTCCTGTTTGATGGCTGTAAAACACAAAAAATGAAGAACGGGCATGGCAGGGCAGTGACAATAGTTCCTAAGGTAGTATTTGATTGCCTAGAAATTTTTTAGGCGATCCAGGTCCGGGGCCCTGGCCCATGCGGAATGTGTGGGCTATAGCACATGAAAATATGGCATTGGAGTGGAATTACCATTTTTGCCGTAAAATGCCAAAAAATGAGGCACTATCATAGTTGGGTTGTAATTATAGTTCCTTAGGTCGTGTTTGATGGCCCTGAAAAATATTAGGTGATCCGGGTCCGGGGGCCCGGGCCGATGCGAAAGGTGTGGGCTATAGCATACAAAAATCGGGGAATCGAGCAAAATTATAATTTTATGATCGTAAAATGCCAAATAACGAGGAACAATCATGGCAGGGTGGTGACTATGGTTCCTTAGGTCATATTTGATGGCCCGAAAAATTTTCAGGCGATCCGGGTAAGACGGCTTGGGCCCATGTAGAAGGTGAGTGCTATAGCACATGAAAAATTTGGAAACAGACGGAATTCTAGTTTTATGGCCGTGAAAAGGCAAAAAACGAAGAACGGACATGGAGGGGTAATGACTCTGGTTCCTTAGGTCATATTGATAGCCCAAAAATATTTTAGCGATCCGGGTTTACGGGCCAAGGTCCATGCGGAAGGCATGGGCTATAGCACACGAAAATCTAAAAATCGGGCGGAATCCTAGTAATTTGGCTGTAAAACGCCAAAAAATAAAGAACGATTATGGCGGGGAAGTGACTATAATTCTTTAGGTTGTATTTGATGTCCCAAATATTTTAGGTGATCCGGTTCCGGGGGCCCGATCCCATGTGGAAGGCATAGGCTATAGCACACGAAAATGTGGAAATTGGTGGGTTTCCAGTTTTATGGCCATAAAATGCCAAAAAATGAGGAACGGTCATGGGGGACGGTGACTATGGTTACTTAGGTCGTATTTGATGGCAGTAAAAATTTTAAGCCCATCCGGGTTCGGGGGACCAGTGGTCCGGGACCATGCGGAAGGCGTAAGATATAACACATGAAAATCTGGGAATCAGGCGAAATATAATTTTATGGCCACAAAACACCAAAAAATGAGGAACGGTCACGAAAGGGCGAGGACTATGGTTCCGTAGGATGTATTTGATGGACCAAAATTTTTTTAGGCGATCTGGGTTCGGGGACCCGAGCCCATGCGGAAGGCATGGGCTAGCACATGAAAATCTAGGAATTGGGTGGGATTCCAGTTTTATAGCCGTAAAATGCTAAACGATAAGGAGCGATCTTGAAGGGGTAGTGACTATGGTTCCTTAAGTCCTATTTGATGGCTCAAAAATATTTAAGGTGATCCAGGTCCGGGGCCCGAGCCCATGCGGAAAGCGTGGGCTATAGCATACTAAAATCTGGGAATCGAGCAAAATTCCAATATTATGGCCGTAAAACACCAAAGAACAAGGAACGATCATTGCGGGGCAGTGACTATGGTTCCTTAGGTCATATTTGATGGCCCAGAAATTTTTTAGGTGATTAAAGTCCGGGTCGGGCCCATGAGGAAGGTGTGGGTTATAGCATATGAAAAATAAGGAACAGAGCGAAATTCCAATTTTATGATCGTAAAATGCCCTAAAACGAGGAATGGACATGTATGGCGGTGAGTATGGTTCCTTAGGTCCTATTTGATGGACTGAAAAAATTATAGGCGATCCGGGGGCCCGGTCCCATGCTTAAGGCATGGGCTATACCAAACGAAAATCTGAGAATCAGTTGGAATTCTAGTTTTATGACCGTAATAAGCCAAAATAATGAGGAACAGTCATGGCTGGGTGGTGACTGTGGTTCCTTAGGTCGTATTTGGTGGCTCGGAAAAGTTTTAGGAGATCCAGGTTCGGGGGCCCGAGCCCATGCGAAAGGCGTGAGCTATAGCACACAAAAATTTGGGAATCGGGCTGAATTCCAGTTTTTTGGCCGTAAAACTTCAAAAAACGAGGAACGATCACGGCAGGGCGGTGACTATGATTCCTTAGGTCGTATTTGATGGCCCGAAAAATTATGACACGATCCAAGTCCAGGGCCTGGGCCTATGAAGAAGGCATGGGCTATAGTACACCAAAATCAGGAAATTGCGTGAAATTCTAGTTTTATGACCATAAAACAAGGAACGGATATGGCAGGCAATCAGTATGGTTCCTTAGGTTTTTTTTATGGTCGGAAAAATATATGTGTGATCCTGGTCCGGAGGCCCGGGACCATGCGGAAGGCATGGGCTATAGCACACAAAAATCTGAGAATCAGTTGGAATTCTACTTATATAGCCATGAAATGCCAAAAAATGAGGAACGGTCATGGCGAAGCGATGAATATGGTTCCTTAGATCGTATTTGATGGCCCAAAATATTTTTGGCGATGTGGTTATGGGGGCTCGGGCCCATGCGGAAAGCATGGGTTATAGCACACGAAAATCTTAGAATCGGTTGGAATTCTAGTTTTAAGGCTGTAATACATCAAAAAATGAGAAACGGTCATGGCAGGGCGGTTATTATGGTTCCTTAAGTTGTATTTGATAGCCCCAAAAAATATTAGGCAATCCGAGTCAGGTGGCCCAGGCCCATGCGGAAGGCATGGGCTATATACCACACAAAAATTTTGGGAATCGGGCGGAATTCCAATTTTATGGCCGTAAAATGCAAAAAAATACGGAACGGTCATGGCGGGGTGATGAGTATGGCTCCTTGGGTCCTATCTGATGTCCCAGAAAATTTTTTGGCAATCCGGGTTCGGGGGCCCGGGCCCATGCGGAAGGCATGGGCTATAGCACACGAACATCTAGGAATTGGGTGGGATTCTAGTTTTATGACAGTAAAATGCCATAAAAGAGGAACGATCATAGCGGGGTCATGAATATGGTTCATTATATCGTATTTGATGGCTCGAAAAAATTAAGGCGATCCGAGTCCAAGGCCCGGGTCCATTTGGAAGGTGTGGGCTATATCACACGATAATTTGGGAATCGCACGGAATTCCAGTTTAAGGCACTAAAACGTTAATAAACGAGGAACGATCATTGCAGGTCAATGACTATAATTCCTTAGGTCATATTTGATGTCCCGTAAAAATTTTAGGCAATCCTAGTTCGGGGCCAGGGCACACGAAAATCAGAGAATCAGACGGAATTCAGTTTTATAACCATAAAACGCCATAAAACGAGTAGCGAACGTGGCGGACTGTGAGTATGGTTCCTTAGGTCCTATTTGATGGATCGAAAAAATATTAAGTGATCCGTGTCTGGGGGTCCGAGCCTATACGGAAGGCGTGGACTATATCACATGAAAATTTGAGAATCAATTGGAATTATAGTTTTATGGCAATAATATGACAAAAAATGAGGAACGGTCACAGCTGGGCGGTGAATATTGTTCCATAGGTCGTATTTGATGGCTCAGAAAATTTTTAGGAGATTCGGGTCCAAAAGACTGGACCCTTGCGGACGACGTGGGCTATGGCACCCGAAAATTTGGGAATAGGGCGGAATTCCAGTTTTATGGCTGTAAAACACTGAATAACGAGGACTGGTCATGGCGGGGTGGTGATTATAATTTCTTAGGTGCTATTTGATATCCCAAAAAAATTTAGGCGATCCGGTCACGTCCGGTCTCCGGATGAATGCAGGTGGCGCGGACTATAGCACACAAAAATTTGGGAATCAGGTGCAATTCCAGTTTTTTGGCCCTAAATCACCAAAAAAATGAGGAACGGTCATGGTGTGGAGGTGACTATGGTTCCTTAGGTTTTATTTGATAGTTCGGAATTTTTTTAGGCAATCCCCATACTGGGGCCCATGCCCATGCAGAAGGCGTAGGCTATCGTACAAAATTAAATGCCAAAAAAAGAGGAATAGTCATTGCAGGGCAGTGACTATGGTTCCTTAGGTCGTATTTGATGTCCCAAAAAAACTTTAAGCGATCCGGATCTAGGTACTGGGAAGGTGTGGGCTATAGCAGAAGAAAATCTGAGAATCAATTGGAATTCTAGTTTTATGGCCGTAATATGCCAAAAAATGAGGAATATTATGGTTGGGAGGTGACTATGGTTCCTTAAGTCGTATTTGATGGCTCGGAAAATTTTTAGGTAATCCGGGTCCGGGTGCCTGGGCCCATAAGGAAGGCATGGGCAATAGCACATGAAAACTTGGGAATCAGGTAGAATTTCAGTTTTATGGCCGTAAAACGCCTGAAAACAAGGAAATATCATGGAGGGGCGGTGAATATGGTTCCTTGGGTCCTATTTGATTTCTCGGATGACCCGTGTCCATCTGGAAGGCGTGGACTATAGCACACAAAAATATGGAAATCGCGCGAAATTCCAGTTTAATGCGCGTAAATTGCCAAAAAAGAGGAAAGGTAATGGCAGGGATGTGTCTATGGTTCCATAGGTAGTATTTGATGATCTGAAAAAAATTTAGGCGATCCCGGTCCGGGGGCCTGGGCCTATGCGGAAGACGTGGGCTATCACACATAAATATTTGAGAATCGGGCGGAATTCTAGTTTTATGGTCGTTAAACGCCAAAAAATGCGGAACGATCATTGCGATGGGGTGAATATGGTTCCTTAGGTAGTATTTGATTGTCCGAAAAAAATTTAAGGAATTTGGGTCCTGGGGACGGGGCCCATGCGGATCACACGAAAATTTGGGAATAGGACAGAATTCCAATTTTATTGCCGTAAAATGCCAAAAATGAGGAATTATCATAGCGGAGCAGTGACTATGGTTCTATTCGTTGTATTTGATGGCTCGAAAACTTTTTAGGCGATCCAGGTCCGGCGGACTGACACATGTGTAAGGCGTAGGCGATAACACACGATAATCTGGGAATCGGACGGAATTCAAATTTTATGGCCTTTAATGCCAAAAAATGAGGAGCGGTCTTTGCGGGGCGGTGACTATGGTCCCTTAGGTCCTATTTGATGGCCCAAAAAATGTTTTAGGTGATCGAGGTCTGGAGGCCTGGGCCCATGTGAAAGGCGTGGGCTATAGCAAACGAAAACCTAGAATTGGGCGGAATTTCAATTTTATAGCCGTAAAATGCAAAAAAATAAGAAATGGACATGGCGGGGCGGTGACTATGGTTCTTTAGGTCCTATTTGATGGCCAGAAATTTTTTTTGGTGATCCAGGTTTGGGGGCCTGGGCCCATGCGGAAGGCGTGGGTTATACCACATGAAAATCTTGAAATATAGCAGAATTTCAATTTTATGGCCGTAAAACGCCAAGAAACAAGGAGCGGTCATGGAGGGGAGGTGACAATCATTCCTTAGGTCCTATTTGATGGCTCAACAAAATTTTAGACGATCCGGGTCCGGGGGATCGGGCCCTAGAATAAAGCGTGGGCTATAGCACACGAAAATCTGGAAATTCGGCGAAATTCCAGTTTTATGGCTGTAAAACGCTAAAATGAGGAACAATGATGGAGGGGTAGTGACTGCGGTCCCTTAGGTCCTATTTGATGACCCAAATTTTTTTTAGGCGATCTAGGTCTGGGGGCTTGGGCCCATGCGGAAAGCGTGGACTATAGCACACGAAAATCTAGGAATCGGGCAGAATTCTAGTTTTATGACCTTTAAACACCAAAAAAATGAGGAACGTCCATTGCGAGGCGGTGACTATGGTTCCTTGTCATATTTGATGGACCGAAAAAAATTTAGGCAATCTGGGTCCCGGCGCCCAGACCCATGCGAAAGGCGTGGGCAATAGAAAACAAAAATCTGAGAATCGGGTGGAATTTTTGTATTATTGCCGTAAAACGCCTAATAAAGAGGAACCGTCCTAATGGGGTAGTGATTACGGTTCCATAGGTCGTATTTGATGGCCCGAAAAAATTTAGGCGATCCGGGTCATGGGGCTTGGGTCCATGTGTAAGGTGTGGGCCATAGCACACAAAAATTTAGAAATCGAGCGAAACTTCAGTTTTATGACTGTTTAACGCCAAAAAATGAGAAACAATCATTGCAGGGTGGTGAATATGGTCCCTTAGATTCTATTTTGATGGCCCAAATAAATGTTAGGTGATCCGGGTCTGGGGCTTGGGCCCATGCGGAAGGCGTGGGCTATCGCACACAAATATCTAGGAATCAGGCGGAATGCCAGTTTTATGACCGTAAAATGGCAAAAAATGAGGAACGGCCATGACAAGGCAGTGACTATGGTTCCTTAGGTCCTATTTGATGGCCCAAAAATATTTTAGGCGATCTAGGTCTGTGGGCCCAGGCCCATGCGGAAGGCGTGGTCTATAGCACACGAAAATTTAGAAATCCGGCGGAATTCCAGTTTTATGGTTGTAAAATACCAAAAAAGAGGAACGGTCATGGCGGAGCATTGATTGTGGTTCCTTTGGTCGTATTTGATGGCCCAAAAATTTTTTTAGGCGGTCCAGGTCCGGGGGCAATCCGATTCTGTGGCGTGGGCTATATAGCACACAAAAATATGGGAATCGGGCGGAATTCTAGTTTTTTTGCCTTAAAATGCAAAAAAACGAGGAACGGTCATGGAGGGGCAGTGACTATGATTCCTTAGGTCGTATTTTATGGCTCGGAAAAAGTTTTGGCAAATCGGTTTCGGGGGGTCCGAGCCCACTCGCCAAAAATTGAGGAACAGTCATGGAGGAGCATTGAGTATAGTTCCTAAGGTCCGATTTGATAGCTCGGGACCATGCGGAAGGCGTGGGTGATAGCACACGAAAATCTGGGAATCGGGCAAAATTCCAGTTTTATGGACGTAAAACGCCAAAAAAAGGAACTTTCTTGGATGGGCACTGACTATGGTTCCTTGGGTCATATTTGATGGCTTGAAAAATTTTAGGCAATCCGGGATAGAGAGCCTCGACCCATGCGAAAGGCGTGGGCTATACCATACGAAAATCTGGCAATCAAGCGGAATTCCAATTTAATGATCGTAAAACATAAAAAAATGTGGAACGGTCATGGCAAGACGGTGACTATGGTTCCTTAGGTCGTATTTGATGGCTCGAAATTTTTTTAGATGATCCAGGTCCGAAGACTCGGTCTCATGCGGAAAGCGTGGGCTATAACATACAAAAATTTAGGAATCAGGCGAAATTCCTATTTTATGACCATAAAATACCAAAAAAGGAGGAACAGTCATGGCAAGATAGTGAGTATGGTTTCTTAGGTCATATTTGATGGCTCGGAAAATTTTTAAGCGATCCGAGTTTGGGTGGCTCGGGCACATGCGGAAGGCTTGGGCTATAGTACACAAAATTTTCAGAATTAGGCGAAATTCCAATTTTATAGCCGTGAAACGGTAAAAATCTAGGAACAGTCTTAGTGGGGTGGTGACAATGGTTCCTTAGGTTGTATCTGATGGTCCAAAAACTTTATAGGCAATCTGGGTCCGGGGGCCAAAGAATAAAGAACGGTCATGGCTGGGCGGTGACTATGGTTCCTTAGGTCGTATCTGATGGCCCGACAAAACTTTATGTGATTTGGGTTCGGGTGCCCGGGCCCAGGTGGAAGGCGTGGACTATAGCACACTAAAATTTAGGAATCAGGCGAAATCCTAGTTTTATGGCCACAAATCGCCAAAAAATGAGTAACGGTCATGGCGAGGTGGTGAGTATGGTTCCCTTAGTCCTGTTTGATATCCGGGAAAAAATTTAACATCTGAGTCCAGTTTTATGGCAGAAAATACCAAAAAACGAGGAACGATCATGATGGGGATGTGACTATGGTTCCTTAGGTCATGTTTGATGTTTAGGAGAAATTTTAGGTGATCCCAATCCGGGGGTCCGGCCAATGCAGATGGCATGGGCTATTGCACACAAAAATCTATGAATCGGAAAAAATTCTAGTTTTAATACTGTCAAAATGCTAAAAATGAGGAATGATCATTTTGAGGCTATGAATATGGTTCTTTAGGTCGTATTTGATGGCCTAAAAAAATTTAGGCAATACAGGCCCGTGGGCCAGGGCCCATGCGGAAAGCGTGGGCTATATCACACGAAAATATAAGAATCGGGTGGAATTCCAGTTTTATTGTCGTAAAACGCCAACAAATGAGGAAAAGTCATAGTGAGGCAGTGATTATGGTTCCTTAGGTTGTATTTGATGGCCCGAAAAGTTTTTAGGCATTTTGGGTCCTAGGGCCTGGACCATGCGTAAGGCGTGGGCGATGATAGCACACGAAAATCTGGAAATCGGGGGGAATTCCAGATTTATGACCATAAAATGCCAAAAAACGAGAAACAGTCATTGAGGGGCGGTGGCTATGGTCCCTTAGGCCCTATTTGATAGTTTAAAAAATTTTTAGGCGATCTGGGTCCGGGGCCTAGGCCTATGCGGAAGGTGTGGGCTATTTATTTTTTGTAACTATCAACTTTTATTAATTACCAAGTAGAATATTTACAAATCCAGCTAGACTTTATACTCAGTCTGCTGTTCATATGGAAAACATATCCTAAGAAAGAGAGACTATCCTATACACATTAACTAGGAAATCTGAAATTCTGTAAAGTCATCTTAAGATTCTCATCAACACGAACATGACAGGTATAAGCTATTTCTCTAGCTACAACATCACTAATTTTCACTTTCTGCATAAAAACTCTGTTGTTTCGTTCAATCCATATTGCATATATGAACTCTGTATATACCAGCTTCAATATTTTTGCTTTCTTTGTCTCTCCTCTTGTTCTATGTTCTATCCAGCTCTACAGAAGCACCCATGTCATCATTGATGGTCAATCAGTTTGTATCCATGTCATTAGTTTACTCCACACTTTTCTGCTAACTTCACATTCAACAAATAGATGGTCTTTGTTTTCCTCTGCTAGTTTGTACATTTGACAACTTGTATCTATCTATATACCCCACCTTTTTAGTCTTGTATCTATGAGTAATCTGTCTTAAAATTGAAGTCATGTTATGAAGACTGCTTTTTGGTCTTGCTACATTCCTACACATTAAGTTCTTCCAAGTGACTTCTGGTAGATCTCCTATCATTTTCAGGTAGATAGTCCTAGTCATGCTCCAGCTCCCTAGTGACTTATATTCCACATTACTCAATTCCTCTCTTGCCTTGAATATTTTCCTTACCATCCAACTTTCTTGCTGGGGTATGGGCATATTTGCTAACTGCTTCCCTTTTATATAATACTCATGTATCTATTTGATCCAAAGTGTATATTTCTTACTATTTAATTCCCAGCAAGTTTTAACTATAACTGCTTTGTTCCAGATCTTCAAATTTGTGAGTTTAAGTCCTCCAGCTAATTTTGGCACACACATTCTACTCCAGGAGACCAATGCTTTTCTAGTTATTTCATTTTCTCCTGACCAAATATAACTTCTGCAATAAGCTTTTATGGCATTCATCACTTTGGCAGGTATTATGAACATCTAGGCCTAGTAGGATTGAACTCCAAGCAGAACTGTCTTCACCAACTGGACTCGACCAGCATATGATAACTTCTTTGCTACCCATGAAGCCACCCTTGCAGTGATCTTGGATATTAATGGTTGCCATTCTACCATCTTCAGCTTCCTTATAGCCAGTGGGATCCCTAAATACCTAAAAGGTAATTCCCCTTGCCCATATCTCAGTAGTTGCTGAATATCATGTCTGAGAGGATCTGGTACTCCACCAAAATATATAACACTCTTGGACATGTAGCTTGTAAACCTGAAGCATCTATGAAGTTACAAAACTTTCTATGCAGTAGACCTACAGAAGTTAGATCTCCTTTAGCAAACATTATTAGGTCATTCGCAAAACTCAAATGAGTGATATTCATTTTTGAGAACTTAGGATGATATTTGAAGTGCTTTTCATCTCTCAGTTCACTAAGATTTCTGCTTAAGTACTCCATGACTATGGCAAATAAGAAGGGTGACATTGGGTCCCCTTGCCTGAGCCCTCTTGCAGCATCAAATGGTTTGGTTGGTTCTCTATTAATTATTATGGAGTAATTAACAGTTTATACACATTCCATCACCCATCTAACAAATTTTGGAGGAAAGTGCAGCTCTTCAAGCATCTGCTTCAGGAACCTCCAATCTACTGTATCATATGCTTTTTGGATATCTACCTTGATCATGCATCTTGGTGAGATGTATTTCCTTGTGTATACCTTTACCAATTCATGTGCCAATATCACATCGTCTGCAACTCTTCTCCCAGGAATGAATCCAGCTTGTTTTTCTGTGATGATGCTAGCAATAACCTTTTGTATTCTCCTTGCTAGGACTTTAGCAATGATTTTATAGAGGACAGTACAACAAGAAATAGGCCTATACTCTTTGATTGTAGTAGGATTAGCTACTTTTGGAATCAAAGTTACTGTAGTACAATTGATGCCTCTGGACATAGTACTGTTATAAAGAACTCCTTTACTTCTTCTATAACTTCATTATTGATAATTGGCCATGCTTTTTTATAAAATAATTCATTGTATCCATCCACCCCTGATGCTTTTTCATCTACTATAAAGCATAATCTATCATACATTTCTTGTTCTGTTACTGTTTCACATAGTTGAAGTTGTTGATCATGTTTCAGCTTTTTGCCTCTTCTCATGGTCTTCTTATTTACTACTGTCACACTGGGAATTGTTGTGCCCATGAGTAATTTGTAGAACTGAGTAATCTCTTCCCTTGTAGCTATTGGATCAGTCAGTCTCCTTCTATCTAGAGAATCAATTTCTGTGATTTGTTTCCTCTGTTTCCTATCTTTCATGACTACTGAGAAGTAGCTAGTGTTACAGTCTACATTACCCTCGCCTTCTGTTGCATTATACTTTCTTCAATCAAGGACCACCTTTCAAGCTAGCATAATATATTCTTCTTTTCCGATGCAAGTGAATCTGTATAATGTGAACTTATCTTGGTCTGGACCTCTTTCAGGTCTTCCCTAGCTTGTTCAATCTTCATAGAAATACCCTTGAACTCAGTTTCATTTAGAACCTTCAGCTTTCCTTGTAGGTCTTTCCGCTTCAGCCAAATATTTCTGATTGTATCTACATGTAGCTTCTATGCCCAGTAGTCCTCCACCATCTTGGGAAAGTTCTCATGTGTTGACCAAACATTGAAAAATTTGAATGGTGGCTTGATCTTTGGCTCTCTCAGGTTAGTATTTATCATCATGGGGCTATGATCTGATATGTGAGGCAGTTTGTACTCAGTAGTAAGATGTCCAAACTACATCATCCATTCTTCATTTCCCATTGCTTTGTCAATTCTACTCCAAAATTTTATCTCCACCTTGATGTTTATTTTTCCAGGTATAATAATCTCCCTTCCATGGTAGCTCATTCAGCATCAAGTTTTGTACAAATTCAGCAAAGTCCTTTATCTCCATGCTAGTTACTGTTATACCATATAGTCTATCTTGTGGGCACAATATGGAATTGAAATCACCCCAGATAATCTAGGGTTTAGTTACCTTCTATGAGATTCCTGCAGGTTGTTGCTATAGCTCCTTTCTCTTTTCTATTGTGTTATATCCATACACCACTGTCATATCATAATCAATGGCTTGGTTCCTGTTAACCACATTACAGTGTAGTAGTTGTGCTTCTTGCTGTATACTCTTGATATGATATACTACACTATCCCAAAGCATCCAAACTCTTCCATTAACTGCACTTGCATATTTTCAAACTCCCATCCACGAGCTATTTTTCTAATAATTTTGACTGCTATGTTCCTTGATTCTTGTTTCCACTCATTCAACTAGCTTTACTTTATTCTCTTTAAGGTATATAGCAATTTCTTTTTTTATACCTTTTAATTAGCCCCCTCACATTCCATGCTAGCTAAGACATTATTGATGGCATATGAATCCCCCTCCTAAATTAGAAGGGAGTAAGGTTGCCACCACAACATCATTTTGTTGCAATATTTCAAACTCATTTCTCACCGGTATGGCAACTTCCACTATTTGATTCATAGGTCTGCCATTTATTTCTTTAGTTGCATTTCCTTTCAATATACGCTTCTCTTTGGCTTGTGAATCTATCTTTTCATTTTTCGTTATTTCTGCTGCTTGCTGTGTTTGTTTGGTTGCCCCTGCATAGCTGTACCCTACTGATCACTAGTAGAGGTAGCTGGCATATGAGTGTCTACCTTTGGCACCCAAGTTGGAACCAGTTTTTGAGGTATCTTCTTCCTCTCAATTGGACTAGTTTGCTTTAGTTCCTATGTCTTCAATCTATCCATTCTTTTTTTATCACAATTATGCCCTATCATTAAGCGTTGTTCACAGTATTCGAGTTTCCATTCAAACATCACTCCTTGCTGGAATGTTTTCCCTGAAGGATCCATCACTGTTATTTTAGATGGCAAGGCCTTGGTGACATTAGCTTAAATGAGCATTCGAGCAAAGGATGTTCTAGTCTATTTTGCTGTATATTTATCCGCATATTTAGGAACACCAATGGCACTGGCAATCATACTCAATGAATCCCTGCTCCAACAACTTATGGGCAAATTTGGGAACTTAACCTATAAAGGCAATTCTATGAAGAACTCTGTATTGAAATCAAAAATCCGGAGTCCATTGCTTGAAAATCATAGTTATGTTGTTAATATTATAAGGCCATGCATACAGTATTTCATTCATGTCTGCTATGTTTTGAAATTTAACAACATAGTATCCCTCCTCATGATAATAGATTCCAGGTTCCAACATAGTATTCCAGTTTTGTTGCACATATTTGCTCATGTAATTATACCCAGGTGTATCTCCCACTACGTATACTATTAGTGCCGAATTTCATTTATCAATCTCCTTTTCTGTTTCTCCTTTGTCAAGCTTAACAATAATAGATCCCTCAACCAATTCTAGAGGAATGTAATCAAGAGACATACCATTAGTTGCAGCATAATTATGATTGAATAGTCCAGTCCAAGTAGGTGTTGGAGCTTGTTTCTTCATTGCCGCTTCATCATTATCCTTTGTTGCATCATTAGTTCTTGTAATTCCTTGTGTTCTTTCATTTCTAGTCAATTGCGTCTTTGGTTCTCCGTTGAGGTTCAATTGCTTAACCCTAGGGTTTGATTTCACTGTTGGTGCCAATGGTTAAAGAGCCAGAAAATGAGTTGCTACTGGTGTTGAAATTCTCTGTTCTCCTCTATTTTCTAGAGTTTCAACTATTACTCTAGCACTTACGGAGCTCCTTACTGTAATAATTGGCCATTTCTTCGATCGACCATGCCCTCTGGCCATGGCTACCACCATCAGCGTACGTTCTCTTAGCATGCGCCGAGATCCCTAAAGCTATAGAGAGAAAAAGTCTTAATTACTCAGTGGTCTGGGCTATTGCATATGAAAATCTTGAAATCGAGCAGAATTCTAATTTTATGGTCGTAGAACGCCAAAAAATGAGAAACGATCATAGCGGGGCGGTGACTATGGTTCCCTAGGCCATATTTGATGGACCAAATTTTTTTAGGCATTCTGGATTCGGGGGTCCAGGCCATCCGTAAGGCGTGGGTGATAACACACGAAAATCTGGGAATCAGGAGGAATTCCAGTTTTGTGACCGTAAAACTCCAAAACAAAGGAGTTATCATTGCGAGGTAGTGACTATGCTCCCTAAGGTTCTACTTGATGGCCCAAATAAACTTTTAGGCGATCCGGGTCTGCGGTACTGGGCCCATGCGGAAGGTGTGGGCTATTACACATGAAAATCTTAAAATCGGACGGAATTCTAGTTTTATGGTCGTAAAATGCCAAAAAATGAGGAACGGTCATGGAGGGGCGGTGAATATGGTTCCTTAGGTCGTATTTGATAACCTAGAAAAATTTTAGGTCTTCCCGGTCCAAGGGCCTGGGCCCATGCGTAAGGCATGGGAGATAACACACAAAAATCTACGAATCAGACGAAATTTCAGTTTTATGGCTGTAAAATACCAAAAAACGAGGAACAGTCATTGCTAGGAAGTTACAATGGTCCCTTATGTACTATTTAATGGCCAAAATTTTTTTTAAGTGATCCAGTTT
Organism: Nicotiana tabacum; assembly: GCF_000715075.1. Lineage (NCBI taxonomy): Eukaryota > Viridiplantae > Streptophyta > Magnoliopsida > Solanales > Solanaceae > Nicotiana > Nicotiana tabacum. Next base: position 158,320,821 of record NC_134084.1, read on the forward strand.
TGGGGGCCTGGGCCCGTGCGGAAGGCATGGGCTATAGCGCATGAAAATGTGTGAATCAGGCGAAATTTCAGTTTTATGACCGTAAAATGCCATAAAATGAGGAACGCTCATAGGGAGGTGAGTATGGTTCCTTGGGCCCTATTTAATGTCCCGTAAAAATTTTAGCGATCGAAGTCCAGGGCCCGGGCCCATACAGAAGGCGTGGACTATAGCATACAAAAATCTAGGAATCGAGTAGAATTCCCATTTTATGGTCGTAAAATACAAAAAAATGAAGAACGGTCATGACGGGGAGGTGACTATGGTTCCTTAGGTCGTGTTTGATGGTTGGGAAATTTTTAGACGATCCCGATCCAGGGGCCTGGGCCCATGCAGAAGGCGTAGGCTATCGCATACAAAAATCTGGGAATCGGGTAGAATTCCAGTTTTATGGCCGTTAAATGCCAAAAAAGAGGAACGATCATTGCGAGATGTTGACTATGATTCCTTAGGTCGTATTTGATGGCCCCAAAAATATTTAGGCAATACGGGTCAGAGGGCCTGGGCCTAAGCGGAAGGCGTGGGCTATAGCACACGAAATATCTAGGAATCGGTCAGAAAACGCCAAAAATGAGGAACAGTCATGGAAGGGTGGTGACTATAGTTCCTTAGGTCCTATTTGATGGCTCGGAAAAATTTTTGGCGATCCGTGTCTGGGAGCCTAGGCCCATGTGGAAAGCGTGGGCTATTGCACATGAAAATCTTGAAATCGGGCAGAATTCCTATTTTATGACCGTAAAATACCAAAAAAATAAGGAATGATCATGGCGGGGTGTTGAATTTGGTTCCTTAGGTTATATTTTATGGTCCAGAAAATGTTTAGGCAATACGGGTCCGGAGGCTCGGGCCCATGCGGAAGGAGTGGGCTATAGCGCACGAAAAACTAGGAATTGGGCCAAATTCAAATTTTGTGGCCGTAAAATATAAAAGAACGAGAATGATCATTGCGTGGCGGTAACTATTGTTCCTTAGGTCAAATTCGATAACCTGATAAAATTTTAGGCAATCTGGGTCCGGGGGCCCGGGCCCATGCGAAAGGCATAGGTTAGAAGACACAAAAATCTGGGAATCAGGCGGAATTGAGGGGCAGTAACTATAGTTCCTTAGTTCGTATTTGATGGCCCGAAAATTTTTAGATGATCCGGGTCTGGGCCCATGTGGAAGGAATGAGTTATAGCACACAAAAATCTAGGATTGGGTGGAATTCTAGTTTTATGGCCATAAAATGCAAAAAGAAAAATGAGAAACAATCATGGCGGGGCGGTGAGTATGGTTCCTTAGTCCTATTTGTTGTTCCTAAAAATTTTTAGGCGATTTGGGTACGGGCGCCCATGCCCATGTGGAAGGCGTAGGTTGTAGTGCACGAAAAGCTGAGAATCGAGTGGAATTCCAGTTTTATAGCCGTCAAACACCAAAAAACGAGGAATGATCAAGGTGAGGCGGCGATTATGGTTCCTTAGGTCGTATTTCATGACGCAAAAAAATTTTAGTTGATCCGAGTCTGGGTCCCGGGTCCATGCGGAAGTCGTAGGCTATAGCATACAAAAATTTGAGAATCAGATGGAATTCCAATTTTATGTCCCTAAAACGCCAAAAACTAAGGAATGGTCATGGCGGGACAGTGACTATGCTTCCATAGGTCGTATTTGATGGCCCAGAAAAATATTAGGCGATCTGGGTGTGGGGTCCCAGGTCCATGCGGAAGGTGTGGGCTATAACACATGAAAATATGGGAAATGGATGGAATTCCAACTTTATGGCTGTAAAACACCGAAAAATGTGGAAAAGCCATGGCGAGGTAGTGACTTGGTTCCATAGGTAATATCTGATGGCCCGAAAAAAATTTAGACGATCCGAGTCCGGAGGCCCGGGGCCATGCGGAGGGTGTGGGCTATATCAAACGTAAATTAGGGAATCGGGTAGAATTCCAGTTTTATGACCGTAAAATGCCAAAAAATGAGGAATGGTTATGGCGGGGCAGTGATTGTGGTTCCATAAGTTGTATTTGATGGACCGTAAAAATTTTGAGGTGATCCAGATCGGGGGGCCCGGGCCCATCTGGAAGGTGTGGGCTATATCACACGAAAATCTGGGAATCGGGTGGAAGTCAAATTTTATGACCGTAAAGAACCAAAAAAATGAGGAATGGTCCTGGAGGAGCCATGACTATGGTCCTTAGGCCCTATTTGATGGCCTGAATTTTTTTTAGATAATCTAGGTCTAGGGGCCCAAGCCCACGCAGAAGGTGTGCGCTATAGCACACGAAAATCTGGGTATCATGCGGAATTCCAATTTTATGGCCGTAAAATTTCAAAAATAAGGAACGATCATGGCGGGGCATTGAGTATAGTTCCTTCGGTACTATTTAATGGCCTGAAAAAATTATAGGTGATCGGGGTACGAGGGCCCGGGCCCATTCGGAAGGCGTGGGTGATAGTATACGAAATTTGGGAATCGGGCAGAATTTCAGTTTTATGGCAGTAAAATGCCAAAAAAGGAAGGGTAATGACTGGGCAGTGACTATGTTTCCTGGGTCGGATTTGATGGCCAGGAAAAATATTAGGCGATATGGGTCAGAAGTCCCGGGCATATGCGGAAGGCGTGGGCAATGGCACCTGAAAATTTGGGATCAGGCGGAATTCCAGTTTTATGGCCTTACAATGCCAAAAAACGAGGAACGGTCATGGCTAGGCGGTGAGTATGGTTCCTTGTGTCCTATTTGATGCCCCGAAAAAATTTAGGCGATCCGAGACAGGGGGCCCCGGCCCATTTAGAATGCGTAGATGATAGCATACGAAAATCTGAAAATCGGGTGGAATTCCAGTTTTATGACCCTAAAATACTAGAAAATGAGGAACGGTCATGGCAGAGAGGTGACTATAGTTCCTTAGGTCGTATTTGATGGCCTAAAAATTATTTTAGGGGATCCGGGTCTGGGAACCCGGGCCCACGTGGAAGGCGTGGGCTATAGCACATGAAAATCTGAGAATCGGGCGAAATTCCAATTTAATAGCCGTAAAACGCCAAAACACGAGGAACGGCCATAGCGGGGAGGTGACTATGGTTCCTTAGGTCCTATTTGATGGCCTAGAAATATTTTAGGCAATCTAGATCCGGGGACCCGAGCCCATGTATAGCACACAAAAATCTGAAAATCGGACGGAATTCAAGTTTTATGGCCGTAAAATGCCAAAAAAATGAGGAACAATCATGGAGAGACAGTGACTTTGGTTCCTTAGGCCGTATTTGATGGCCTAAAATATTTTAGTCCATCCGGGTCTTGGGGCACGGGCCCATACGGAAGGCGTGGGCTATAGCACATGAAAATATGGGAATCAGGTGGAATTCAAGCTTTATGGCCGTAAAACATCGAAAAATGAGGAACGGTCATGGAGAGGCAGTGACTATGATTCCTTAGGCTGTATTTGATGGCGTAGAAATTTTTTAGATGATCCGGCTCCAGGGGTCTGGGCTCATGAGTAAGGCATGGGTTATAGCACATAAAAATTTGGGAATCGGGAGGAATTCCAGTTTTATGGCTGTAAAACGATAAAAAATGAAGAGTGGTCATGGGGGCTGTAACTATAGTTCTTTAGGTTGTATTTGATGGCCAAATTTTTTTTTAGGTGAATTGGGTCCGGGGGCTCAGGCTCATGCGGAAGGCGTGGGTTATAGTACACGAAAATCTGGGAATCTTGCGAAACTCCAGTTTTATGGTTGTAAAATGCCAAAAAATGAGGAACGGCCATGGCGAGGCAGTGACTGTGGTTCCATAGGTCGTTTTTATGGCCCGAAACACTTTTAGGTGATCTGGGTCTGATGTTTGGCTATAATCTGATATTTTTAGTGCATTACTTACCTTATATTTAGATCATTTAATGCTAAACTATACTATTTTTTGCTTAATTGAATTTATTTTATGTGTAGGTACATTAAAGACGAAATTAGGAGAAAAGTAGAGATTTTATGTGTATTTTATGCACTACCAGAATGGATTGTGATTATTTGATGATGGAAAATATTATCATATCAGGATTTGATAATGATTGAAGACAAAATTATTAAAGGAAAATGTGTGCAAATTGATGTGAGATGAAATTGGAAAGCAAAACAAAGAAATGAGCACAAAAGGAAAAGTTAGGCAAGGAAAGAATGAAGCAGCGAAAATTGAAACGAAGCAGAAAGAAGTCAAGCGTAACGAGCTAATTTGCTCGCGTTAGAGCAGGTGACGCGAGGGAATTTTTGCACAATAAAGCTCGCATCGCCAGGGTTGGAGCGAGGTGGAGCACGCTATAGAGGTCGCGCGAGGCTTGTAGGGAGGGTGTTCCGGATTTTAAAAGCCTATTTTATCTTTTTTTGGTCTTGGACTTGGTTATTTTGCCCAGTCTTTTATCCTACACCTATAAATAGTCCTTAAACACAAATATTTACCCAATTTTATATGGAGGGAGAGCATTGTAACAACTTGACTGGTCGTTTTGAGCAATTACATTCGGTTTGACAGTTTGAGATCACGTGCGGCTTCATATTATGTGTATCGACTTGCATGCATGGTTGTATTCTGTTTTCGGATGAATCAGAGTCGAATTGAAAGAAGGAATCTAGTTTTGGAAGCTTAAGCGGTGAGAATTTGACCGGAATTTGACTTTTAAGTAAACGACTCTGGAATGAGTTTTGGATGATGTCACTAGCTTCGTATGGTGATTTTGCACTTAGGCGTACATCTGGTTTCGGATTTGGAGGCCCGTAGGGTAATTTGAGGCAATTCGGCAAAAGTTGGAAAAGTTGAAGTTTGAAAAATGGAGAAGTTTGACTCATAGTTGACTTTTGTGTTATCGAGGTTGGAATGCGATTCCGAAAGTTGGAACAGCTCTGTTATGTAATTTGGGACTTGCTAGCAAAATTTGGTATCGTTTGGAGTTAATTTGATATGGTTCGGATGCTTGGTTGCAATTCTAGAAGTTCTTACAATTCATAGTGATTTTCATGCGTTTTGGCATCCGATTCGTGGTTCTAGAGGTTATTTTGATGTTCTGATCGTACGAGCGAGTTCTTGTTATGTGTTCAGAGTGGTTTCCAGGAATGGTTTTGGAATGGCTTTCATGAATTTTGATTTTTCTGGTTCTGGTTTCTTCGCATTTGCGATGTTCTGGTGGCAAATGCGGCCATCGTATTTGCGATGTTCTGGTGGCAAATGCGGCCATCGCATTTGCGAGGAGTCCTCGCATTTGCGTTGCTTGGGCGGCTGGGCATTTTTCGCATTTGCGATGAGGCTGCCACATTTGCGAAAGCCGACCTTCACATTTGGGAAGTTTTTGTCGCAAATGCGACCTTAACAAGGGAGTTTCCAGCTTCGCAATTGCGATGAATTTTCCGTAATTGCGGGGTTCGCAAATGCGAAACCCCTGTCGCAAATGCGACATCTGCAACCTGTTAAGTGCTGAGAATTCCGAATATTTGTTTCATTTTTCATATTTTTGAACCCTAGCTTCGAGGTGAGGCGATTTTGAGAGAAGATTTTCATACCAAAACATTGGGTAAGTACCTTTAATCAATTTCCAACCATATTTTGTAATTATATCTTAGATTTAACATCAAATTCAAGAGAATCTAAAGGAAAATTTGGAGAAATTGTATAATCTTTCAAAAATGTAAAATGATGATTTGAAGGACCAAATGGTATCGGAATTTGATAATTTTTGTATAGGTGAACTCGTATCGAAATGGACATTCGATTTTTGTAAAAAATTTTGGGTTCCGAGGTGCGGGCGGGCCCGGGGAGTTGACTTTTGTTGACTTTTTGCAAATTGTATAATAATCATAGCCTTGTTAATTAAAATGGTTTTCTCTTGCATTGCTTGATATATTTAAGTCATTTTTGGCTAGATTAAGCCGATCGTTGATGAATTTGTAAAGGAAAAGCTAAATTGGGTGTTGAATTGACCGGATTGAGATAAGTATCTTGCCTAACCCTGTGTGGGGGACTTCCCCTTAGGATTTGAGTATTATATGCTAATTGTAGTCTGTGCATACGAGGTGACGAGTGCGTGCTCGGACTTATTTGTGGAAAAATTGCCTTTAGGGTTCTTAGGTCCTTATGTTCATTAAGTGGGAAGTTTTTCCGATATGATTGGGTTTCCTAATTGCTAGTTTTACCTATACATGCTCTACATGGCGTTGTTAGCTTTCCTCTAACTCTTACTTGTTACGTGGCCATTATTTGCCTTAATTGAAGTGATTGTCCTCCTTATTGTTTTGTTATTTCTTAATTGTGAATTCCTCTATGACCCCGTGCATATATGCTACATGTCCAAATTGTTGTGGTTACCTGTGTAGTTATCACATGCCTTACATGTCTCATTGTTTTTGTAAAGGTTGTTGTGCTTCTTGATTTTTCCGTGATTCTCTTGTTGCCGTGTACTCATACTCTTGGTGCTATAAATTTTTGTAATTGGGTTGTTGAATTGTTGTTGTTGATTTAAACTATGTCTGATTGTTGATATATTGAGGAGGAATAAGGGAGAATTGATATTGTCTGGTGGGATCGGGTTGCACGCCGCAACAAGGAGTAATAAGTGTGGACAAGCGGGATATGATTGCACGCCACAACAAGGAATAATAAGGATGAATGATCATGTTGTTACTGATATGGTAGGATCGGGTTACACACCGCAATATATATATACTATTTACTTTTATTGTAATTGTTACGGAGGAATAAGGTAGGATTGTTGGGATCGGGTTGCACACCACAAAAATATATATATACTATTTACTTTTATTGTGATTGTTATGGAGGAATAAGGGAGGATGGTGGGATCGGGTTGCACGCCGCAACATATATATATATATATATATATATATATATATATATATATATATATATATGTGTGTGTGTGTGTGTGTGTGTGTGTGTGTGTGTGTGTGTGTGTGTGTGTGTGTGTGTGTGTGTGTGTGTGTGTGTGTGAAGGAATAAGGGAGGATTGGTGGGATCGGGATGCGCACCGCATCAATATATGTGTTTGTGTACTCCTCTCTAACTGTGTAAATTATTCGGTAGTTTTACCTCTCACCTAGGGATTGCTTATAGCTGGATGCTGATAAGACCCTTGAGTTATGTATTTATTTCTTCAAGTTACCAACTTTCAAAGTAAATTTATTACGTTGAAGCATTTCCTCTTGTCCTGTTAAGTTGTTAGTAACATAGTGATTTAAAGTAAAGGAATTTATATTAAGCTACTTTGTATGACTTTTAAATTTGATATCCCCGTATTTATATATACATTTCAATATTTCAAATTCCAATAATTGTTATATTTTTATTTCAATTAGTTTCTCAATTAAATTTCGTTAAACCGTCTGAGGTTGTATTTTACTTAAAAAGGAATTTCTATTAAGTGTTAATTTAATAAAACCTATATTAAAGGCGATAATTTATTCGATGTTGTATTTTTATTTGAAAAGGGTATTTTCTTCACTCAAACGATTTCTAAAATAACTTCATCTTTCTCGCTGATTTTCTAATTGGTTTAGAAACTGTAATTTATTTTATGTTGTATAAATGAGATTCCTTGAACATCTTAATTGCATTTGTTACGGACATTATATACTGGGTAGTACGAGGATGTTGTTGTGCAAAGTGAGATAGAAATATGTGGACACAAGATGCCATGCGTGCTAAAGGTTTGGGAGTTGAGGTTATGATATGAGACATCGAGGATTCAGAATTGTGTATTAGAAAAGTTGTGATTGATTGAGTTAACATCGCCTTCTTTATTCGAGCACATTTTTACTTGTCTGTGTCCCAACTATGTTGGTATTAATTTACTTGGTTATCTTTCGTTTCCATCCGTGTTTCCCTTTATTGTCTCTATTGTTTGTAGTTTGATTTCTCCCTGCTATTGATATTACTTTGTTATCTTTAGCTTGATAGTTTAGTTTATTATCATATCCTGTACAGTTTATTAGACCAGTAGGTGTCTTGACTGTTCCTCATCACTACTCCACCAAGGTTAGTCTTGATACTTACTGGGCACCGCTGTGGTGTGCTCATACTACACTTCTGTACATTTTTATACATATCTAGGTTTTGATCGTTAGTAGCTGTGCGGATCGTCGCGGTGAAGACTCAAGGTAAACTTGATGCTGTGTTCGCAGGACGGAGTCACCTTCATTTGTACTTATTTCCATTGGTTCCTTTTGTTTTAGAACAGTGATGTATTTATTATGTAAAACTACTCCTAGAAAGGCTTATGACTTGTACTACCAGTTTTCGGAATTGTAATTGTTCAGAGTTATCTAATTTGAAGTTAGTAAATATCAATATTATTTCTGTTAAAGCTAGGCTTACCTAGTTTAGAGACTAGGTGCCACCGCGACTCCTTCGGAGGGATTCTGGGTCGTGACAAGTATAGAGCCTCCGTGGAGACCGGAATTCACCAGATTCCATCTTTCTTCCATCAAACTTAGTAATCTTTATGGTTTTTTGGATGAATTGTTGTTTTGCTACCATGTCTATGTGGAGCTAAACTTCATGTTCTAGGGTTGGGGTTATCATGAATATTGAAGTTTATTAATTATATTATCGTTAGCTCGAGTTATCATTTTTGGTTGTTTCTCTAATTTTGTGCATAATTGCTTAATTGTTTGGCCACCAGTTGAGTTCTATTTACTATCTATGCTATGATTGAGAAAGCCATGTTTGGATTAAAGTAGAATTAGAGAGAGCTTGTTTCTGAACCCGTGGCTCGAGGAAAAATTTCGCGGTTAGGATAGGAATATACTTAACAGTCTTGTTTAGTTGAATATTGTATATATTCGTTCATGATAGATTCAAGACCATAGGAATGTAGTGTTGATATATTATGGATTGACGAATAGTATTGAGGGAATATGCTATTTATATACATGATCCGGTTAACTAGCAATCATAGATAATTTGGATTACCATGTGTAATTACGAACTAGGATTGATAAACCGACCACAACCCTGGAATCTATATCTCCCTTGGTTACGTGTCTAAATTTCGCAATAGTAGTTGTAATAGAAACGTTAAACCTTTGATCATCTTGGACAGTAAATTGATTTTAGTTTGCTTAGTTAACGGTTAATCTAAGTTTCTATGGGTTCGACATCCGATTTTTGAGTCACTTTATTACTTGATAGCCACATATACTTGTGTGTACTTGGGGAAACACCAAGTTTTTGACGTCGTTGCCGGGGAGTTAGTTATTGATTGTTTATCTAAGTTAAGTTTTTAATTGATTTTTGTTTAAGTTTTTAATTTTTCTTGTTTATTTAGTATTTTTTTTCTTTTACTTACTTTCACATGGCATCTTGGAAAGCAAATTGTTCGAATGATGGTTATTCTTATTTTGATGATCCTTGTCCATATTATGGAGGAGTTATGCGCACAATCTCAATCCTTTGAGTGAAATATTTGTAATATGTGTGGTGGTTAAGATGGACACTGGAATGGTTGTCCTAATTCTTTGCATCCTTCTCTGAGCCCCTTATTATGATGTTGCTAACAGTGTTTGTGAGTTTGATAGGGCAATGAAGTGCAGTATATGGAACGTGATGCATATATTAGGGATATTCTGAGGCAAGTAGTAGAGCAACATGATGAACTCAAACAAGATATGAAAAGAATGAGGGCAGCAATCACAAGAATTAAGGCCAATATGGAAGAATTGAATGAAGAGAGCGAGTACCAGCAAGAGGAAAATTTTGAAAAAGAGGAGATTATGAGTCAAACTTGGCTGGTGGAGCAATCTGAAAGATTGGAAATATATGAGGCTCAATGTGAGAAAATTACAGATGGGATAAAAACTTAATAGAAGGAAGAGCTGAACTAGGACAAGAGATCGAAAAATTTGGCACTGTTATTCACGACTTGGGAGCTCAATTGATTGCAAAGGTTGATGCGTCTAACGCCCAACAAAATAGTAATGAGTTGTTTGAAAAGGAGCTTATACGCCAAATTGAGGAGCTAAAAGTGGAGAGTCAATCATTCGAGCATATGTTTGTTGATGATGCCCATGTTGAGAAAAGTACACGAGAGCTATGCGAGGAAGCGAACAATGTAATATTTGAAGAGTCTAGTGCATGTAAATATGAGGATATAAAAAGTAATACAATTCTAGAGTTAGGGTGCATTGGTCCTTATTCCATATATTTTTCAACATTGTGTTTGGATGATGACATGAAAATCGAGTCATCTGAGCTTTTGGAGGAGCTAATGGATGAGGAACGGGGTGGTTACATTCTTGTATTCGTCGTGCCATAGAGACAGATTTACATACCTAATCCGAAGGCCAAGAAGTGTAAAATGCGATATTGGTTGCTTGACCCAATTAAAGTTGGCTCACGCCCAGGGAGCATAACAGAAAGTTTGAAGTCAAATTAGGGGCTCAATTCATAAGTTCGAGGTGGAGACAAAAGTGGTTCACGTCGTGCCGCGACGTTATATCAGGTGCTTGTTGGGAGGCAACCCAAATTTACTGCTTCATTTATTTTTATTTTTTATCTTATTATTTTTGTAGTGTCTATTTTTATTTTGTAGGATTATAAGCACAGGAAGCAAAGCCATTGGAAGAGTGCAAAAGCGAGCTAGATGGTGAGAACTAAGTGTGGGGTGCCCACACAAAGGACCATGACTGAGGGAAGCTTGAGTACCTTATGAGCCATGATTGCTTCGGCCTTTGGCCTTTCAGGGAGTTTCTTGCCCACCCTCGTTATTGTTTTGCCTTATTTTTGCATTGGAGACATTGTACTCTTTTAAGTATGGGGTGTGAGAATTCATCTAGATAATTAATAGTAGTATGTTAGAAAATGTTAACTTCTTATTTTGACTTTAGCTTCTTATTTTTATTTTCGTAGTTGTGTAGTATTTTAGTAGCTTAATTTATTATTTTTTAAATATGTGGAAAATAAAAAAAAGTGAAAAAGGTAGAAAAATTGGATTTTTCCCGACAATAGATCTCCTAGACAGTTTTCTTGAGGGATTAAAGTCTAAACAAAAATCCAAAAATATTTATTTTAGCTTTCTTTAGGTAGTAATAATCCCTTGTGATTTTTCTTTGTGTCTCAGTTCTTTTCCACGGGATGTAGTTTGAAGCAGGTAGTAGTTTCTTCTTTTATTTTTTTAAATTTTAGAGTAGATTAGAATTTAGGGAATAAAGGGAGGAAGAAAGAAGAGATTCCTAGGCGCCCTTGACTTGTTTGATAGTAGAATATTTAGGCTTTGGCATGCGTAGTATCTTCCCTATGTGCTAAAAGTGCTTATGATACCTAGGTTATTTGGATAGCATGTTTTGTGATGCCTATGTCTCATTTTCTTGACTTATGTTCACTTTGTGCTTAATGCTTAATATCTTGTGGCTCCGTAAATACTTGCATTAGCTTGAGAGTCGGAATGAGACCGTCCTTAGTGAGTCATGTACCATGTGTGAAGTGAGATTTTTTGTGTAGTCCATGCCATTATACTTGTGTCTAGAACTTGCCTCGTATGTGAGTTGAAGCGAAATTTGACATGATGCTCGGTTTGAAAAATGATTTGGGGCTTTCTTTGATATTTTTGAGCTTATTGCTTATCATAAATAAAAATTATCCCTAGTTAACCCTTTTGAGCCTATAAACTTTTATTTGGCACCTACATTACAAGCTTATATCCTTTTTGTTCTTAATTAACGGTGTTTTGATCCTTTTACCTCCTAAAGCACTTTAATTGTGAAATGAGCGCTAAAAGGAGTAAAAAGGGACTAAGTTTGGGGTGACTTTGGAGTGGAACCAATAAAAGGAAGAAAAGTGCACTTATTTTGTAAACGAATACACCACTAGCGGAAATTGCAAAAGAGAAAAAAGAAAAAACTTTAGATGAATAAATTAATATCTTGTTCTTGCTAGTGGGTATGGATTAAAGTTGTGCCTAAAAAATGAGGAAATGTTGTAGGGATGAGTTTAGTTGTGAAACTAAATTGGGATTGAAGAATTTGCGCTTACAATTGATTATATGATGTGTTAAAGTGCTTAGGAGGGTTAGCCACTATCCTAAATATATCCTTCCCGTCACTTAGCCCACATTACAACAATGAAAAGTCCTAATTGATTTTAGATCGAGTGAGCCTATATTAGTAGAGATTTACTTTAAGGGCAAGCATATGGTTCCAATTGCATGCATGTGACTTCTTTCGTGAGAGTGAGAGATTTTCTTTGATATATATGAGTCCTTAAATTATATTTGATCATGAGATTCGAATGCATGGATTCAACTTACTCTCTTGCTCTTGTTGTGAGGGCACATGGTTTCAGAAGGGATAGGTAACATTAGCCATGAGTGCATTGTAATATTAAGTTAGTTTTTGAGGCTAGGATTGTTATGAGCATGTATCTTTGTTTGAATATTTTTGAAGTTTGACATAACAAAAAGGGAAGTGTATGTGATTGTATATGCTAAAGTTTAATTATTGCTATCAACCATGGTCATTGGTGTAGTGTGCTTCAAATATGGTAAATATAAAGTGTGGGGTTGACTCGAGGACGAGCAACATTTAAGTGTGGGGTAGTGATGTTTGGCTATAATTCTATATGTTTTAGTACATTACATACCTTATATTTAGGTGCTTTAATGTTAAACTATACTATATGTGTGCTTAATTGAGTTTATTTTATGTGTAGGTACGTTGAAGACGAAATTAGGAGCAAAGTAAAGATTGTATGTGTATTATATGCACTAGAAGAATGGGTTGTGATTATTTGATGATGGAAAATATTATGATATCATGATTGGATAATGATTGAAGACAAAATTATTAAAGGAAAACGCGTGCAAATTGATGTGAGATGAAATTGGAAAGGAAAACAAAGAAATGAGAACAAAAGGAAAAGTTAGGCAAGGAAAGAATGAAGCAGCGAAAATTAAAACGAAGCAGAAAGAAGTCAAGCGTAGCGAGCTAATTTGTGAGGGAATTTTTGCGCGACAGAGCTCGCGTTGCCAGGGTTGGAGCGAGGTGGAGCGCGCGTAGAGGTCACGGCGCGAGGCTGGTAGCGAGGGTGTTCCTGATTTTAAAAGTTTATTTTGTCTTCTTTTTGGTCTTGGACTTAGTTATTTCGCCTCCGTTTTTATCCTACACCTATAAATAGTCCATAAACAAAAAATTTACACAATTTTAGATGGAGGGAGAGCATGGAGCCGTCGTGGAGGCCGGAATTCATCAGATTCCATCTTTCTTCAATGAAACTTAGTAATCTTTACGTTTCTTTGGATGAGTTGTTGTTTTGTCACCATGTCTATGTGGAGCTAAACTTCACGTTCTAGAGTTGGATAGTCATGAATATTGAAGTTTATTAATTATATTACCGTTAATTCAAGTTATCATCTTTGGTTATGTCTCTAATGTTGTGCATAATTTCTTAATTGTTTGATCAACAGTTGAGTTCTATTTACTATCTATGTTATGTTTGGGAAAGCCGTGCTTAGATTAGAGTAGAAATAGAGAGAGCTTGTTTCTGAACCGTGGCTTGAGGAAAGATTTCGCGGTTAGGATAGGAATATACCTAACAGTCTTGCTTAGTTGAATATCGTATTATATTCGTTCATGAAAGATTTAAGACCATAGGAATATAGGGTTGATATATTATGGATAGACGGATAGTATTGTGGGAACATGTTATTTATATTATGATCCGGTCAACTAGCAATCATAGATAATTTGGATTAACAGATATAATTACGAACTCAATAGGATTAATAAACCGAACACAACCTTGGAATCTATATCTCCCTTGGTTACGTGTATAAATTTCACAATAGTAGTTGTAATAGAAAAGTTACACCTTTGATCATCTTGGACAATAAATTGATTTTAGTTTTCTTAGTCAACGGTTAATCTAAGTCTCTGTGGGTTCGACATCTGACTTTCGAGTTACTTTATTACTTGACGACCACATATACTTGCGTGTATTTGGAAATACACCACGACTTGGTGCCCAAATACATAGTCTTCCACATAAAAATTTGGGAATCGGGAGGAATTCTAGTTTTATGGCCGTAAATCGCTAAAAAACGAGGAACGATCATGGAGGGGCAGGAACTATGATTCCTTAGGTAGTATTTGACGACCCAAATTTTTTTTAGGCGATCCAGGTCCGGGGACCTGGTCCTATATGGAAGGCGTGGGCTATAGCACACGAAAATCTGGAAAATAGGTGGAATTCCAACATTATAACCGTAAAACACCAAAAAACAAAGAACGGTCATGGCGGGGCAGTGATTATGGTTCTTTAGGTCCTATTTTATGCCTCAAAATATTTTTAAGCAGTCAGGGACCGGGGGCTCAGGCCCATGCAGAAGGCGTGCACTGTAGCACACGAAAAGCTGGGAATCAGGTGGAATTCCAGTTTTATGGCTGTGAATCGCCAAAAATCGAGGAACGGTCATGGCTGGCCAGTGACTATGGCTCCTTATGTCGTATTTGATGAACCAGAAATAACTTAATCGATCCGGGTCTGAGGGCCCGTGCCCATGTGGAAGTCATGGAGACCGAACACATGAAAATCTGAGAATCGAGCGAATATGGCCGTAAAATGTCAAAAAATGAGGAATGGTCAAGGCAGAGAGGTGAGTGTGGTTCCTTAGGTCCTATTTGAAGTCCCAGAAAATTTTTAGGTGATTCGGATCTGGGGGCCTAGGCCCGTGCGTAAGGCATGGACTATAGCACAAGAGAATCCAAAAAACTAACGGAATTCTAATTTTATGATCGTAAAATCCCAAAAATGAGGAACGGACATGGTAGGGCCGTGACTATAGTAATTTAGATCGTATTTGATGGTCCGGAAAAAGTTTAGGCAAATCAGGTCCGGGGGCCCGGACCAATACGAAAGACGTGGGCTATAACACACAAAGTCTGAAAATCGAGCGGAATTCCAGCTTTATCGCAGTAAAACACCAAAAACAAGAAAAGTTCATGGCGGGCGGTGACTATGGTTCCTTAGGTCCTATTTGATGGCTCGAAAAAGTTTTAGGCGATCAGGGCCTGGGGGGCCTAGACCACGCGGAAGGCATGGGCTGTAGCACACGAAAAGCTGAGAACCAGGCGGAATTCCAGTTTTATGGACGTAAAATGCCAAAAACGAGGAACGATCATGGTTGGGAATTGATTATAGTTCCTTAGGTCCTATTTGATGGCCCGAAAAAATTATAGGCGATCAGGGTCCGAGGGCCGAGGGCCCGGGCCCATGCGGAAGGAGTGGGCTATAATACACGATAATCTAGGAATCAGGGGGAATTCTAATTTTATGACCGTAAAACACCAAAAATGAGGAACAGTCATTATGGGACGGTGACTATGGTTCTTTAGGTCGTATTTGATGGCTCGGAAAATTTTAGGCGATCCGCGGAGGTCCAAAGGCTAGGGCCCATGCGGAAGGCGTGAGATATAGCACACGAAAATTTGGGAATCAGGCGGAATTCCACTTTTATGATCGTAAAACATCAAAAAATGAGGAACGGTCATGGTGGGACGGTGACCATGGTTTCTTGGGTCGTATTTGATGGCTCGAAAAAATCTTAGACGATCCGGGTCCGGGGCTCAGGCCCATGTTGAAGGCGTGGGCTATAGTACATGAAAATTTGGGAATCATGGGGAATTTCACTTTTATAACAGTGAAACAGCAAAAAGGAGGGATGGACATTATGGGGTTGTGACTATGGTTCCTTAGGTCATATTTGATGGCCCAAAAAATTTTTAGTCGATCTTGGTCCAGGGGCTCAGCCCCATGTGGAAACTGTGGGTTATAAAACACGGATATTTGAGAATCAGTTTGAATTCTAGTTTTATGGTTTAATATGCCAAAAAATGAGGAATAGTCATAGCTGGGCGGTGACTATGGTTCCTTAGATCGTACTTTGATGGCCCAAAATTTTTTTAGGAGATCCGGGTTCAGGGGCCCAGATCCATGGGCTATAGAACACAAAAATTTGGAAAACAGCTGGAATTCCAGTTTTATGGCCGTAAAACGCCAAAAAATGAGGAGCAGTCATGGCGGGGTGGTGAGTATGGTTACTTGGGTCCTATTTGATGTCCAAAAAACTTTTTGGCTGATCCGAGTACGAGAGCACGGGCCCATGTAGACTATAGCATGCAAAAATTTGGAAATCGGGTAGAATTCCAGTTTTATGGCCGTAAAATACTAAAAAATGAGGAACGGTCATAGTGGAGAGGTGACTATGGTTTCTTAGGTCGTATTTGATGGCCCAGAAAAAACAATTTAGGCGATAGAGTCTGGGGACCCGGGCCCATGCAGAAGGTGGGGGATATAACACACAAAAATTTGAGAATCGGGCGGAATTCTAGTTTAATGACTGTAAAATGGCAAAAACAAGGAACAGTCATGGCGGGAAGGTGAATATGGTTCCTTAGGTCCTCACAAATTTTAGGCGATCCGGGAACGGGGGCCCGGGCCCATGTGGAAGGCGTGGGCACACAAAAATCTGGAAATCCGGCGTAATTCTAGTTTTATGGCCGTAAAATACAAAAAAATAAGGAACGGTCAAGGAGGGGTAGTGACTATGGTTCCTTAGGTCATATTTGATGGTCTGGAAAAATTTTAGGTGATCCGGGTCAATAGCACACGAAAATCTGGAAATCAGACAGCATTCTAGTTTTATGGCCGTAAAATGCCAAACAATGAGGAACGGTCATGGTGGGGCGGTACGTGATTCCTTAGGTCATTTTGATGGCCCTGGAAAAATATTAGAAGATACAGGTTCGGAGGCCCAGGACCATGCGGAAGGCGTGTGCTATGGCATACGATAATCTAGGAAACGGGCGAAATTCCAATTTTATGCCCGAAAATGCCAAAATATGAGGAATGGTCATGGAGGGGCAGTGACTATGGTTCCTTATTGTATTTGATAGTTCAAAAAAAATTTAGGCGATCCGGGTTCGGGAGACCGGGCTCATGCTGAAGGCATGGGTTATAGCACACGAAAAATCTAGAAATCGGTTAGAATTCTAATTTTATGGCCATAAAACGCCAAAAAATGAGGAACAGTCGTGGAGGGGCGGTGACTATGGTTTCTAAGTTCCCATTTGATGGCTCAAAAGTTTTTAGGCGAAGTCTTTTTGATAGCACACAAAAAAATGGTAATCGGAGAAAATTCCAGTTTTTTGGCCGTAAAACGCCAAAAAATGAAGAACGGTCATGGGGTCAATGACTGTAGTTCCTTATGTCTTATTTAATGGTCCCGAAATGATTTTTAGGTGAATAAGGTCTAGGGGCCCAGGCCCATGTAGAAGTTATGGGTTATAGCACCCGTAAATCATGCGGAATTCAGCTTTATTACCGCAAAACGCAAAAAAATGAGGAACGATCATGGTGGGGAGGTGAGTATTGTTCTTTAGGTCCTATTTGATGGCTCAAAAAAATTAGGCAATCAGGGCCCAAGGTTCCGGGCTCATGCGGAAGGCGTGGGCTATGGCACATGAAAATCTAAGAATCAGGCGGAATTCCAGTTTTATGGCTGTAAAATGCCAAAAATTGAGGAACAATCATGGAGGGCAGGGAATATGGTTCCTTAGGTCGTATGTGATGGCCCAAAATGTTTTAGGCAATCTGGGTTTAAGGGCCCGAGCCCATACGAAAGGTGTGGGCAATTGCATACGAAATCTGAAAATCGGGCGGAATTCCAGCTTTATTGCCGTAAAATGCCAAAAAATGAGGAATGGTCATGGCGGGGTGGTGATTATGGTTTCTTAGGTTCCATTCGATGGCTCAAAAAATTCTAGGCAATCATGGACCAGGGGGTCGAGCCCATGCGCAAGGCATGGGTTGTAGCACAGGAAAAGGTGGGAATGTGGTGGAATTTCAGTTTTTATGGTTGTACAACACCAAAAAAATGAGGAACGGTCATGAATGAGCACTGAATATGGTTCCTTAGGTCGTATTTGATGGCCCGGAAAAAATTTAGGTGATCTGGGTCCAGGGGCCCGGGTAGGGGTGTCAATGGTTCGGTTCGGTCGGTTATTTTATAAAATTTGTACCATATCAATTTTTCGGTTATCTATAATATATAACCAAAATTAGACTTTTTAAAATCGTCCCAATCATGTCGGTTTCTCTTCGGTATCAGTACGGTTTGGTTAATTTTTGGTATTTTTTTTAATATCATGTAAAATTCACCAGTAAAAGTAGAATTGCAATAACGTACGTTCTTTTATAGGACGTAGCAAAACTCTCTAGACATTTTTACTGTTTAAAGGGTGATGAATTAAAAAAAAAAGAAATATGGGTAGAGTATAGATCCATCAACTATTCTACAACAGCGTAAAAGAAATCAAACAAAGGCAAAGAAAATATTAATCATACGAGTTGAAAGATATACCAAGCTAGGACTCAAGAATAAAGTCTATAGAAGATTAAGTATTCAAAAAGATAAATCTAAATTATATGAAAAGAAACATATTCAATACATTGTAGTTTGTTACTCATAATTGCTAGAATACTTTGTGTCTTGCTAATAAAGATACTTGGAATAACTTAGTTTAAGTAGAAGTAGCATAATAGGTTTTAGGAATTAGTATTTTGAGTTTAATTACTTGTTGGCTTGTAATAGTTTTCATAATTCCAAGGCTCAAAGAAAATTTAATGCATTATTATTTTTAAACTTACTAAATAAATATATTTTCTACATGTAAAATTTATTCGGTACGGTTCATTTTTTCGGTTTATTTTTATAAAATAAAAAATCTACCCTAATTATCGGCGCAGTAATAGATTTATATAAAAACCTAGAAACCTAAAAATCGGTTCGGTGCGGTACGGTTCGGTCGGTTAGTCAGTTTTCAAATATCCATTGACACCCCTAGGCCCGGGTCCATGAGAAAGGCGTGGGCTATAGCACAAAAAAATCTAGGAATCAACCGTATTCAAGTTTTATGACCGTAAAACTTATAAAATTAGGAATGGTCATGGGGGGCGGTGGGTATGGTTCCTTATATCCTATTTGATGTCCCGCAGAAATTTTAGGTTATCCGGGTCCGGGGGCCCGGGTCCATGCGGAAGGCTTGGATTATAGCATAAGAAAATTTGAGAATCGGGCGGCATTCCAGTTTTATGGTCGTAAAATGCCAAAATGAGGAACGGTCATGACAGGGCAATGATTATGGTTTTTTAGGTCGTGTTTGATGGTTCGGAAAATTTTAAGCAATTCAAGTCCGGGGGCCCACGCCCATGCGGAAGGTGTGTATCACATCAAAATCTTGCAATCATGTGGAATTCAAGTTTTATAGTCGTAAAACATCAAATAACGAGAAATGGTCATGGCGGGGCGGTGAGTATCGTTCCTTAGTTCCTATTTGATGTTCCAAAAAGAATTTAGGTGATCCATATCAGGGGGCCCTGACCCATACGGAAGGTGTGGACTATAGCACTCGAAAATCTGGGAATCGTGCGGAATTCCAGTTTAATGACTGTAAAATGCCAAAAAATGAGGAACGGTTATGGCGGCGTAATGACTATGGGTTTTTAGGTCATATTTGATGGTCCGAAATTTTTTTAGGTGATTCGGGTCCGGAGGTCGAGGTCCATGCGGAAGGTGTGTGCTATATCTCATGAAAATTTGGCAATCGGGTGAAATTCAAGTTTTATGGCCGTAAAATGCCAAAAAAAAAAAAGAGGAACGGTCATGCCGGGGTGGTGACTATGGTCCCTTAGGTTCTATTTGATGGCCCGAATAAATTTTAGACGATTCGGGTCCGGGAACCGGGCCTATGCAGAAGGAGTGGGCTATAGTACACAAAAACTGAGAATCGGGTGGAATTCTAGTTTTATGGCAATAAAACACAAAAACAACATTCATGGCGGGGCGGTGACTATGGTCCCTTAGGTCCTATTTGATGGCCCGAAAAAAGTTTAGGCTATCCAAGTCGGGGCCCTGGCCCATGTGGAAGGTGTGCGCTACAATACATAAAAATCTGAGAATCGTGGAGAATTCCAGTTTTTTGTCCGCAAAGTGTCAAAACGAGGAACGGTCATGGCAGAGTGTTGAGTATAGTAGCGGACACACGTGGTGGCAAGCGGGTTCAAGTGAACCTGCTTCATCAAAAAATAATACTGTATATAGGTAATAATTACGATTAAATCTACTTAAATTTTGAATAACTATTTTATTTGAAGCCACTTAACAACTACTATTTTACGACTAAAATTATGTACTTCTAAGATTGAACCCGCTTGCACAAAATCTGAGGTCCGCCACTAGTTGAGTGTAGTTCCTTAGATCCTATTTGATGTCCTAGAAAAATTATATGCGATCCGGGTCCGAGGGCCCGGGCCTATGCGGAAAGTGTGGGCTATATAGCACATGAAAATATGCAATCGGGCGGAATTTCAGTTTCATGGCCGTTAAATGCCAAACAATAAGGAACAATCATTGAATGACGGTGACTATGGTTCCTTAGGTCGTATATGATGGCCCGAAAAAACTTTAGGCAATCCGGGTCCGGTGGCCCTGGCCTGTACATAAGGCATAGGTTATAGCACACGAAATTCTGAGAATCGGGCGAAATTCCACTTTAGTGAACGTAAAATGCCAAAACAAAATGAGAAACGGTCATATGGCCGGGAGGTGACTATGATTCCTTAGGACCTATCTGATGGCCCAGAAAGTTTTTAAGCAATCCAGGTCCGGGGGCTTGGTCCCATGAGAAAGGTGTGGGCTATAGCACACGAAAATTTGAAAATCCAGCGGAATTCCAGTTTGATGACCGTAAAACGCTAAAAAATGAGGAATGGTCAAGACAAGGTAGTGACTATGGTTCCTTAGGTCATAGTTGATAGTCCTGAAAAACTTAAGGCGATCTGGGTCCGGGGGCCCGGGCCCACGCGGAAGGTGTGGGCTATATCACACGAAAATCTAGAAATCAAGCGAAAATCCAATTTTATGATGGTAAAGCACCATAAAACGAGTAACGGTCACGACGAAGCGGTGACTATGGTCTGTTAGGTCCTATTTGATGGTTCAAAAAACTTTTAGGCGATACAGGTCAGGGGGCCCGGGCCCATGCAGAAGGCGTGCGCTATAGAACACAAATATTTGGGAATCGTCCGAAATTCTAATTTTATGGCCGTAAAATGCCAAAAAATGAAGAATGGTCACAGCGGGGTGTTGAGTATAGTTCCTTAGGTCCTATTTTATGGCCCAAAAAAATTATAGGCAAATAGGGTGCCTGGGCCCGGGCACATGAAGAAGGTGTGTGCGATAGCACACGAAAATCTGGGAATTGGGCGGAATTCTAGTTTATGGACGTAAAATGCCAAAAAAGAGGAACGATCATGAATGGGCGGTGAATATGGTTCCTTGGGTCATATTTGATGGCCTGGTAAAATTTTAGACGATCCGGGTCCGGGGACCCGGGCCCATGCGGAAGGCTTGGGCTATAGCACACAAAAATTTGGGAATCGGGTGAAATTATAGTTTTATGGGCGTAAAATGCCTAAAAACAAGGAACGGTCATGACGGGCGTTGAGTATGGTTCCTTAGGTCCTATTTGATGGCTCGAAAAAATAATAGGCGATCTGGGTTCGGGGACCCAGACCCATGTGGAAGGCTTGGGCTATGGCATACGAAAATCTGGGAATCTGGCGGAATTCCAATTTTGTAGCCGTAAAACGGCCAAAAACGAGGTACGGTCATGCCATGGCGGTGACTACGGTTCCTTGGGACATATTTGATGGCCTAGTAAAATTTTAGGCGATCCGGGTCTGAGGACCCGGGCCCATGCGGAAGGCGTGAGATATAGCACATGAAAATTTTGGAATCGAGCAAAATTCCAGTTTTATAGGCGTAAAATGCCAAAACATAAAGAATGGTCATGCCAGGGCATTGAGTATAATTCCTCATTACCAATTTGATGGCCTAAAAAAATTATAGGCAATCCAAGTTCGGGGGCCTAGGCACATGCGGAAGCTGTGGGCTATAGCACACGAAAATCTGAAAATCTGGTGGAATTCCAATTTTATGGCCGTAAAATGCCCAAAAACGAGGAACGGTCATGGCTTGGCATTGACTATGGTTCCCAGGGTCATATTTGTGGTCCCGAAATATTTTTAGGCGGTACGGGTTCGAGGACACTGGCCCATGCCGAAGGTGTGGGCTATAGTAGACGAAAATCTGAGAATCAGGTGAAATTTCCAGTTTTATAACCGTTAAACACCAAAAAATGAGGAACGTTCATGGCGGGGAGGTGATTATGGTTTCTTAGGTCGTATTTAATGGTCTGAAAAAATTTTAGCCGATCCGGGTGCGGGGGCCTGGGCCCATGCAGAAGGCGTGGGTTATAGCCACTAAAATTTGGGAATCTGGCAGAATTACAGTTTTATTGCCGTAAAAGACCAAAAAATGAGGAAGGGATATGGAAGGGGGGTAACTATGGTTCCTTAGGTCGTATTCGATAGCCCGAAAAAATTCATGCGATCCGGGTTCGGGGGCCCAGGCCCATGCATATGGCGTGAGCTATAGCACACGAAAATCTAGGCATCAGGTGGAATTCCAGTTTTATAGTCGTTAAATGCCAAAAAATGAGGAACGGTCATTCTGGGGTGGTGACTATAGTTCCTTAGGTCGTATTTGACAGCCCGGAAAAACTTTTAACAATTCGGGTCTGGTGGCCCGGCCCCATGCGTAAGGCGTAGGTTAAAGCACATGAAAATCTAGGAATCAGGCGATTCCAGTTTAATATTCGTTATATTCCAAAAAATGAGGAACGGTCATGGCGGGGCATTGAGCATGGTTCCTTAGGTCATATTTGATGGCCCAGAAAAATTTTAGGCGATCTGGGTCTGGGGCCCTGGGCCCATGCAGAAAGCGTGGGCTATAGCACATGAAAGTTTAGGTATCAGGTGGAATTCAAATTTTATGACCGTAAAATGCTAAAAATGAGGAACGATCATGGCGGTGCGGTGACTATGGTTCCTTGGGTCATATTTGATGGCCCAGAAAATTTTTAGGTGATCTAGGTTCTGGGGCCCGGGCCCATGCGGAAAGCATAGGCTATAGCACACGAAAGTTTGGGAATCGGGTGGAACTTCAATTTTATGGTTTTAAAAGGACAAAAAAACGAGGGACGATCATGGAGGGGCCATGATTATGGTTCCTTAGTTTGTATTTGATTACCCAAAAAATTTTTAGCCGACTCGGGTCTGGGGGCTCGGCCCATGCAGAAGGCGTAGGCTATAGCACATAAAAAGTTGGGAATCAGGCGGGATTCTAGCTTATGGCCTAAAACGCCAAAAAATGAGAAACGCTTATGGAAAGGAGGTATCTGTGGTTACTTAGGTCGTATTTGATGGCCGGAAAAATTTAGAGATGATCCGAGTACAGGGACCCGGGCATATGCGGAAGGTGTGAGCTATAACACATGAAAATAGGGGAATAGGATGAACTTCCTGTTTTAAAGCCGTAAAATGCCAAAAACGAGGAACGGTTATGGAGGGGTGGTGAATATGGTTCCTTAGGTCCTATTTGATGTCTTGAAAACTTCAGGCGATCTAGGTTCCCATGCGGAAGGCTCGGGCTGTAGCATATGGAAAGTTGGGAATCTGGAGAAATTCCAGTTTTAAGGCCGTAAGATGCCAATAAATGAGGAATGATCATTGTGAGGTTGCGACTATGGTTCCTTAGGTTCTATTTGATGGCACGAAAAAATTATAGGCGATCCGGGTCCGAGGCCCGAGCCCATGCGGAAGGCGAGGGTTATAACACACGAAAATCTAGGTATCTAGCAAAATTTCAGTTTTATGGCCATAGAACGTCCAAAAATGAGGAACGTTCATCGCTTGGCAGTGACTATGGTTACTAGGGTCATATTTTATGGACTGAAAAAATATTAGGCGATCCGGGTCCGGGGGCCCAAGCCCATATGGAAGGTATGGTCTATAGCATACAAAAATCTGGGAATCGGGCGAAATTCCAATTTTATGGCCGTAAAATGCCAAAAAACAAGGAATGGTCATGGATGGGCGGTGACTATAGTTCCTTGGGTAATATTTGAGTGCCCGATAAAATTTTAGGTGATCCAGGTCTGGTGGCCCGGGCCCATGCGTAAGGCGTGGGTTATAGCACACGAAAATCTGATAATCGGGCGAAATTCCTGTTTTATGGGCGTAAAACTCCAAAAACGAGGAACAATCATGGCGAGGCATTGAGTATGGTTACTTAGGTCTTATTTGATGGCCTGGAAAAATTATAGGAGATCCAGGACCGAGATATCACATAAAAATCTGGGTATCTGGCAGAATTTCAGTTTTATGGTTGTAAAATGCCCAAAAACGTGGAACGATCATGGCTTGGCGGTGACTATGGTTCCTAGGGTCGTAGCCCGAAAAATATTTAGGCTATCTGGGTCCGGGAGCCTGGGCTCATGCCGAAGGGTGGGTTATAGCACATGAAAATCTAGGAACCAGGTGGAATTCCTATTTTATATCCGCTAAATGCCAAAAAATGAGGAACGTTCATGGAGGGGAGGTGAATATGGTTCCTTAGGTCGTATTTGATGGTCCGAAAAATATTAAGCGATCCGGTCACGGGGGCCCGGGCCCATCAAAGAATTTAGTGGAATTCCAATTTTGTTACCGTAAAATGCCATAAAATGAGGAACGATCATGGCAATGGCAGTGACTATGGTTCCTTATGTCGTATTCGATGGTCCAAAAACTTTTAGGTGATTCGGGTACGGGGGCCAGGGCCCATGCGTAAGGCGTGGGCTATGGCACAGGATAATCTGGGAATTGGGCGGAATTCTAGTTTTATGGCCATTAACGCCAAAAAATGAGGAATGGTCATTGCAGGGCGGTGACTATGGTTCCTTAGGTCATATTAGGTGGCTTGAAAAAAATTTATTCGATCCGCGCCCGGGCCCATGCGGAAGGCGTGGGCTATAGCACATAAAAATTAGGGAATCAGGCGGAATTCGAGTTTTATGGCCGTAAAATGCAAAAGAAACGAGGAACTTTCATGGCAGGGCGGTGACAGTGGTTCCTTAGGTCATATTTGATGGCCCAAAAAGTTTATATACGATCCGGGTGCAGGGGCCCAGGCCCATGCAGAAGACGTGGGCTATAGCACACGAAAATATAGGAATAGGACAGGGGGCGGGGAGATGACTATAGTTTCCTAGCTCGTATTTGATGGACCAAAAAGATTTTTAGGCATTCCCGGTCTTGGGGCCCAGGGCCATGCTGAAGGCATGGGCTGTGCACACGAAAATTTGAGAATCGGGCAGAATTCCAGTTTAATGGCCGTAAAATGTCAAAGAACAAGGAAGGGTCATGGAGGGGAGGTGATTATGGTTCCATAAGTCCTATTTGATGGTCCAGAAAAATTTTAGGCAATCCAAATCCGGGGGCTCAGGCCCATGCGGAAGGCGTGGGCTATAGCACACAAAAATCTAGAAATCCGGTGGAATTACAGTTTTATGGCCGTAAAACATCAAAATATGAGGAGCGGTCATGGCGGGGCATTGAGTATAGTTACTTAGGTCCTATTTGATGGCTCAAAAAAATTATAGGCGAATAGGGTGCGTGGGCCTAGGCACATGCGCAAGGCGTGGGCGATAGCACACGAAAAACTAGGAATCAGGAGAAATTCGATATTTATGGTCGTAAAACGCAAAAGAAAATAGGAACGGTCATAGATGGGCGGTAACTATGGTTCCTAGGGTCGTATTTGATGGCTTGGTAAATTTTAGGTGATCCGGGTCTGGGGGCCCGAGCCCATGCGGAAGGTGTGGGCTATTGCCCACGAAAATCTAGGAATCAGGCAAAATTTCAGTTTTATGATCGTTAAATGCCCAAAACCCGAGGAACGTTCATGGCGGTGAGGTGACTATGGTTTCTTAGGTCGTATTTAATAGTCCGAAAATTTTTTAGCCGATCCGGGTCCGGTGGCCCGGACCCATGTGAAAGGCGTGGGCGAAAGCACACGGAAATCTGGGAATCGGGCGGAATTCCAGTTATTGCTGTAAAAAGCCAAAAAATGAGGAACGGTCAAGGAGGGGCGGTGAATATGGTTCTTTAGGTCGTATTCAATAGCCCAAAAAATTTTTAGGCGATCTGGGTTCGGGGCCCGGGCCCATGCGTAAGGCGTACACATAGCACATAGAAATCTGGGAAACAAGCAGAATTTCAGTTTTATGGCCGTTAAATGCCCACAAAACGAGGAACGGTCATGGAGGGAAGGTGACTATGGTTCCTTAGGTCGTATTTGATGGTCCGAAAAAATTTTAGGCGGGCTCGGTCCGAAGGCCTCGGGTCCATGCGGAAAGCATGGGCGGAATTTCAGCTGTATTTCCGTAAAATGCAAAAAAAAATGAGGAACGGTCATAGAGGGTGGTGATTATAGTTCATTAGGCCATATTCGATGGCCCAAAAATATTTTAGGTAATCCGGGTCCGGGGGCCGGGGACCATATGGAAGGCTTGGGCTATAGCACATAAAAATCTAGGAATTAGACCGAATTACAGTTTTATGGCCGTTAAACGCCAAAAAAGAGGAACGACCATTGCGGGTCGATGATTATGGTTACTTAAGTTGTATTTGGTGGCTCGAAATTTTTTTAGGCGATATAGGTCCGGACCATGCGAAAGTCATGGGCTATAGCAAACGAAAATCTGGGATCGGGCAGAATTTCAATTTTATGGCCGTTCAATGCCAAAAAATGAGGTATGGTCATTGGGGGCGATGACTATTTTTTCTTAGGTCGTATTTGATGTCCGGAAAATTTTTTAGGCGATCTGGATCTAGGGGCCTGGGCCCATGCAGAAGGCATGGGCTATGGCACACGAAAATATGGGAATCGGGCAGGAATTCCAATTTTATGGCCGTAAAATGCGAAAAAACGAGGAACAGTCATGGCAAGGCAGAGACTATGGTTCCTTCGTCCATATTTGATGTCCCGAAAAAATTTCAAGCTATCCATGTCCGGGGGCCTGGGCCCATACGGAAGGCATGTGCTATATCATTTGAAAATCTGGGAATCCGATGGGATTCAAGTTTTATGGTGGTAAAATGCCAAAAAAACGAGGAACAGTCATGGCAGGGCGGTGACTATGGTCCCTTAAGTCCTATTTGATGGCCCGAATAAATTTTAGGTGATCCGGGTGCAGGGCCCGGGCCCATGCGGAAGGCGTGCGCTATAGAAAACGAAAATCTTGGAATTGGGCGGAATTATAGTTTTATGGCCGTAAAATACAAAAAAACAACGAACGGTCATGGTGGGGTGGTGACCATGGTTCCTTAGGTTGTTTATGATGGCCCAGAAATATTTTAAGTGACCCAGATCCGGGGGTCGGGCCCATGCGGAAGGTGTGGGCTATAATACACGAAAAATAGGGAATCGGGCGGAATTCCAATTTTACGGCCGTTAGATGCCAAAAAACGTGGAACGGTCATTGCGGGGAGGTAACTATGGTCCCTTAGGTCCTATTTATATGCAATATGGGTCTAGATGCTCGGGCCCCTACGGAATGAAAGTTTTATGGTCGTAAAACGCCTAAAAATGAGGAACGGTCATGGCAGAGCAGGGATTATGGTTCCTTTGGTCGTATTTGATGGCCCGAAAAAGTTTTAGGCGATCCAGGTCCAATCTCTTGGGCACATGGCTATAGAGTGGGCTATAGTACATGAAAATTAGGGAATCGGGT
Organism: Nicotiana tabacum; assembly: GCF_000715075.1. Lineage (NCBI taxonomy): Eukaryota > Viridiplantae > Streptophyta > Magnoliopsida > Solanales > Solanaceae > Nicotiana > Nicotiana tabacum. The sequence goes on from NC_134084.1 coordinate 158,348,562, forward strand.
GGAATTCCAATTTTATGGCCCTAAAATGCCAAAAATGAAGAACGTGTTTGGCGAGGTGATGACTATTGTTTCTTAGGTCATTTTGATGTGCTTGTAAAATTTTAGGCGATCCAAGTCCGTCACTCAGGCCCATGCAGATAGTGTGGCTATAACACATGAAAATCTGGGAAATGGGTGGAATCCTAGTATTATAGCCCTAAACGAGGAACAGTCATGACAAAGCGATGACTATTATTCCTTAGGTCATTTTTTATGGGCTAAAAATTTTATGCGAACCGGGTCCGGTCACCCCGGCCCATACAGTTGACGTGGCTATAGGACATTAAAATTAGGGAATCGGGAGGAATTCCAAATTTATGGCCCTAAACACCAAAAAATGAAGAAAGGGCATGGCGAGGCGATGATATTGTTCCTTAGGTCGTTCTAATGTGCCTACAAAATTTTAGGCGATTCGGGTCCGTCTCTCGGGCCAATGCAGATGGCGTGGGCTATAACATAAGAAAATATGGGAAACGGGCGGAATTTCAGTTTTATGGCCCTCAAATGCCAATAAACAAGGAATGATCATGCCAAGGCGATTACTATTATTCCTTAGGTCGTTTTTGATGGGCTGGCAAAATTTTAAGTGGTTCGGGTCCGTTCGCCCGCGCCCATGCAAATGGTGTGGGCGATAGCACAGGAGAATTTGGGAATTAGGCGAAATTCTAGTTCTATGGCCGTAAAACGCCAAAAAACAAGGAACGGTCATGGCGGGGCGGTGACTATGGTTCCTTAGGTCATATTTGGGGATCGAGAAAATTTTAGGTGATCCGGGTCCGGGGGCCATTGCTATGCGGAAGGCGTGGGCTATAGCACACGAAAATCTGGGAATCGGGCGGAATTCCAGTTTTAAGGTATTTAAACACCAAAAAACGAGGAACGGTCATGGCAGTACAGTAACTATGGTTCCTTAGGTCCTAGTTGATGGCCCGAACAAAATTTTAGATGATCCGAGTCTGGAGGCCCGGGCCCATGCGAAAGGCGTGGGCTATAGCCCATGAAAATCTGGGAATCGGGCAGAATACCAGTTTTGTGGCCGTAAAAATCCAAAAAATGAGGAACGGTCATGGCGGGGCGGTGACAATGGTTTCTTAGGTCGTATTTGATGGCCCAAAAAATCTTAGGCAATCCGAGTTTGGGGTCCCTAGCCCATGCGGAAGGCGGGGGCTATAACACATGAAAATCTGAGAATCGAGCGAAATTCCAATTTTATGACTGTAAAATGTTAAAAAACAAAGAATGATCATGTCGGGGCAGTGACTATGGTTCCTTAGGTCGTACTTGATGGCCCGAAAAAAGTTTAGGCGATCCAGGTGGGGGCCCGGGACCATGTGATAGGCGCGGGTTATATCACATGAAAATCTGAAAATTTGGAGAAATTCCAAGAAACACGGAACGGTCATGGCGGGGCGGTGACTATAGTTCCTTAGGCCATATTTGATTACCCGAAAACGCTTTTGGCGATGCAGTTTTGGGGGCCCGGGCCCATGCGTAGGCATGCAACATAGCACACGAAAAATTGAGAATCAGGCGGGATTCCAGTTTTATGGCCGTAAAACTCTAAAAATGAGGAACGGTCATGGCGAGGCGGACACTATGGTTTCTTAGGTTGATTTGATGCTCAAAAAAAAATTTAACTACTCCGGGTTCGGGGGTCCGGGCCTATGAAGAAGGCGTGGGCATGCGAAAATTTGAGAATCGGGCAAGACTCCAGTTTTATGGCCGTAAAACGCCAAGGAATGCAGAACGGTCATGGAGGGGTAGTGACTATGGTTCCTTAGGTCGTATTTGATGCTCGAGAAAATTTTTAGGCGATACGGGTCTGGTGGCCCGGGCCCATGCGGAAAGCGTGGGTAATATAACAAACGAAACTCTAGAAATCGGGCGAAATTCCAGTTTTATAGTCGTAAAACGCAAAAAACGAGGAACGGACTTGGCGGGGAGGTGGCCATGGTTCCTTAGATCTTATTTGCTTTTTCAAAAAAAATTTAGGTGATCCAAGTCCGGGGAGCCGGGCCCATGCGGAAGGCATGGGCTATAGCACATGAAAATCTGGGAATCGAGCGAAATTCCAATTTTATTACCGTAAAACACCAAAAAAAAGAGGAATAGTCATGGCAGGGCGGTGACTATGGTTTCTTAGGTCATATTTGATGGCCCAAAAAAATTTTAAGCGATACGTGTTCGGGGACCCGTCTCATGCGGAATGCCTAGGTTACGCGAAAATCTAGGAATTAGGCAGAATTCTAGTATTATGACCTTAAAATGCCAAAAAATAAGGAACGGTCATGGCGGCGTAGTGACTATGATTCCTTAGGTTGTATTTGATGGCCCAAAAAAATTTAGGCAATCCAAGTCCAGAAGCTTGGGCCCATACGGAAGGCACGGGCTATAGCACAAAAAATATGTGAATGTGGCAGAATTCTAGTTTATGGACGTAAATTGCCAAAAACGATGAACGGTCATGGCAGAGTGGTGACTATGGTTCCTTAGGTCGTAATAGATGGCCCGAAAAAATTCTAGGTGATCCGGATCCGGAGGACCGGCCCATGGGAAGTTGTGGGCTATAGCACACAAAAATCAAGGAATCACCTGGACTTCCAGTTTTATGGCCGAAAATGCCAAAAAATGAGTAATGGTCATGGCAAGGCGATGACTATGTTTGTTTAGGTCGGATTTGATGGTCTGAAAATTTTTTAGGTAATCCGGGTCCGGGGACCCGAGCCCATGTGGAAGGCATGGGCTATAACACACAAAAATCTAGGAATTAGGCAGAATTACAGTTTTATGGTCGTAAAATGCCAAAACAAAGAATGGTCATGGCAGGGCGGTAACTATGGTTTCTTAGGTTGTATTTGATGGCCCGAAAAGTTTAGGCGATCCGTATCTAGGGCCCCTGGCCCATGCGGAAGGCGTGGGTAATAACACAAGAAAATCTGGGAATCAGGTGGAATTCCAATTTTATGGCCATAAAATACCAAAGAACGAGGAACGATCATGGCGGGGTGATGACTATGGCTCCTTAGGTCATACTTGATGGCCCGGAAAAACTTTTGACGATGCGGATCCGGGCCCCCCATCCCATGCAGAACGCGTGGGCTATAGAACACGAAAATATGATAATCAGGCGGAATTCCAGTTTTATGGTCGTAAAATGACAAATAATGAGGAACGATCATGGAAGAGCGATGACTATGGTTCCTTATGTTGTATTTGATAGCTGGAAAAATATTTAGACGATCCAGGTCCGGGAGCTCGGATCCATGCGGAAGGCGTGGGCTATGTATATTAGTCACCAAGCAACGTTAGTCATGGCGAAGCAATGTATATTGGTTACCAAGTTCATATGGACCTACATATTTAGGCCAATCGGAGTTCATCAAATAAAATTTTTGGAATCGGCATGTATTAATACACATACAAAAATAGATATAATCGTAATTCATGTTGCATGACCCTGAAACGCTATAAAATGAACCCCAAAGTCGAGGCGCAATAATGAGTGATAGTCACTAGGTCGTTTCCTATTGACCTATGATATTTTAGGCCAATCGGAGTTCATCTAGAAAATTTTGCCAAAAAAATTAACATGTACTAATACACACCAAAAAAGAGGTTGTAATCACAAATTCATTTTTTATGACTATGAAATGCCATAAAATAAACTCGAAAGTCATGGTAAAGTAATAAGTACTAGTTACTATTTCTTACAGACCTACAAAAATTCAAGCCAATCGGGGCCCTTTTTTAAAGAAATCAGAGTGTACTACTCCCTCCGTTCCAATTTATGTGAACCTGTTTGACTAGGCACGGGGATTAAAAAAATGAAGACTTTTGGAATTTGTGGTCTTAAACAAGTCAAAAGGGGGACCATAGTATTTGTGTGGTTATAAAATCTTCTTATTAAGGGTAGAATTCTAAGTTTAAGCTAAATTGTTTTCAAATTTAGAAAGGAATTATTCTTTTTGGAACGGACCAAAAAGGAAATAGATTCACATAAACTAGAAAGCAGGGAGTAATACACAAGAAAAATGTAAATATAATCACAATTTCAGGTTGCACGACCCAAAAACACCAAAAAAAATGAACCCAAAAGTCTTGATGAAGCGATGAGTATAGGTCACTAGGTCGTTTCCTATAAACCTACAAAATATCAGGCAAATCGGAATCCGTCAAAGAAATTCTACAAAATCAACATGTATTAATACACACTAAAAAATATGTATAATCACAAATTTATGTTGCATGACCCCAAAAAATTAAAAAATTAAAAACCGAAAGTAATGGCAAAACGATAAGTACTGGCCTCTAGGTCATTTCCTATGTACCTACGAAATTTCAGGCCAACCGGACCTCGAAATGTCATAAATTGTACCCCAAAAGTCATGGTGAAGCAATGAGTATTGATCACCAGGCCAATTCCTATAGATCTACAAAAATTCAGGCTAATCAGAATCCATCAAAAAATTTCTACAAAATCAGCATGTACTAAACACCCGAAAAAGTAAATATGATCACAAATTCATGTTGCATGATCCCGAAAAGCAATAAAATGAACCCCAAAAGTTATGGTGAAGCAATGAATACTGATCACTAGGTCGTTTCCTATGGACCGACCAAAAATCAAGCCAATCGGAGTCTTTCAAAAGATTTTTACAAAATTAGTATGTACTAATATACATGAAAAAGTAAATATAATCATAACTTCGTATTGCATGACCCCGAAATGCCATAAATGAATTCGGAAGTCATGGCAAAGCAGTAAGTATTTGTCACTAGGTCGTTTCCTGTGGAACTACGAAATTTCAAGCCAATCGGATTCTAACAAAAAAATTCTACAAACTCAGCTTGTTATATACACGAAAAGTGGATAAAATTATAAATTCGTATTGCATGTCCTTGAAACGCCAGTAAATGAACCCAAAAGTCATGACGAAGCAATGAGTATCGGCCGTTGGACCGTTTCCTATGAATCTACAAAATTTTAGACCAATCGGCTACAAAATCAGCATGTATTAATACGTACGAAAAAGTAGATATAATCACAAATTGATAGTTTATGACTATGAAACGCCATAAAATAAACCTGAAAGTCATGGTCAAGCAATGAGTAATGGTTACTAGACCGTTTCCTATGGACCTTCGAAAATTCAGACTAATTGGAGTCCGTCAAAGAAATTCTACAAAAAATAGCAAGTACTAATACACACAAAAAAAGTGGAGATAATTACGAATTCGTGTTGCATGACCTCAAAACGCTATAAAATGAAACCGAAAGTCATGGTGAAATAGTAAGTACTAGTCACTAGGCCGTTTCTTATGGACCTACAAAAATTCAGGTAAACCGAAGTCCGTCAAAAAACTTACAAAATCAGCATGTATTAATACACACGGAAAAATAGATATAGTCACAAATTCATGTTGAGAAACCAACGTTTAAATACCAACCGAAAGAAAAATGCAAGGCGACTTTTCATGTGCTTCAACTTTGGTATGTAGAGTTATCTGGCACCTATGTTGATAAGAGGTAATAAATCGAAGTGCGAGCAAGCTAATTCGAACAACACTGTTATTTAAAAATAAAAATAAATAAAATAAAATAAAAAATAAAAATAAAAAAAGGATGCCACAGAATACATAGAAATTAGCTGAGAAAACAAATCTTCCCAAAAACCAAGCCCAGCAACAGACAACCCAGATGTTCTGCTTGAAACTAGGAGGCATGCATTTTCAAAGCAAATACATCCAAAAGGTGTGTACCTATGTAGAAATATCTCAAATGAATTAAAACTGAAAACAAACATTGTACATCACAGAAAGGTAGGAAGCTACATATGCTTAACAGCAAGGAACTCTAAATATTCACACATATTGGTTGAGAATCTCATCTACTGGGGTATATTTAACATCAGGATAAGCCTCTGATGCCTCCAATCCAAATGACGGTTCAATTGCAAAATTAGTGTGGTCACCCTTCACAAAAGCAGTGTGAGAGATCGATAATATCACGTTCAATGGAAACGAGGCTTCTGCAAGAAAATTGACAATTACATTGAGACTCAAAGTTTATGTTGACCGATATAAAATATCATCTTACACCTAAAGTGGAGAAGAGCACAATGGCAAAATGTTTTCACCTTGTATGTTCTTGAGAACTTGTTCCTCGGGTACGTATACTCTTTCAAGGTTCTTTCCGATTTTCTTCTCCCACAACGATATAACCTCATTTAGTGTAATTATATTATGTGGTGGCCTAATGTAAAGTATTTTGTTCAGTGTTTTTGGATCATCAACAGCCTTGATGGTATAGGTAGCAATGTCTTCTTCCTTGTTAAAAACAGCTGTAGGTACAAAATTAATTATAGGAATCAATTAACAAACAGGAAAACTGATAAGTATACTTTAAACAAAGTTCACCTTTAGTATTGCCATCTCCTAAGATGACAACTTTGTCTGTAGGAGGACCTGAAGCTCCAGGCTGTGCTAAATTTGGAAGAAAATAACCAGCAAAAAAGAAGTTGGCCACATAAGTGAATGGTATTCCTTCAGCCTCAATAGCACGGCGAATTTGAGCTTTGGTTTTGAATGCTGTTTTAGCAGGCTCAACAGCGTGGACACGGTCTACATCATTCCCAAATTCAGAAGGAAAGAATCTCTGAAAACATCACGCATTGAAAAAAGTTTATTGTGCTACCTTGGCCAGTATTTACTGAATCAAATGCAGAAGAGAGAATTTCCCAAGTAGCTGAAAATGATCCCCCAACAAGTATCTATCGAACAGTAACTAGATCAAAGATGAACTGCTTATAAATAGTCATATAGACACATGATGAAAAGGGTTAAAGGGGAAAAGAATAGAGCCGGCGACTATTGAACTTTTTCACTTGTCAAGAGAAGGACCGCAATTGTTCACTGCAAATGCTCACAGATCACTGAATAAAGCAATTCAACCGTTCAGGAAAATACATGCAAAATATTCAAATAGAAAAACCGATTCAAAGTCTTGCAAAACCACTTTTTATGTACTCATTCATCATGTACTTCTAACTATCAAGGCTTGTAAGTGGTAGTAAAAGACGCGCTATTTTAGTTAAGTGACTTCCACAAATGGCAGCTATAATCTTAGAGATTGAGCGTCAAATAGTTTTGAATGTCAATGTAATACTTCATTACCAATATCTAGACAATTAAGAGGTAGTAACTCTTAAAAGGAGTCACTAATGATGCAACAACACCTTCATCTGCCGACAAAGAAAGACTAATTTTGTCACAAGAAGACACATAAAATAGCCAAAAAGATTAGGAATCACCTGTTCTAAAATAAGACGATTTAACCTGCTGCAACCTAAACTCAGCATTATGTTTAAGAAAAGCTATTCATATATATGTAAGATGGAGTTTCCTAATCAATGAATAGGTACTTAAAACCAATCTTATGACTTGAAGTTGATTACAACAGGTTACTGCAGCTTGTTTGAGTTAATATCTTACAAATGTTGCGCCAATCAAAGGAAAATTAGGATTTGAAGTGAGACAGAATCAGAGGCGGAACTTTTGCTCAAACGTTGTATTTTTGTTAAGAAATTCATTAAATACTTACAAATATCAAATTTAGAACCCAATTATTAGCACTTAAAGTTATCGTTCTTAAAATCAAAAACTCACAAAATGGAAATTCTGGATGCGCCTCTATTCAGAATAGGTGCATGTTAAAGTGAATTGTGTTTATATGGCCCGAGAAAAGGCAACAAGTGCAGTAAAACAACACAAAAATACAGGAAAAAGAGTCTCTCACCTCCTTTTATCTCAATTTTAACATAAATGATAAAACAAAAGGACTTACCTTGACATTACCAGCTTCCTTGATAGCAGCAATGATCTTGACCTGATCAGCTAACAGGGCATGACCTACAGTTGAAATCACAACGTCCACCTGCTTTATCGCCTTCACCAAACTCTCATGATCGTATAAATCTCCCTGCATTACATCAAACAGTTGGTCCTCATTTTACCAACTCAATTACCATTCCCCCCAAAACAAATAACACAATGCAAAAAAACTAACACATAATTATTTAAAATCCAGAATCTGTCTCTAAATTGAACAAAATGACATGTACATACATGGACGAAAGTGACACCAACACTCTTGAAAGTATCAATGAGTTTGGTTTTGGTAGGATTGGAAAGTGTGGATTCTCTGACCAACACAAAGGTGTCGTGACCAGCTTTAGCACTAGCCTCGACGATGAATTTTCCGATGTATCCAGTACCTCCAATGAACAGAATTCTACTTTTTCCGGCCATTGAATCGGTGAAATCTTTAGGTAAAAGCGAATTGCGAGTGATATGTTTACTCGTAACGGCCAAAATGGCACGGTTTATAGATGCTAGTGATTACACAAAAATATATCGGATGTTAGCTTTCGGAATTGTCGTTTTACTTTGATTAATTTACCGAATTGTCCTCAAAATAAGTAGTAAATGAACACAGTTGGCTGTTGGGAAATTCATGAATGTGTCCAAGTTCACAAAGTAAGGACGTGAAGAAACTTCGGATATGATAATGATCAGATATCAAATGCTTTGATCATCAAAAAAAAAAAAAAAAAATATCAAATGCTTTATCTGACAATTAGAATTTAAGCTCATTTTATTTTGTGAAAATTAAAGCATTTATTCTAGGCAAAATACATGAAGACCCCGATTAAACTTGTCCAAAAAACATGTTTGAACACTTAAACTAAATGGGTATTCTTTTACCTCCTAAACATATTGCAAGTGAATTTTGTTCCATCCTTCATGATAGAGGTGTCAATGGATATTCGAAAACCGACTAAACCGACCGAACTGTACCGCACCAAACCGATTTTTAGGTTTCTTTTTAAGAAACCATAGGTTTTTATATAGATCTATAACCGCACCGATAATTAGGGTAGGTTTTTTATTTTATAAAAATAAATCAAAAAAATACCGAATTGTACAGAAAAAATTTTACATGTGGAAAATATATTTATTTAGTAAGTTTAAAAATAATAATGCATTAAATTTTCTTTGGGCCTTGGAATTATAAAAACTATTACAAGCCAACAAGTAATTAAACTCAAAATACTAATTCCTAAAACCTATTATGCTACTTCTACTTAAACTAATTTATTTCAAGTATCTCTATTAGCAAGACACAAAGTATTCTAGCGATTATGAGTAGCAAACTATAATGTATTAAATATGTTTTCTTTCATATAATTTAGATTTATCTTTTTGAATATTTAATCTTCTATAGACTTTATTCTTGAGTCCCAACTTGGTATATCTTTCAACCTGTGTGATTTATATTTTCTTTGCTTTGTTTGATTTCTTTTACATTGTTGTAGAATAGTTGATGGATCTATACTCTAGCCATCTTTCTTTTTTCTTTTTTAATTCATCACCCTTTAAACAGTAAAAATATCTAGAGAGTTTTGCTAAGTCCTCTAAAAGAATGTATATTATTGCATTCTACTTCTATTGGTAAATTTTACATGATATTAAAAAAAATACCAAAAATTAACCGAACCATACCGATACCGAAGAGAAACCGACATGATTGGGATGGTTTCGAAAAGTTTAATTTTGCTTATACATAATAGAATAACCGAAAATTGGTATGGTACAAATTTTATAAAATAACCGGCCGAACCGAACCATTGACACCCCTACTTCATGACCCCAGACCAGTTAAAGACTAACGAGTGTGAGTCATGCTCTTTCTGGTGATGTTACGTCATTAATAAACATAAACCATTTTAATGATTCGGTCCATTACTTAAAACTCACACGATTAAAATACCTAATCCGCTATTTTTTAATTTTTACCCTGGACTGAATTACCCAACCTCATTTATCTCTAAACAAAACGAGAAAAATGCTGATGAACTTAAAACCTAGCGAAGATTTTCCCCCAAATCTCGTCTATTAGAGTGTAGATACTGAAGATCATTGGCTTCTTTTGTAGGTTCTTCTTGTTTTCTTTAATTTCTTGTCAATTTTCAAGTGTATAAAAATATTTACGGATATTTTTCTTGTTTACTGATTTCAGTTTGAAGAAATGGCTTTTGAGCTCGTTACACTGAGGATGTTCCATGGAGGTCAGTTACAACAATATCCTATCAACTACGAAGAGGGTATTATGACAGAGTACTTTGATACTAATGTTGACAGATTTTCGTATTTTGAGTTTGTAGATTATGTGAAAGAAAATGGGTATAATTGTGAAACATGTAACATTTACGTGGGACCACTCAATTCTAGTACTTTGGTAAAACTTTTAACTGATAGGGATATTATGGGTATTGTACCTTTATTAAAAAATGGGAATATATATGAAATGTATATGTCCCACTCTGTTGATGAAGCATTAGTGGTCCTGCCAGCTAGTGAATATGTAAGACATGTGTGTGGGAAATCTAGTGTGTTTTTTGATAAAGAGATAAATCAAAGTGTTTGGGGACAGTGAAGGTGGAGGGTTTGAAGAACCACATAATAGTGTCTCTGTTGCTGATAATGTACCTGGTGGGGATGAGGGTGGTCCTTCTAATCTTGATGATGCTCCATTAGTTGAAACTGATGTAGAAAGCAATGGCCATAGTACAGATTTAAAAATTGAAAAGTTGTTTGAGGAAGGGGAAGAAGAATATGGTAGTGATGTTGATGAGGAGTATAGGAGCTTAAGAGAAGAGAGGAAAATGGTGCAGAGAAGGAAGAGAAAAGAGAAAGAGGTTGAAACTAGACATGCCAAGTTAGGTAAAAAGGATCCAGATGTAGGATATGATGAGTATGCAGCTAGAAAGAAGACATCTTTAGAGGGTAAGATTGCTATAGATGAGCCATATTATCCCACAGGAAGCTGCTAGTTTTGAAATAGATCCTGATGAAACTAATTATGATGAAGGTGGAGATGAAGTCCAACAGCTAGTAAGAGCAAGAAGAGAGCAGCAAAATAGGGTTATCTTTGATCCTAGTTGTAAGTTAATTGTGTGGGAAATTAGCCTTTCTTTTGCGAGTGTTAGACCGTTTGGAGAAGCACTTACTAAGTATTCAATTGATGAACATGTAGAGTTAGATAAGTATGTTAATGAACCAACAAGGGTGAGGGTAAAGTGTTGTGCTGGCTATCTATGGCTCTTGTTTGCTAGTAATAATTCTAGGACAAAAGATTTTATGGTGAAGAACTATAATCCACCTTACAAGTGCAATAGTACTAGCAAGAACAAATTGTGCAACTCAAAGTACTTAGCAGAAAGATACAAGGACAGAATAATTTCTGAACCAAATATTAGAATCTTTAAGTTTAGGAGTTAGTTCAAAAGGAGTTAGAAGTGTATATTGCAATGACTGTTGCAAGGAAAACCAAGAATATTATGTTAACACATATCATGGGAGACCATGTTAAGGAGTTTGACAGAATTCTAGACTATAGAGATGAGCTGCAAAGGACTAATCTAGACAGCACATGTGTTGTGAGACTTAGTGAAGAAACACATGAAGATGGTAGAAAAATATTTGTAGCATTTTATATTTGCTTTGATGTATTAAAGAAGGCCTTCCTTGATGGTTGTAAGAGGTGTATTGGGTTTGATGGTTATTTTTGAAAAGGTGTATGTAAAGGGCAATTACTTGTGGCTGTTTGTAAGGATGGGAATAATCATATGCTGCCGTTGGCTTGGGCAGTAATTGAAGTTGAAAAAACATTTAATTGGAGATAGTTTGTGAACCTTTTAAAAAATGATCTTGAGCTTGGATATGGGACAGAGTTGAAAGTTATTATAGACATACAAAAGGTAACTGATATTCTGTTAAATGTGTTGTTCAAATCTGTTAAGGTTATTCTTTTAACTGTTTATCATTTATATATTATAGGGACTTGACCAAGAAATCAGTGAGATCCTGCCACATGCAGAACATAGGATATGTGTCAGGCACATCCTAGCAAACTGGTCACAAAAATGGAGAGGCATTGAGAGAAGGAACTGTTTTTAGGGATGTGATAGGTCAACTTATGAACAAGAGTTAAAGAAATATCTTGATCACATGGAAAAACTAGTGGATAAATAGTTGATGACCTGCTATACTATAACAAAGAGAGGCGGTGAAAGGTATATTTTAAGTATTTTAGCAATTGTGACAGTGTTGACAATAATATGGCTGAAACTTTCAATTCTTGAATATTGAAGCTAAGGTACAAGACAATCATCACAATGCTTGAAGAGATCAGGTTGAAGATGATGATAAGAATAGCACAAATGAGAGATTTTGTGATACTTGGATCAGTGACATCTATCCAATGGCATTGAAGGTGTTGTAGGAGAACACAGCGAAATCAATAAAATGTGTGGTGCACTGAAATAGTCAATATGATTATGAAGTGAAGGAAGGACACACCAGTAAACATATAGTAAATCTGAACAGACTAACTTGCACCTGTAGAGCTTGGATGCTGAAAGGTATACCATATGTTCATCATGTAGCTGCTATCCATTACAAAAAAATGGAGCTGGTTAACTACATCGCACATTGGTACCATAGGGAGACTTATATGAAGACATATAGTCACTTTATTCAGCTTGTACAAAATATGGAGATGTGGCTACAATCACAAAACCCTTCAGTTATATCACCAGAAGTAAGAGTAATGTCTAGCAGGCCTAAGAAAGTGAGAAGGAAGGAACCAACTGAAAACAAAACAAGAAAGATTTTCAAAAGAGGTACTCAGATGACCTGCAACAATTGTCATGCAAAAGGCCATAATAAAAAAATTGTCACAAGGTTGCACAAGGTACTGCAAGATCAACTGGTGGTGCAAAGTCAACAAGTGTTGGTTCTTCATCAACACCTTCAGTTCAAAGTGTACCAAAAATAGGAACAGGAAGAGGAAGACCAAGAGGTTCAACAAAACAGGTAATTACTCTAAAGTTACTTTTATAAACTGCACTTTTATAGGTCTGTTTTATGTTTAACTTCTTAATAATCTGCACTTTTTATAGGTTATTTCTACTGGTATAGGAAGATGGACACCTTATAAAAGGCCAAGAAGTCGGTATGGGAAATATACAAACAGAAAGTGGAGTTTCCATCTATAATGTAAGCATATAATGTCAATTGTGACTATGAACTTCTTTTGATCAAACTTGGATGTAAACTAACTAAACTTGTTTCTGTGAATATAACCTGGAATGTCAATTGTGCCTATGAACTGTACAGTAGTGACTGGAGATATTGGACATAAACCAAGAACATGGGTGAAATGGAAAAGTAAAGAAGCTATCACCTCAAGGAATCTTCAACAGATTCAAGTTAAGAAAAGAATGGAGACAAGGTCAAAGGCGTCTGAAAGATTTCATTTGAGCCAAATAAGTTCATCAGCACCACAGTCAACTGCCCAGTAGATATTAGTACTTGAGTGTTTTTGTTTGCCTTTTTTGGCAGTTGGTATATATAAAGACAATATGAATTTTTGTTTTGGTATGTAACTATATTCAGCAATAACTCAAAGATTCTAAGTCGGTGGAATGATATGCAGTAATGACTGCATATTTGTAGATCTGTTTACTGAAATAATATGCAGCATTTTTGTTAAGTCAGTTTTTCAGGTTTTTATCTTTAAGTATGTTTTTCTGTAATATGCAGCAGTTACTACAAATTTATAGGTCTGTTTCTGGAAATGGCTACAAATTTTTCAGTTTTTTTGTTTAAGTTTTTTCTTCTGCAATAGTTTAAGTCTGCTTTTCTGTTTTCTGCATAAATATGCAGTGACTGCAATCTGTTTTCTAAATAAATATGTTGTTAATATGAAGCAGTGACTACAAAGTTTTTAATCTATATTTCTGCATAAATATACTGCTAATATGCAGTAGTGATTGTAGATTTCTAAGTCAATATAAAGCCTGCATTTGTAACACATATATTGCCAACTTTAACAACACAAACTATATCAACAAGGTGCATTATATTAAAATAAAAGTTACACCAATTTTTTACAAAATATGCTGCAATTTTGTTAAGCAACACTAAAGATACTATTGCCATGACAGAGCCTAAGGCAACGTCATTAAATTATTCTTCACATATACTAGATGAAACCAATAGCTTATAGTTATAACACATCCGCACAACACAAAAAACTAAAGTACTTTTTCTCTAATCTTGGACTTAACCAAATTGATCCTCCACTTCTTCTCCCTTCCTTTCATCTTCTCAATCTCTCCATCCAACTTCTTCAATTGCATCTTTATCTTCCTTTCCACTTATTTTTTTTCCTAGGCTTTTCAACACTTTCATACACTTCCAATGCACTTTCAAGTTCACCAATTTTCTCCACCAGTTTAGGAATAACAAATTTTGATCTTGGATCAATTTCTGCATCTCTCCAACGCCAAAATCACAAGATCTTAGACCCTACAATGATTAAACACAAGGAATTAATTAAAGGTAAATCAGTGAAAGTTTCAACTAATTTACAAAAATTAAACTTAACCTTACTATAGACATACCCAATATCTTTACTGGGATTCCGAGGGGTCCAAGCAGTCATTATCGGCAGCACATAACCATGGTTGCAGTGCACTTCTCAATTCAACCCAGGATTATCATCTTCCATGCAAAGCCTAGCCAAGTTAGTTGACCGCATTATCAACTAAGCCCTAAAATCAGATGAACGCCTCAAATAAGAAGAAATTCGAAACACTCAAGCCCTAAAATCAAATGAACCAAAAGACTATAGAGAAGAACAAAACTTTGATTTAGATACAAGGATTTGATTTTCTTCGAAATTCCATAACTTGGCCAGAATTCGTGAGTAATTGAATGAGAGGGAGATTTAGGGTTCTTGAAGAAGAGAAAAAGAATTGAATCGGGTAATTGGAGATTTTACCGTTGGGTCTCTTTATAAAGTAAATGTTCTCTTTACCGTTGGGTTTCTTTATTTTATAATAAATTTTTTAATTCATTTTATTTGTTAATTTTAGTGTAAAATGTTTCCATGTACTGGGTCTGGGATCATGGAAGGTTGAACAAAATTCACTTGCAATATGTTTAGGGGATAAAAGAATACTTGTTTAGTTTAAGTGTTCAAATATATTTTTGAACAAATTTAATGGGATCTTTATGTATTTTGTCTTTATTCTAAAACATTAATGCAATGAGTAGGTGGGACCATTCAAGTTTTTTGGATGCCTTTTCGTTCTTTCTCTTCTTTCTTTCTTTCATTTTTTTTTTTTTCCTTTGGATGCCTTGAGTTTTTGATGTAGTAGATTTTATATGTTCCAATGCTTTGCTATGAGGTCCTAATTTGTGAATAATATGAGCTCAATAGGCTGAAGCGTGTGGGTAGATTATTAATCAGCGAAAATGATAAGACACACCACTGTTATCATGTCTAATTCAAATGTTAATTCTTTTCTATTACTCTCTCTATTCCAATTAATGTGACGTAATTTTGACTAGGCATAAAGTTCAAAAACGCAAAATTACTTTTAAAACTTGTGATTTAAAATAAGTTAATAATATTTATATGGTTATAGATCATTTTATTAAAGGATACAATGAAAAGTTTAAAATTAAATTTGTTTCAATAAGAAAGTATGGCAATCTTTTTTGAGACACACTAAAAAGGAATATGTTACATAAATTGGGATTGGAAAAGCATACGTTTTGGGGGAAGTACACAATTTGCCACTCTTAGGGCTGCTATTTAGGGATTAGCTAGTATTCCCTCCGGTCATTTTTTACTTGACATGTTTTAACTTTTCACGCCCCTTAAGAAATAATAAATTAAGAACATAATTTACTATGATACTCATATTAATTTATGCATATTTTATTGGATTTGAGAAAATGATTTGAAATGAGTAATAAATATTGTGGGTATAACAGAAAAAAAATTATTGTCTTCTCTTGATATGCGTAAAGGGCCAAGTAAAAGTGAACATATATTTTAGTATACATACCAAGTAAAAGTAACCGGAGGGATTACTTATTTAATCATTGTTAGTTAGGGGCATTGGCTATTTTGTCCCGAAAAATTGAAATTCATGATGCATTGGCTAATTTCTAAATAACAGCCCTTTAGAGTGGCTACCTGGTGTTATTTCCATGCCTTTTGCTGTTACAACTCATTTTGTCACACCCCTTTTTTACACCACTAACCCATTTAAAATAAATAAAGTGATTCTAAAGCTCAAAGGGGTTTTCAATAAGAAAGTAACAAAAATTTGTGTTCAAAAGATTTTTAGAGAAGCCACTTAACATTTGGTTTCAGCGTGCCAGGTCACCATTTTTTAGAAATGATTTGTTTTGGAGCACGTTTAGACTCTAAAACTAACTACACCAGAGATCTAGGTAAGGGGATTCATCTGACTCGGGGAGAATGTGTTAGACATTCCTCGTGTCCCGTAACTAGTATGGTTGCGTACATGATCAAGTTGGCTTTAGAGAACACTAGAACTGAGGCAAAAGAACACACAAAGAAAAATAAACACACAAGTGGCTCGAGGTCGTCTCCACCTAAAAAAGAAAATAAAGTAAGAGAAAAATACTAAGAGTCTATATTATGTTTACTTCGCAATGTCCTCCGCGGCCTCCAGTTACATTCATTACGGGGCATACCCCGAATAAAAATATATACAAAATCTACGAAGCATTCCCCTGAATATAAACTAAAGAGAACGACCTCTCCCCTTGAATAAAAATAAAATAAATAAATAAAGAACCTAAGATTTACCTACCCCAGTGTGGCCGACCTGAACATGCCCCTAGCGACTAAAAATAATAAGAATAAAATAAAATGATATTAAGTTTAATTCACAGTTTATGACCAAGATCCAATTCCAATTTTCATAGATTATTTCTCCGACCCAACCCTCAAAGTGTCGCCATCTCCATTCAAGTCTTCATTTTCAAATGTATAGAACATATCATATAAAACATAATTCAGTGAAGCTAACCAGGATTAAAATCATAACAAATTAATTCAACCATTCCAAGAACAAATCAAACAAAATAACAGTGAAGCTAACCAAGAGTAAAATTATAGCAAGTTCAAATACACGAAAACACGAAGTATATCTATGGATTAATAAAAGTGATGAAAAGAGATGAATCTTTCGACTGGAAATGAAAATGCCAACTAAAACTGCGACTTTCAACCTCGAACGGGACCCCGACTAAATGAACTCAAATAGACTTCAATTTGGATCGAAATTCTATTGTGACATTTATTGCGACTGAAAGATTGTGTTCCATTTTTTATCCAAAGAGATGGTTGCTATTTTCTTTTTTCTTTGTGAGTGTCATTGGCTTTTCCGTGAGAAAATGAGAGAGATTAAGCAAAATGGAATGGAAGGAGGGGGGTTGGTGCGGCGGCAATGGTTATAGAAGGGAGGGGTGGTGCAGCAGCAGATTTGAGAGGATGGAGTATGGCTTCTGAGGTGAACAGTAAATAGGGAGCTGGGGGAGGCTGATAGGGGTGATCTTTGGTGGTCGTGTGGCTGGTCGGCAGTATGGGGTCGAGAGATGAGGAGTTCCGGCTGGTTTGGTGGGGTTTTTGGAGAAGATCCCTAGCAGCTGATGAGGGGGTCTCTCCTCCTAGTGTTACTGAAAGGTCCTCTCTTTTTAGGGAAGTGGGTGTATGGGCTAATGGCTCAATTCGGAAAATGGGCCTCAAAAATGAATTATTTTAGCTCAAATTTGATTCTTTCTCATTGAACAAGAATAAAAAATACTACCAACATATACTAATTAATCCTACTTAAGTAGAAATAACTATTATAATAAAACTAACCGTTAAAACAAACTACTTTTGGTATTTTCAAATATCATGCTAAAAATAAAAATGAGATTAAATTAAATTATCATAAAATTAAAATAATATTGCTACCAAAAATATTAATATTCTTGAGAAAAGATATGTAATGAGGTAAAAAATCAAAGTGAAACTATTTTCTGTGTTTTTGAATTTTATGTTCGACTTTTAGATTAAAAGTGAAAAATAGACTAAATCCTATTAAAATCAAAATAAGTAAATATTTTTAAAAATACTACTTTTGAAAGTTGCCCGAGTCAAATATTACGTGCTTACAGCTGCCCCTCTTTGTTTGGAAATACGAAGAGTTTTCGGAGCAAAAGACAATAAGCAACGTAATTGATTTATGACCCGACGCTTATTCAAAAGAAAAGAAAGATGGGTAAAATATTGTGACCGAGCCCTAGTATCTGAGCTGTCTGCATATGCTTGGCTATAAAGGAATTAAGCCACGTGTAGTTCAGAAGTGAATGAAGTGATGGAGTGTGTGGAGAGGATGAGAGAGTCAGGTGAGATACCATTCTATTGAGGTTCCGGTCCGTGGTCCTGTTATTACATCAAATCAAAATCTCAAAAAACTAAGCAAGCCTATCAGTTTTGAGTTACAAGATTCCTATCTATAAGTCTACTGAAACTTGATCTTGAGTCTTGAATGGTTCTTCATGCAGACTTTTGATTTGAACCTTGATGCTTGCTAGCTGCAGGTGTTGATTCATTCTTCCACGACTTCTTCGGATCAAGACCGGACATGCAGTGCTCGTAACTTCAACCATGTCTTGAGCAGTTCACATCTTTCATCTGCTTCTACATTTGGATTTACTTTTTTTCTTTTTTCATTTTGGATTGAGACTTCTTTTTTTGGTCATCTCGGACTATTGACTCGCATTCCTTAGGTGAGCTTCTGCTACTTCTAACTTGAATTGAATTCTGAAATGACTTCCCTCGTTCTTCAGGTGGGCACCTGCTACTGACTTGAAATTTGAAGTAACTCTGAAAAGAATTTCCTCGTTCTCCAGGTGGGTGCTTGCAATCAAAACAACAAAACAAACAAAATTTTCTGCCCCAGTTTACACTAGGAAGATTTGTGAGTTGTTAGCAAAACTATAAATCACCTATGTTGTTGATGCAATGATGAGAGTAAAACTAAAGACTCGACTGGGATGTGCGTCTCCTGTGAGTAAAACGAAGAAAATTTGACTAGCAAATGCATCGGCTAAAAATAAAACCTGAATAACCCAAACTAGGAAGTGTGTCTCCTAGGAGAATAACCTGAAAGACCCAGATTAGGGAGTGCGTCTCCTACGGGTGAAACTTGAACGAACCAAACTAGGAATTGCGTCTCCTAGGGATGAAACTTGAATGAACCAAACTAGGAATTGCATATCCTAGGGGTGAAATCTCAATTTAGGAAGTGCGTCTCTTAAAGAAAATATAACTTGAAAGACCCAGACTATGAAGTGTGTCTCCTATGGGTGAAACTTGAATGAACCAAACTAGGAAGTGCATCTCCTAGGGATAAAACTTGAATGAACCAAACTAGGAAGTGTGTCTCCTAGGGGTAAAACTTGAATGAATCAAACTATGAATTGCATCTCCTAGGGGTGAAATTTCAATTTAGGAAGTGCGTCTCCTAAAAGAATAACCTGAAAGACCCAGATTAGGAAGTGTGTCTCCTACGGGTGAAACTTGAATCTCCTACGGGTAAAACTTGAATGAACCAAACTAGGAAGTGCATCTCCTAGCGGTATAATCTCAATTTAGGAAGTGCATCTCCCAAAACAAAAATATAACCTGAAAGACCCAGACTAGGAAGTGTGTCTCATAGGGGTGAAACTTCAATGACTCAAACTAGGAACTACATCTTCTAGGAATGAACTTAAATGACCCAAAACTAGGAAGTGTGTCTCCTAGGGGTAAAATTTCAATTAGTGCGTCTCGTAAAATAAAAATATAACCTGAAAGACCTAAATTAGGAAGTGCGTCTCCTAGGGGTAAAACTTCAATGACTCAAACTAGAAAGTGAGTCTCCTAGGAATGAACTTAAATGACCAAAACTAGGAAGTGTGTCTCCTAGGGGTTGAATCTCAATTTAAGAAGTGCATCTACTAAAACAAAAGTATAACCTAAAAGACCTAAACTAGGAAGTGCGTCTGCTAGGGCTGAAACTTCAATGACTCAAACTAGGAAGTATGTCTCCTAGGGATGAACTTAAATGACTCAAACTAGGAAGTCTGTCTCCTAGGAATGAAATTAAATGACCCAAACTAGGAAGTGCATCTCTTAGGGGTAAAATCTCAATTTAGGAAGTGCATCTCCTAAACAGTGTAACTTGAAAAAACCTAGATTAAGAAGTGCGTCTGCTAGGGGCGAAACTTCATTGACTCAAACTAGGAATTGTGTCTCCTAGGAATGAATTTAAATGACCAAAGCTAGGAAATGCGTCTCCTAAAAAGTATCTAAAAGACCCCTACTAGGAAGTGTATCTCCCAACGGGTAAAACTTCAATGACTCCAACTAGGATGTGCATCTCCTAGGGATGAATTTAAATGACCAAAACTAGAAAGTGCGTCTCCTCTGGTGGAATCTCAATTTAGGAAGTGCATCTCCTAAAACAAAAGTATAACCTGAAAGACCCAGACTAGGAAGTGCGTCTCCTAGGGTTGATGTGTGATCTTCTCAATAGCCTTTGCATAAGCACAATTGGGGCATTACATCAGAAAAATTCAAGCTTTGATATGAATATAGCCTTCATCCCTATTTCAGACAAAGAAAACTTGTGAGTTTAAAACATGGTGGTTAGTTTGTGGCCTTGATTACGAGGGCGATTTCTCTTGCACTTGTCACGGTCAACTTGGACTTCAACTTGGAAGACAGTGCTTGTTATCGGCCGACCATTTCTTCGGACAACCCTTATCACAAGAAATATTCCTGATTCGTTCAAGTCCAATACCTTATGACCGATGCTTTGCACTCGTGTTCTAACATTCACCAAATCATTGCATTTTACATCAATCCTAAAGAACATCTATTATCACCAACTCAGTGCACACACTATTCTCCTGTGTCTTATGTCATTTTGATGAGCTTGCCAGACTCGGCTTTGTGTGATTAAAAAGCTGGTAGCAGATTTTGAAGTTATTTCTCACTTGTTTCAATACAAACAGACTCAAAAGGGACTCAAACAAAACAAGAGGACCAAAATAAGGGAAAAAACGAGAAGAGATGGTATCTAACAAGAAAATATTTTTACCTAGGAAAGAGAACAAAGTAGAAACTAATCTGATTTGAAGGCCATCTCCACTAACCATGACATGCATTTTAGATTAAGCGGCATGATCTGTCAAGCATGTCTAACCTTCAACTCTTGTTATGCCTCTAAGTTGTGAAACTAGGCTTCGGCGCTCCAATTGTTCTATTTGATCCACAATTATCAGTCGACTTGTAGTACCCTGAAGGGTTTTCACCATCAAGCCTCTCTCATTTTGCTCATTTTCTCAACTCACCGTCGACTTACGGTGCCCATGAGTGTTTCTTCTGACCCATCAATCTTCATATGCCGTTCTAAATTGCTTGTGTTATGGCTTTTAAAGCAGAATAGCTCATGATCTTGCTTGACTTCAGCCAATCTTCTACCATTTCTCCCATTTTTACCATATCAATAAAAGGCTTACCCACAGCCGAGATCATAGGCCCAAAGTAAGTAGGCTCTTGAGTTTTAAGAAAGTACTCAGCCATCTCGTCTTCTTCCATCGGGGGATTGACTCAGGCAGCTTTCTCTCTCCATCTGAGCCCGTATTCCCTAAAGCTTTCATTAGCCATCTTTTCCATCTTGGTGAGGGACATGTGGTCCGGGAAAATTTCTATATTGTACTGAAAGTGTTAGGCAAAGGCCTAAGTCATATCGTCCCATGTGTACCACCTGCTAGAGTCTTGGCAGGTGTACCACTCCAGAGCTGCCCCACTCAAACTCTGACTAAAATATGCCATCAATAACTCGTCATTTCCACCGGCGCCTCTCATCTTATTGCAATAATCTCTCAAGTGGGATACGGGATCCCCATGTCCGTCATACAAATCAAACTTTGGCATCTTAAACCTAGCAGGTAAATGGACATCAAGAAACAAGCACAAGTCTTTGTAAGACACGCTCACCTGGCTCCCTATCCCTTGAATGCTTCTTAAAGACTACTCTAAGATTTTCACCTTCCTGGATATATCATCTTGCTCCATTGTCTTAGCAGGATTTTCAGTTTCACTAGGAGGCTCAAAATGAGGAGCGTAAGAGTATGGATCCAAGACCTTAAAAGTTGGTTCTAGAGCATAGTGTTGGGCATCGGGGACTTTCAACACAGTCTCGCTAGAGGATTAAGGAAGAATAACTGGTGGTGGAGCTAAAAAAATATGAGTGGTCAAAGGAGCGGGATATGAGGTGGTTTTGGGGGTAGAGTGTGAAAAGGTTGTGGGAGAATATCAGCAGTAGTGGAAATCTGGATTTTTGTGACAATGGCGAAATGGTGATGAGGCTTTCGGTGTAGTTAGTGGGTAATAATGGTGGAGGGCACTCCACTAATCCAGGCTTGGTATATTTCGGCCATCTGTCCTTTCAACCTTAGGACCTCTTCTTTTAACTCAGATTCTGATACAACAATCTCCTTAGACGAATCAACAACACCTGTGTCCAAGTCTTTGCTAGCCATGGCTACCTTGCTCTTTGACCTTGTGTTGTACGGATGACTCGTTAGAATTCCACAAACTAACCACCTTCTATTATGATAACAATTAAAGTACCATAGAGGAGCAAAACAAAGCCAACATGTTAGCGTTATGGCATTTATCAGATAGAAATATCACATTGTGTGCAATGCACCTAGCAACAATTAACGGTTCTAGAATGACTTCGAGAGTCACGAGGTCATTTGACATCATCCCAATTCTGTTCATTTCAATCTTCTCTTTTCTTTCTTTTCTAGCATTTCTTGGCTTGCTCGTTTTCTTTCCTCTCTTTTCTTTTCTTATTATTACTCTTTTCTTTCCTCTCATTTCTCACATCCCATAACTTCATTCTTTTTTTTCTTTTTCTTTTTTAATAATGATTCGATCGAACCCTATGTAGGCTGCCTATGTATCATATTCCACATGAATCATACCAAGCGTAGTTCTGGAAAATAATGGACAAAATAAACTAAAAAACAAAAATCTTTTTGGATTTTCATTTATAACTATTTTTTTTTCAAATACAAATGGGAAGTATGATGACAAAAGACTCGGCAAACTCTTACACCACCTAAAAGACCCAAAACTAGTATACAAGACAAGAAAGTAAAAGAAAATATGAAAACAGACTCAAAATATAAAAAGTCTCTTCAAACAAGCTCCCAAATGCGATGGTCCTGGGGTATCTATCATGCTCGACCTCTGGTACACTAATCCATACCTGAATGAGTAAAATAAGTCCAAATAGAGTTAGTGACTCGAGACACTATGCGACGCCACAACACCTCATATTGGACACATGCAAGACACAATTAGGCTATTTTTGAAAATTAACCTACGTGGCCAAGAGTGGCTATTAGCGTAAACTCAACAAAGGTGA
Source organism: Nicotiana tabacum (assembly GCF_000715075.1). Taxonomy (NCBI): domain Eukaryota; kingdom Viridiplantae; phylum Streptophyta; class Magnoliopsida; order Solanales; family Solanaceae; genus Nicotiana; species Nicotiana tabacum. Next base: position 158,372,030 of record NC_134084.1, read on the forward strand.
CCTCAAAGACATGAAAAATACCTCACTAAGGCTTATATGGATTCAAACTCCCAATAATCATGGCCTAAAATTAATTTGCAGAAATGACCCATTTTGCAAAAACGGCCGATATGGCCAGAGGTGTCTAAAGATGCAAACTCAAAAAGGAAAAACCTTAAAGTAATATGGAACCTAGTTGTAGACTCAATATCCTAAGACATGGGTTATTAAACCACTTCTACAAAAATGATCCTATTTTGCAAGAATGACCGATGTGGCCAAAAGTGGTTAGACATGCAAATTCAACAAGAATGGACCTTAAAACTGAGAGGACACCTTGTTTTGGACTTAGGGTTCTAAGACATGGGATAACAAACTACTTTGATAAAATAGCCCTATTTTGCAAAAAAGACCGATGTGACCAAAAGTGGCTAGACATGCAAGATGTGGCTACGACCCCCGAAGCCAACGACTTAAGATTCACTAGAAAGAGGAGAAAGATTGGACCATATGTGGGTTGTCTATGTATCTTGCCCCGAAATACGAGAATCAGGTATCGTAGTTCGAGAAGATTGGATACGGGAGAAAATTTATAAAAAACATCGATTTGGAGAAAACATATTTTTTTGTCTTTTTTTTTTTGAAAATGATGGGAAAGTGCAAAATATTTTTGGATTTTTCATTTTCATTTTTTTGTCTTTTCTTAAAAAGTTATGAAAGAAAAATATAACTGGGACCTACTTGCTTCATCTTTATACTTCACCCTCTTTTCTTTCTCATCTACCCTCAACCATCATTGGTCTGCCAAATGACTCATTTACCCTTTAAGAATATAGATGTTGCACATATGGATGATTAAATGTCTTTTTGGGCCATGACCATTTTGACATAATTTGGATACGCCTCCTATAAAGGGACGTGGTGCCTAGGATCAAGCCCAGCTAAGTGTAAATGACATGATGCAAATAAGCATGACCTAAAGGCTAACATAAGTTTGGGGTTCACTAGACAAGGCAATTCGGGGTGGCACGTGGTTGATAGCGGTTGTTGTAGCTGCCCGCTCATTTGACGCTCCCACGCCACCCCCTAAAGATACGGGCAACTCGCAAAAAGGCCGTGTACGCTCAAATGTACTCCGGAAGACTTGTTGCAGAAAGAAAACCTATTGTTATGCAAATGATGACAGTTATAAAGCTGTAAAACATAAGGAAAAGTGATAAACAAATAACCAACAAAACAGAAAATAAGACAAACAAACCAAATAAACAAGGCAAATAAAGAAAACAAACACCTCAACTGAATATCTTAAAAGCCAACAAGATCAAGTATCAGCTCGAACTTGCAACTCCCCAGCAGAGTCGATAGAGCTGTCATACCCCTTTTTACAACCACTAACCCATTTAAAATACATAAAGTGATTTTGAAGCTCAAAATGGTTTTCAATTAGAAAGTGACAAAAATTTGTATTCAAAAGATTTTCAGAGTCGCCATATGACATTTGGTTTTGCTGTGTCACGTCACCATTTTTTTTAGAAATGATTTGTTCTTTTGAAGCACGTTTAGACTCTAAAACTGACTGCACCAAAGATCTAGGTAAGGGGGTTCATTTGACTCGGGGAGAAGGTGTTAGGCATTCTCGAGTCCCGTAACTAGTACGGTTGCATACATGATCAAGTTGGCTTTAGAGAACACTCGAACTAAGATAAAAGAAAACACAAAGAAAAATAAACACACAAGAGGCTCGAGGTCGTCCCCACCTAAAAAAGAAAATAAAGTAAGAGAAAAATACTAAGAATATATATTATGTTTACTTCGCAATGTCCTCCATGGCCTCCAATTACATTCATTACGGGATATACCCCGAATAAAAATATATACAAAATCTACTGGGCATTCCCCTGAATATAAACTAAAGGGATCGACCTCTCACCTCGAATAAAAATAAAATAAATAAATAAAGAACCTAAGATTTGCCTACCCGAGTGTGGCGGGCCTGAACATGCCCCAAGCGACTAAAAATAATAAGAATAAATTAAAATGATATTAAGTTTGATGCACAGTTTATGACCAAGAGCCAATTCCAATTTTTATAGATTATTTCTCCGACTCAACCCCTCAAAGTGTCGCCATCTCCATTCAAGCTAATTCTATCATGTCTTCATTTTCAAATGTATAGAACAGATCTTATAAGACATAATTCAGTGAAGCTAACCAAGATTAAAATCATAACAGACTAATTCAATCACTCCATGAACAAATCAAACAAAATAACAGTGAAGCTAACCAAGATTAAAATCATAGCAAGTTTAAATGCACGAAAACACGAAGTATATCTATGGATTAATAAAAGTGATGAAAAGAGATGAACCTTTCGACTACCTCGACAAACCGGAAATGAAAACGCCAACTGAAACTATGACTTTCAACCTCGAACGGCACCCCGACTAAATGAACTCAAATAGACTTCAAATCTGGATCGAAATTCTATTGCGACTAAAAGATTGTGTTCCATTTTTTATCCAAAGAGATGGCTGTTGTTTTCTTTTTTCTTTGTGAGTGTCGCTGGCTTTTTCATGAGAAAATGAGAGAGATTAAGCAAAATGGAATGGAAGGAGAGGGGGGCTGGTGCGGCGACGATGGTTATAGAAGGGTGGGTGGTGCAGCGGCAGATTTGAGAGGAGGGAGTATGGCTTCTGAGTTGAAGAGTGAAGAGAGAGCTGGGGGCGGCTGATAGGGTTGATCTTTGTTGGTTGTGGCTGGTCGGCAGTATGGGGTCAAGAGATGAGGAGTTCTGGCTGGTTTGGTGGGGTTTTGGAGAAGATCCCTAGCGACTGATTGAGGGGGGGAGGTTCCCTCCTCCTAGGGTTAGTGAAGGATCATCTCTTTTTATGGAAGTGGTGGTATGGGCTAAGGGCTCAATTCAGAAAATGGGCCTCAAAAATAGATTGTTTTAGCTCAAATTTAATTCTTTCTCATTGAACAAGAATAAAAATACTACCAACATAGACTAATTAATTTCACTTAAGTATAAATAACTATTAAAATAAAACTAACCATTAAAACAAATTATTTTTAGTATTTTCAAATATCATGCTAAAAATAAAAATGGGATTAGATTAAAATCATCACAAAATTAAAATAATATTGCTACCAAAAATACTAATATCCTTCGAAAAAGATATGTAATGAGGTAAAAAAATAAAGTGAAATTATTTTTTGTGTTTTCGAATTTTATGTTCTACTATTAGATTAAAAGTGAAAAATAGGCCAAATACTATTAAAATGAAAATAAGTAAATAATTTTAAAAATACTACTTTTAAAAGTTGCACGGGTCAAAAATTACGCGCTTGCACATTTTAGCTCGGTTGGCCTTAGTCTATTTGAGAACTTGAACAGTCCATCCGTTATGGTGAATAGATCTTGGAAAGCCAAAGATTGAGCTTCAACGAATCAACATCGGCTTCGGGACCATATTTCAAGTGGTATTAAGAATCTTTACATAAATAGACAATTGGATTTATTATTTATTATACACACACACACACACACACACACATATATATATATATATATATATATATATATATATATATATATATTATATATATATATATATATATAAAAAAATGGATAGAAATTGAATTTATACGCGATTTTAAGAATATGTGGATTAATTCAATACAAATGACTTATGACGTTAGATAAGCAAATAAAAGGTAGAGTAAATATCGAAACCAATAATGATAGTGAGTTTGGGATCGGTTGAAAGCTTAACAAGAAACGTGCATCCAACACTTATGAAGAACTTATGAACAAAAGCAAGAACTTTGAATAACTTTTAGAAACAGAGAGAACAGATGTATATTGCCTTGATATGTGTGTTACATAGTGTTTATTGAATAATCAACTTCCTCTTTATATAGTAGAGGAGTTTTACCCTAAGTACAATCCTAAGAAAGATAAAAATCTTCTTTTTCGCTAATCACTAATATGTTGCTGATACGGGCCAAGATCTACGTCGTGAATCCAGTCAGGCACGGATATCACGGCCCTTCATTAATCGTGGGAGGTCATTTGGTAATGCTCTTCGATGTCTTGGAGCTCAGACCGGGTCTGGGGCATGGTCTCGATGGTTCTGAAAGTAGGTGTTGTGGTTGAGCCTCAGTATGAGAAGTTCCCAGCTTCCATTTCAATCTCATGCAATCATGTCCTTGCTTCGTTTGTCCCACTAAAAAATCGTGGTGGTTATTACCCCCAGTTTTACGCGTATACAGATAGTCTCCTCATTTCTCAGAGAGCAAGTTTGCCAAAATGATGAGAAGAGACATATGTTCTCCGATTCCTTCTCCTGTATGTTAAAACAGAAACGACGAAAAAGCTGAAACATCCCGTGAGTCGCGTCGTTCTGACTTCGGACACGTGTAAACCATCGGCTGGTTGCCTCCGAATGCAAAGCGATGCGAACTTTTTCTATAAAAACTTATGTAGCTTGTTCTTTTCCCACTTTCCGACCTAGCTTCTACCTTCGAACTTTCAAGTTATCGTCAAGTTTCTCCAAACCTCCATATCTTCATCCTTATTCTTCAAGTTTCATAATGATTTCCAGGTTTTTACCCAGATTTACTTCAAATCATTATACTTTGTTCTTCATCCTTCAAACTCGTTATTTCAAACATTAGTATTCTTTTTTTAAATTTTCAAACTTCTCCAGATAAAAATGGCTAAAACATCTAAATATGTTCCTCAACAAGTTGCCTCATCATCTTCTCAACCGACCGCCGGTACTGAAGCGGTTTCTCCTGAAGTTGTTGCCCGTGAAATGGCTGCTCCCAAGGTGGTTGCTGACAAACCATCCCCGAGGCTCCCTTGAAAATATTTATTCCCGGGGGCTACTCAACTGCAGATGACTTTAAGGTCAGGAAACCCTCATGCAAATAGGATTGGGGTGAAGGAGCATCAAGGTACATATGCTCTGTGTCTGAAGATATCCTTCCCGTTGTCCGAAAGGACTATAATTGGGAAGGTAAGGATGTAGTGGTCCCCAGGCCCCAGGACACCATTACTACCCACATGGAGGGGTACTTAAGTGTTTACACTTACCCCTTAACAATGGGTTCGGTGGACCCAGATATTTTGGGTTTTTGCAAGAGGTACGGGGTGTGCCTCAGGCAAATCCATCCGTCTCTATGGAGGATCGTGATACTCCTTAGTTACTTTGTGAACAAGACTGAGTCTCATAGGTTTACCATCAATCATCTATTCCATTTATACAATCCTCAAATTTTCCAATTGGGACTAATCAAGTTTACTCATCGGGCCAGCAAGGCCCTTTATTCTAGCATTGATGAAGATCGAGAGGGGGGCTGGCAGGGATGCTTCAATCAGCTGAAGACCAAATACTTGATGTCCCCCGAGCTCAAGCTATTCCCTGATAAGTGGAATATATCTCGTAAGTGCAGTCTCTTTTTAAGCGTCAATTTTATCTTCAATTTCTCTCTTCTCATTCATACTTATGGTTGTGCAGCTATTGCCCGGGTTCCAAATACGGTTCCCCAGCTAAAGGAGTGGACCGAAGGCATCATCACACAGATGATGTACTCGGAGCGTGCATGGAGCAAGCTTTCGAAGGGCCGATGGGAGGCCCGTTCTCATGGTAAGGTCTTTCTCTGAATAGTTAACACCATGCTTCCAACATTCATCATACTGACTTTTCTTCCTCTTTTTTTTTGTAGGTTTGCCTATGACCACCGAACTTAGGCCTTTGGAAGGGGATGATGGCGTGTCATTGTCAGTTGATCTCTCTAGTACGGGACAACCCGGGGCTACAGTGGGGGAAAAGAAGAAGAAAAGAAAGGCTCCGGGCTCCCCGAGCTCCATGGTGAATCCAAAGAAAAGAGTGGCTCATAATCCCAAAAAGAGCTCTAGTTCTCGGGTGTTGGATTCCGATTCGTTTTTTTGGCTCAGAGAAGATCTCGAAGAAGAAGATATTTTATTTTCCATGGATCGACCCCTCCTGGGGAGTAGTCGACAGCCGAGAGGGACATTTGTGAGGCCGACCTCCCTCTGACTCGGGAGATTGATGTTGACACGGGGGCTGAGACCCCCTGGGATGTCGGCTCCACTATGAAGGAAGCGCCCTATGTAATAGAGATTACGGGGATGTCCATCTACACCGAGTCCATGCTCAAGGAGGCCCAAGAAGGAAAGAGAAAGTCTAATGAAGGGGTCCATGGCACGGACGATCCCCTTCACTCCCTTTTTGATAGTGCGGACTCGTCCACTTTGGAAGATTTTTCCAGGCCGGTACTGGCCGGCCGAGTTCGAGCCTAAAATTGATCAATCAGTTCCTTGCTCCTAGTGTGGACCCCGGTCACAAGACATCATTTATTCTTACTGTCTCCGAGGATACTCGGGTTTTGTCTGCTCTCGTGGGAATAGCCAGTTATCTTCGATGCCTGGTGACCGAGGAGGACCAGGCAAAAATGAATGAAGTAAACGTGTCATACCTTTTCAATAAGGCAAAACAGGTGCTGAACCCGGGTAAGGCATCAGTACATCATTTGAACTTTACTTAGGTTTTGATATTTCTCATATTTTTCACCATTTTGCAGGACTCAGTACTTCATCATGAAAGCCTCCTCCGATATCATGTTGAGGTCAACCATCTCAAGCTTGAGCAAAAGGAGCAGTCTCAGAAAAGGGATACGTACAAGCTCCTCAGTGAGAAACAGGACGGGGTCATTAAGTACCTTCAGGCCGAACTGGATAGGGCTCAGAAAGAATCATCGGCCCTGAGGCTGGAGCATGCCGACTTGGTTAAAAAGGTAAATGTCTTTGAATTTAGGAACGAGGAACTAGTCGCTATGGTTAACGAAAAAACCTTGTAGGTCCAGCAAAAGATCGAACTGATTGACCAACTCCGAAAGGATATGTACGAGATCCAAGTCATGGCCAATAGGTGGAAGAGCAAGATGGATTTATTTTCCTTGAATAAGGAAACCGCCAGGCAAAATTATCTTCGATAAAGGTTCAACTTTGGGTGGAAAAGGAGAAAGCTGATATATGGGCTCAACTAAAGGAAAAACTCCGAGCATAACTGAGCTCAGTCACTGCAGAATGGGATGCCCTTGGTAAAGAGCTCGAAGTATAAAGGTCCAAGATGGATACAACATCTACCGATGTTGAAGAGATGGTGGCCCAATACAAAGCAGATGTCGAAGCAGCCGAGACCCGCCTGAAGACCAATGCCGATATGTAAGGTGGTCGTCTCGAAGAGAGACCCTCGAAGAGATCCATGCCCGAGGCTTTGACCTGTCGACCAAGATCAAGGAGGATAAAACCCTTGAGGCCGAGGCGAAGAAACTATCAGAGACCGAAGGTGCGGAGGGCTCCGAGGGTTCCGAAGGATCCGAAGGATCCAATGGTTCTAGCGACGAATCGGACTCCGGTGAAGATCTTGCATAAATGCCTCAGATTGTATTAGTTTTTTTGTTGTGTACATATTAGTATTTCATTTTGAGGCCGTTTTTGTTGGGCTTTTGTAAAGATATTTGGGAATATATAAAATTTCTCTTTTGGAAATTTCAAGTCTCAAGTATTTTAGCATCTTTTTATAATTACAAATATTTCTAATGCCTTAGCACATAATAAAATATAGTAATAAGTCATTTGTTTTTTGGAGGTCCGAACAAAACATGACCTCGATGCAATTTTTATTTGCTCAAAGCTTTGAAAACTCAGAGTGATCAAAAAATTTCCCAAGATGCTTAAGTGTTCTTACACGATGCATTTTCCGAGGGTAGCATTTTGGCAGGTTTTGAATTTTTATTGAAGGACTTATTTTTTGATTACAGGATTCAGACATCTCCGAGCCATTTTTTAGGGCAGTCGTAGGTTTAGGCACTAAGGCACTACCTAATAGGTTTTGTGCCTCCGGGATCTAATCGCCTGAATTGCCCGAACTTATTTCAGACGGTAGTCCCTAAGTGGGGGTAGCCCTTGGGCTCGGATAGGGGTAGCCATTGGACTTGATAGTCCCCGGATAGGGATAGCCTTCAGGCTCGATGCTTTAAGAGGCAAAAGTACGTAATAGCAAGGTGAAAACTCTCTTTCATTTTTGTGTAAAGTGCATGATTGAAAGCTTGTAAAAGCTTGTATTATGGCTAAGTTGGTCTATGCGGGCACGGTTCACTTGACCATTTAACCCTTACAGGAAATCCTAACCACCAAGCCTAGGTTGTTCAAGCACGAAGTTTCCTTCTTTCCTTGCTAAGAAGCTTAACCCGAGGGTGATGGCCCCCAGTATTCAAGGTCGATCTTGAGAGGGCCTGGATGTTGTTGATGCGACCATTGACTCCAATTTAAAATCGGTCTTCGAATCTAAGTTAGCACGATTTACTGTTGCCTTGTTAAAAACCTTGCCAGAAAACTCATTTGGGACAAAACTGGTTCAAGGGAAAAAGAGTGCAACGCGTGCTTTCAGACCTAATAGTCACATTCTCCTTTGGTTGTTGCCTATAAGTGTCAGTATGATTCATAATAATATAAAAAGTTAAATGAGATCGTACCTTAGCAGTAGTACCGCTTTAAGTTCAACGCGCTCCAGTTGTTCGGTAGTTATGCACCATTTCCTGCTTCGAGTTTGTACTAATCCCGATGACTCGATATGGTCCTTCCCAGTTTGGCCCCAACTTCCCTTCATTCGGGTTCTAGGTGTGCAGTGTTACTTTTCTTAACACCAAGTCCCTGATATTAAAGTGTTAGAGGTTGGATCTTCGATTGTAATACCTTTCTATCCGCCGTTTCTGGGCAGCCAACCGGACTAGGGTAGCCTCACGCCTTTCATCCAATAGTTACAGGCTCATGCTCATGGCCTCACCGTTTGATTCTTCAGTTGCATATCGGAACCTGAGGCTAGTTTCTACCACTTCGATCGGTATTAGTGCTTCAACACCGTAGACCAATAGGAATGGCCCCGGTACTAGATTAAAGTTGTATGGTATGCCCACAAGACTTTGGGCAGAATTTCCTTCCACTTCCCTTTAGCATCAGTCAACCTCTTTTTCAAGTTTTGGAGTATGGTCTTGTTTGTCGATTTTGTCTGTCCGTTTCCACTAGGGTGCGGAGAGTATATTTTTAATTTTGTGGTCTTCGAAAAACCTGTTTACCTTGTTGCCGATTAATTACTTACCATTATTTCACACAATCTCTGCAGGTATCATGAACCGGCATATTACATGGTCCCAAATGAATTCAATGACTTCTTTTTCCAGGACTTTCTCAAACGCTTGAGCTTCGACCCATTTAGAGAAATAATATGTCATAAATAGTATGAATTGAGCCTTACCAGGTGACCATGGTAGGGGACCGATGATGTCCATTCCCCATTTCGTGTACGGCTATGAGGACAAGACCGAAAGAAGTAGCTCTCCGGGTTGATGGATCATCAGTGCGTGTCTTTGGCAGCCATTGCACCTTCGTACAAAGTCCTTTGCATCTTTCTCTATGTCGATCCAGTAATAGTCGGCCCTGATTATTTTACGAACAAAAGATTCTACCCCTGAATGGTTTTTGCATGTGCCTTTGCGAACTTCTCTTAAAACATATTTTGTATCTCACGGTCCCAAGCATATGGTGAGTGGGCCATCGAATGTTCTTCTGAATAGAGTCCCTTCAGATAGGCTGAACATTGCCGCCTTCGTGTATATGACTCTCAGTTCTTTAGGATCCAAGGGCAACTTCCTAGTCTTCAAGTAGTCTATGTACTTATTTCTCCAATCCCAAGTTAAACTTGTTGAGTTTATTTCGGCATGGCCTTCTTACACTACCGATTTCATGAGTTGTACGACCGTTCTTGAGATGAATTCATCATCATTAACCGATGACCCCAAGTTAGCCAGAGCATCAGCCTCACTATTTTGATCTTGGTGTACGTGTTGTAGGGTCCATTTCTTGAATTGATGTAGTGTTACCTGCAATTTGTCTAAATACCTTCGCATTCATTCCTCCTTTAATTCTAACGTCCCATTGACTTGATTTACCACAAAGAGGGAATCGCACTTAGCTTTGACCACCTCAGCCCCAAGGATTTTAGCCAATTCGAGACTTGCAATCATGGCCTCATACTCGGCCATATTGTTAGTCAATTTTATCATTCGAATAGACTGCCTAACTACGTTTCTCATAGGCGGTTTCAACATATGTTGAGTTCGGACCCCTTTGCATTCAAAGCAACATCCGTAAAGAGGGTCCAGATTCCCGAGGAGGTCCTCGAGGTTAACAACAATTCCCTTTCAACTTCGGGTATCAAGTCCGGTGTAAAGTCGACCATGACATCTGCCAAAATTTGTGATTTGATGGCAGTTCAGGGTCGATATTCGATACCATACTCGCTAATTTCTACGGCTCATTCGGCCAACCGACCGGAGAGCTCAGATTTGTGCATAATGTTCCTTAGCGGATAAGAGGTTACGTCACATATATGGTAGTATTAAAAGTACAGTTTCAACTTTCTAGAGGCACTTAGCAAAGCGAGCGTCAATATTTTGAGGTGAGGATACCTTGGTTCGGCCTCGCCTAGAGTTCTACTAACATAATAAATAGGAAATTGCATACCTTGCTCTTCCGGACTAGGACTCCACTTACTGCCACTTTGGATACTGCCAAATAAATGTACAGTTGTTCATCCGCCTTCAGAGTATGGAGTATGGGTGGATTCGGAAAGTACCGTTTGAGTTATCCCATGGCTATCTGGAACTCCGAGATCCAAGAGAAGTTATTTTTTTCCTTCAATAGTAAGAAGAACGATGGTTTTGTCTGAGGATCTCGATATTAACTGGCCCATGGCGGCTATACGTCTGGTTAGCCTCTGAACATCCTTAACACTATCCACCACGGTGATGTCTTCTATGGCTTTGATTTTATCGGGATTATCGATCCCTCGGTTGGATACCATGAACCCGAGAAATTTTCCACATCCGGCCCCAAATGCTTATTTTTCTGGGTTGAGCTTCATATTGTATCTTCTCAATATGTCGAAGGTTTCCTATAAATGTTTCAAATGGTCCAATGCTTATAGGGACTTAACTAGCATGTCGTCAATATAAACCTCCATTGATTTTTCTATTTGTTCTTCGAACATCCGGTTTACTAGACGTTGATAAGTGGCACCGTCTTTAGTCCGAACGACATTACATTGTAATAGCAGGTGCCAAACTTAGTGATAAAGGAAATCTTTTCTTGATCGCCCAGGTCCATCCAGATCTAGTTATACCCGGAGTAGGCGTCGAGAAAATTGAGTATCTCGTGATCGGCTGTTGCATCGATCATACGATGGATGTTAGGCAAAGGAAAAGAGTTCTTAAGGAATGCTTTGTTCAATTCTTTATAATCTACGCATACTGTTAATTTATTTTCCTTTTTAGGTACTACCACTATGTTAGCTAACCAGTTTGGGTAATTAACTTCCCAAATATAACCTATTTTAAGGAGTTTAGATACCTCGTCTTTGATGAATGCATGCTTGACCTTGGACTGTGGTCTCCTCATCTGTTTAACCGGGTGGAACTTCAGATCCAAACTCAGCTTGTGAGTGGTTATCTCCGATGGGATCCCTATGATATAAAGATTGGACTAAGTGAAATAATTTATGTTAGCTATAAGGAATTTAATGAGTTTTTTCCTGAGCTCGGGGGTTAACCCCGTGCCTAGGCATACCTTCCGATCAGGTAAGTGTTCGATCAAGATGACTTGCTCCAGCTCCTCGACTGTTGACTTGCTGGCATCGGAATTATTAGGAGCGATTAGCGACCTGGGGACTCCGTAGTCGTGATCCTCGCCTGCTCCTTATTTCTCCAGTTCGGTCGGGACCTGTGTCGGTGATTGCTATTTGGTTTCTTCATCGACTGCAAACATTTCTTTTATGAATGGTTGCTCTCTGTAGACCGTCTTTATTACTCCTAGAGCAGGGAATTTTAGCGTCTGGTGTAGGGTCGAAGGTACTGCTCTCATGTTGTGAATCCAAGGCCTTACGAATAAGGCGTTATACATTATGTCTCCCTCGATCACATAGAACAAGGTATCTTGAATTTTCCCGGCGGTATTTATTGGCAGATTTATTTCTCCTTTGGTAGTTTTGCATTCCATGTTCAATCCGTTTAAAATATGGACTGCTGGCACTATTCGGTCTTGTAGACCCAACTATTCTACGACCCTCGATCTAATGATGGTTCCTGAGCTACATGTATCAATCAACACACGTTTAAATCAAGATTTATTTATAAGTACAGATATTACCAGTACATCACTATGCGGTTGTACGATGTCTTTAGCGTCCTCATCGTTGAATGAAATGGTTCCCTCAGTGATATAATCTTGGGTCCATTTTTCCCATGTGATAGACACCTTGGTGCGCTTTAGCATTGGTCCCTAGGGATGTCGACTCTGCCAATGATCATGTTAATGACGTGCTAAGGTTCCTCATATTCAGTTTGTTTGTTGGAGTCCCTATTCCTGAAGTATTTTTTAGCTCGATCACTTAAGAATTCCTGGAGATGTTCGTTATTGAATAACCGGGCCACTTCTTCTCTTAACTATCGGCAGTCCTTGGTTCTATGGCCATGAGTGCCATAATATTTACACATTAAGTTAGGGTCTCTCTAGGTAGGGTTAGACTGCAATGGTCGAGGCCACTTGGTGTCTTTGATGCGCCCGATAGCAGATATGATGCTGGCAGCATCGACATTGAAGTTGTATTCTGATAATCTTGGTGCCTCCCTGGCCCCGAGTGGCCTATCGAAACCGTACTTGCTCATGAGTCCCCAGTTACTATTGCCTCAATCGTTCCTTTTTTCGTTTCTCGCAGGGATCCACTACCCTTTAGATATCCAGTATACAGTTGATACTGGTCTCTTTTCGGTCTTGGTTCATGATCGACGACTCTCTTAGTCCTTTTATTAGTTCTGACGGGATGAAAGGACCCGGAAGGGGCCCCGAGATAATCATCCTCGATTCTAATTTTTGATTGGTACCTATTATGGACATCGTCCCAAGTTATCACTGGGTATTCTATGAAATCCTATTTCAATTGTTGTGAGGCCAAGGAACTTCGGGGGTTGACTCCTTGAGTGAATGCTTGAATGGCCCAATCGTTTGCAACCGGAGGCAGATCCATTCATTCCAGTTGAAACCTCAACACGAATTCCCTGAGAATTTTGTTACCTCTTTGTTTTAATTTGAAAAGGTCCGAATTTCTGGTCTCGACCTTAATGGCCCCGATGCCTGCTTTTACAAAGGCATCTGCAAGTATAGCAAACGAGTCAATAGAATTAGGGGGTAAGTTTTGATACCAAATCATTGCCCCTTTTGACAGGGTTTCCCCAAACCTTTTCAGCAAAACCTACTCAATTTCGTCATCTTGTAAGTCGTTTCCCTTTATAGCAGATGTGTAGGAGGTCACGTGTTCGTTTGGATCCCTGGTTCTATTATACTTCGTAATTTCAGACATACAGAACTTCTTTGGGATTGGCTTCAGTGCTGCGCTCGGGGAAAAGGCTTTTGGACAAATTTCTTGTAGTCTAGGCCTTTCAATATCTGGGGCGCTTCTGGGATTTATTATGAGTTATAGATCTCCACTTTTTTTTCGTTGGCCTCAATTTTCTTCTCCGCTGATTCTATCCGCTTTGTTAGTTCCTCAAGCATCTTTATTATTTCGGGGTTGGTCCCGGGATCAGCTTAACCTGGCCTTTCCGTGACTTACTCATTTCTTCGGGTGTTTTCTTGGGATAGTTTGTGCTCAACTCTACTGGGGGCACGACTTTGGTTCTACAGCTGAGCTATCATCTCCTGTTGGGCTTGTGACATTTCAAAGATCAACCGCAGATTGATATTATCACCTTCGCCTTCGGGCATACCTCGAGCTGTTGATCGGGCTCCTCCGTGAACGTTGTTCTCAGGGTCAGTCGGCAGATTGGCATCGATGGCCACATGTAAGTTGGCATCGATTGGGTTTGCAATTGAGACCCCGTTGGTGTCAGCATGGGGCATCTCGTTGCTAGGTACTATATTTTTGTTTTTGCCATGGTGGCCAGATTCACCAACGTTCAAGTGAGCAGATTTAGAGTTTGACATTCTTAGATAGAACTGAAATTGAAATCTCAAAGGACAAGTGTAAAATATAGTGTGTTATGAAAATTTGTATCAAACTACCACTACTATCCTTAGCCCCACAGTGGGCGCCAAAATGTTACCTTTAAAATGATAACAATTGAATTTATACACGGTTTTAAGGATATATGGGTAATTCAATACAAATAATTTATGACGTTAGATAAGAAAATAAAAGATTGAGCAAATAGCCAAACCAATAATGATAGTGAGTCTGGGCAAAGTTAAAATCTTAACAAGAAACCTACCTTCAGTTCTGAACCAACACTTATGAAGAACTTATGAATAGAAGCAAAAACTTTGAATATATTTTAGAAACAGAGAGAAAATATGTATATTGTTGTGGTAACGTGTTACAGAGTATTTATTAAATAATAAACTCTCTCTTTATATAGTAGAGGAGTTTTACCCTAAGTACAATCCTAAGAAAGGTAAAAATCTTCATTTTTGCTAATCACTGATATGTTGTTGATACAGGTCAAGATCTACGTCATGATATCTGGTCGGGCACAAATATCAGGGCCCTTCATTAATCGTGTGAGGTCGTTTGGTAATGCTCTCTGAGTCTCGGAGATTGGACCAGGTCTGAGGCATGGTCTCGATGGTTCCGAAAGCAGGTGTTGTGTTCAGGCCATAGTATGAGAAATTCCTAGCTTCGATTCCGATCTCATGTAATCATGTCCTTGCTTCATTTTCCCCACCAAAAAATCGGGGTGCTTATTCCATAAATTAGTTTACAACCTTCAAAACATCATACTTATATGTATCATATTATTTTTAGTTTAAAACATCTACAAAATACCTTCCAAAACAGCCTCATACGTCAAGCACCTTAATTTTTATCGTCAATCATTTGTTTTTCATCTTTTCTTCTTCAATCAACTTAATTAACACCTAAAAAGCTTTAAAACAGCAGCCACAACATTATCAAATTATTTCTCACAATTTTCAGCCACCACAAATTATATATTTAGCCACAAAATAGTCCAACCAAAAAGACAACCATATCCCATGTTCCTTCAAGTGCATCTTATGGGTTTTCACTCAAAAAATACAACAAACACAAGCATAACCTTAGGCACAATTAATAAGATGTTATACATACCTTGTAAAGTAGCTACAACTCAAAACCCTATCTCAACTTAGCCCACAATATCCCTCAATCACACCACACCTCCATAGAAGCATTCTCTTGTAGTCTTTAACACCTTTGATGATGATTTGAGTTGATTTTCCTTGAGTTTGGTTCTTGGGATCTTGTGATATGTTAGGGAGGGTTTTGGAGTTTTTGAGAGTGTTTTTGTGTGAGTAACATCTGTATTGTTAACGAGATACAAAGGGATAAGACCACCACCTCAATTCTCCAAGCAGGTGGGTAAGCTGCCTGCTTGGCAGCTTGAGTAGTGCAACTTCAGACACTTGTATCTCTCTACTCTGATATCGTATTGATAAACAGTTTACATACTTAGAAACTAGACACATAGGGCTTTAATTCCATATAAATATATCCATGTAACTCATATATTGGGAGAAAACTGCGTCGCAACCTGGCCTATAAAACTACCAGTTTCTCCGAAGTGCGGCGACGTGACTTGGCGACCCTACTTTATAAATTCATATTTCTCTACCCCCATGTCGTATTAATAAATGGTTTATATTGTTGGAAACTAGGTTCCAATATCTTCATTTTGGTATATAATATGTCCTAAAATGACCTTATATAATACATAAAATGTATTGCTCAAAACGCTTTATTACAAGGCAAATCCTTAGTCCGTTTTTCCGCAACTTAAATCCGATTTTTCCCAAACTTTATATTTCATATCCAAACATCATATATAGTCATATCATAACTTTAAACATATTTAAATCATGATTAACAAGTCTAATATTCATCTTAACTTACTTAAGACTTCAGTAAACCTTTCTTATCCATGTAGAAGGATTCGTCCTTTTTGAGTTTACATTAGATAATTCTATAATGATAGTGACGTGTGAAGTACGGGGTGTAAAAATATTAAATCACTTTATATACTTTTAAAGAAGATCTCATTTCTGAGCTTACATCAATTGACTTACGACATACTTTCACGTACAAAAATATGGGGTGTAACATCATTTCCCCCTTTGGAACATTCACCCTCGAATTTTGACTGATGTGCTTATCAGTCTCATAACCTATAGCTATCATGAATACTTTAATATTGTCCTTACCATCTAGGCAATTGTTCTATGAATGAATTCAAAGACCAGGGCATTACTCCCTTTAGGCCTCTTCTCACATCACGACTTGTGATCGGAATTCTTCCAATCCCGTAACTTTGACTACCTTCTGTGATGCAGCATGTATGACTCTGTCCATTTATGTGCGGATCTTCTCTCTCTCTCTTTTTTCTTCAGCTTTTTGCAAATCTCTTCGCCTTACTTTGTGAACATATAAAGAACTATGACAAGATGTCCCTCGGAGCATATATAGGTGTACTGAAGTTCTTTGCTTAGTACTTTGCCGAACTTACAATTGTTGCTATATTTTGTTTCCTAGCCTTGGTTATATGTCCTTATGGATTTAGTGCATCTAAGTAGG
Organism: Nicotiana tabacum; assembly: GCF_000715075.1. Taxonomy (NCBI): domain Eukaryota; kingdom Viridiplantae; phylum Streptophyta; class Magnoliopsida; order Solanales; family Solanaceae; genus Nicotiana; species Nicotiana tabacum. The sequence goes on from NC_134084.1 coordinate 158,388,757, forward strand.
TCATACCGTACTATAACACTTACTTAGGTTTACTATTATCGAGGTGTGCTGCACAACTCTAGGTTACTTTCTCTCTGCTTATCCCATAACCTGCTAGCGCAACCCTGCCACATTAGGAACACATAATCGACCCCGATATCTGAGGACTCCATCTAATGTAATCTCACATGGTGTCTTCTCCTTTTGAGGGGTTGTATCTCTATAATGATCTAGCACAGGATCTTTATACTGGCATTCCTTCACTTCAGTTACTAAAGAGGATAACCCGGTACCACCTGAATCTAATAATCGAATTCCAAGATTAGCTAGTTGATAAATATCACAAGCTATCTCACTCTTCTCTGGCTATAAATATGATAGGCTACCCATAGATCTACGGCTGAGGGCGTCGACTACTACATTCGCCTTCCTTAGATTGTATAAAATATCAACATCATAGAATTTCACTAGCTCCAACCATCACCTCTAACATAATACATTGTCACTGTGGCTCACGTCTTATTGGGGAACATCTTAAGTGATTTTCCTGATCCACTTAGGGGTGGTACTATACTTCAATAACCGTACTTCATATCATCCCAACGTGATTCATCTTATGAGGGTATTCTAATACCGTGCCATCCATGAAATCCCTTCTCTTTAAATCATTACTCAATCGAAGGCCCAAACGCCATCCTTTTATTATCACAATTACACCCTTATTCTATTACCAGGGCAGCATTTCATCTCTTCTAATTGCTCCCATTCTTAGACTCCTCTGAGTTCATTCAAACTATACTGAGATTTCTATAGCTTATGGAAACCATCAGCTCTCTTGTTTTGATGGGCTTAATCTCAAGGCCTTACCTATCCTTGTCACCTTCTCACTTACCTTTTCACACCTTTACTCCTATCTACTTAAAACCTTGTCGCTATACGATACTTTAGCGTGCGACCTACACATATCGATTCATACTACTCAAAACCTTCCTTTACTTGGTATTCATAGATTTCCTTTCGTACCTTCTCAGTTGTCTTTAAATGTAAGCAATAGCTTTTCTGGGTTGTTCTGCCACTTGTTGCATGAATACTTGGCTCATCTTAGTGCCCTCATATGTTGGAATTCCATGCAACCCATATGATCTTGAATATCACCTTTTGATTTTTTTCTTCTTCCCATTCATTAGCCACCATAGGTGCCACTTTCTTATAGAGTGCATACAATGTTGTTGTGATATTGTTGTTACAAGACCATTTCTTCTTTATGTCACTATGCTTAAGTTGAAGCATACTTCCTTATTTCCTCTACTAGTCTTAACTTACCTCTCGCACTGGCTCCTTATGTATCAAGTACTCATTTGCACTTATTTATCAATAACATTTTGTGCTGGAACCCTTACTTCCTCTCCTCGGTGTTGTGCTTGCATAATGTTCTGGAGTGGTATCATATCTGTAGGATCTGAATAGATGCAATCTCATTCCTTTCACCTTTTTACCGTATTCTTTCTTTACTATTCCATAGTTACATCTTAATCTTTGGAGTCTTTTCATATCTTCATGGACTCTTACTCACCTTGCGGTAACCCTCCTGTACCAAGGATAATTGAATTCCTTACTCACGAGGGTGACACCTAGTGTAACTGGCATACTTAGTCCCTTAAGCTTAACTTTGCTTACAGTGGTCTCTTTAGGGAAGCATCTTCCTGAATGACCTTTAAAGGTTATTCTTCTGTTGTCCATTCTATTATCGTCAGAATATGATCTCTGAAATTCTCTTGATGCCGACTATTATCAAATCATTCGGTCCCTAATTCATGTTCAGCTTATCTTGTTGACTATCCCATACTGATTTCTATTATTTCGGGGGTCTAACTTTTCCTTATGGTAATCACGTTGGAGTCACCAACTCATTTTTTTTGAAATGGGGATATGAATTTATGGCTTATACTCTTTTATTGCCTCAAGGCCTGTCACATCTTGTCTTTTCCTTCACTCGACTATAGACTTTGTCACTGTGTCATATTTTGATTTACCATTATCATCCATTTATCACATCTTACTTGTAATATTTCATTCACTCTCTTTTTATTCTCGGTCTAATATTTTTGTCTAACACTTCATTCTAAAAACTTCAACAAAATATTCTTTCACTTTAGCTCCCCTTACTTCATCTCACTGGCTCTTTGGAATGCCTAACATTATCCCTTCTTTTTTTACTCGGGGCTGGAGTTATACTAAGGTAAATATTTATCCCTTCTAGGATCCCACTGCCTATCTTCTGAAGTTTCTAAATATTCTAGTATTCATATCTGATTATACTATTCTAGAGTTCACCATCTGGGTGTCTCACAGGGAGATCTATTACCACATTTGCACTATTCTTCAGAAATATCAATTAATGCTAAAAATCCATCCAAAATTTTGGGTTACTCTAACTCCAACTTGATCCTGATATCCCATCTTTCTCTTAAACTATATTCGTCAGCTCCCATAGGGCATAATTGAGATGGGAATGGCTAATTGTATATATCTTCGTTTCTGTCGAAAGTAACTAAGAATGCTTATATTTCTCTGCTTGAATTGTAAATATTGTTAATCTTCATTAACTAGGTACCTCGTACCCTTCTTCACCTTGCTTCTTTTACTTGCTGAAACTTGTGTCTACCGTTCGATTCTTTTATTCCTTTTTACCATAGGAGTGGATAGATATTCTTGCATTAGGGCTCATTATCTAGAAGCTTACACATCTTAGTACACACATGATCTGCTGAAGACCTCACATTTACTCATCATAAGTATGATGCAAAATCGAGTTCCTCTGACTCAACTCTTCCATAGCCACCTTCAATCTCTTACCAGTTGTCTTTCTAAATGTAGATATCATTGTATTATGAATAAAATAGAATTTAGGAGTTTGAATTCTTACAACTGAGCTCTACCACACGATCTAAAGTAAGAAGAAAGAGTGACAGTCTTAAATGCCCTGTAGCCTCCTGCTTATAAGTGTGGTGCACGACACACCCATAAACAAGGCTCTACTAGACATGGCTTGTAGACTCCCTAGGAAAAAACTGCTCTAATACAACTTTTATCACGACCCAAACTGAAAGGCCACGACGGGTATCGGTACCTTACTCAACCGAGTACCAATATAACATATCTTTCTTATCGTACTATCATTGGTAAATGGGCCAAAAGGCCATCATGAGATAATCAGAATAGAACATAAGGGAAGACATGCGGGCATGAAATGCATGACAGGCATGAAACGTAGTAGTATTCAACTCAAATCATCATCAAAGTTGTTAAAGAACCAAATTCAAGGAAACTCAAGGGATGATTTGAGTTGAACAACTTTCGTTGAGCTAAGCCTAGTAGGAGGACTGTCAACCTGTCTTTCAAGACATGCGGGCATGAAACGCAGTGTCCCCGACAAAAATGACGTCAGTACAAATAATGTACCGAGTATGTAAGAGATGAAAAGTAGTATATAAAAGACATGAAAGAAATATGGAGTAAGTACTCAACCTGTAAGTCTGAGTAGCTCTGTGAATCATAAAGCATTTATAAAGTCGTGCATGTAAATGTCATATCGTGCATAAGTATATGCGTACATAACATCATCAAACCTCAGAGGGAAACCCATCATATCATCTTGGCCTCTGTGGGCAAAATCATCAATGTACACCAACTGATCAGGTGGTGGTATATAACGCCATAACCTTTTCCAATACCCCATATACATATACTATATGCGTATATAATGTCATCTGCTCATGAGTCAATATAATGTATAAATAAATGCAATGCATAACGAAGTAAGTCAATAAGATCTCTCAAAATGTCATGAGACCCATGAACATACGATATGATAGTAGGACATATGGAAAATCAAGAACATAGGCAACCCTAGTACTTCTAAGAATAGAATCATTTGTGAAGCTTACGTGCTTGCTCGTTTCGTTGTATCATATGGATGATGCCAAAAGGAAAGAAGGGATAGCCTTAACATATATGTATGATATCTTCCTTATTACTCAACCAAGCTCGACACAATGTCTTGCATCTACAACAAGTGAAATAACATTGTCGTTAACATATAATGTCGTACCATCATATTTGGCTAGTCGTATGGCTTAAGGAAAATCGGGAAAAAACTCCCCTATTTTTAATACATCCCAAATACCACTAAGGGTCATCAAAATCCCAACAACAACAACTATAACCAACAATAGCAACAACAACAATATAATCCAATATGAGTTTCTCCGATTAACTTAACAATCATATTGAGCGGCAAGCTCATTTTTACTCATAATAAAATATGAATTGAATCCAACTCTTACTCCATAAATTATTTTACAACCTTCAGAACATCATACTTATATGTACCATATTATTTCTAGTTTAAAACATCCACAAAATACCTTCCAAAACAGCCCCATACGTCAAACACCTTAATTTTTATCGGCAATCACTTGCTTTTCATCTTTTCTTATTCAATCAACTTAATTAACACCTAAAAAAAGCTTAACAACAGCAGCCATAACATTATCAAATTATTTCTCACAATTTATAGCCACCACAAATCATATATTTAGCCACAAAATAGTCCAACCAAAAAGACAACCATATCTCATGTTCCTTCAAGTGTATCTTATGGTTTTTCACTCAAAAAATACAACAAACACAAGATTAAACTTAGGCACAATCAATATAATGCTACAACTTGAAACCCTATCTCAACTTAGCCCACAATAGCCCTCAATCACACCACACCACCATAGTTCTTGTAGTTTTTAACACATTTGATGATGATTTGAGTTGATTTTCCTTAAGTTTGGTTCTTGGGATCTTGGGATATGTTAGGGAGGGTTTTGGAGTTGTTGAGAGTGTTTTGGTGTAAGTAACATCTGTATTGTTAACGAGATATAACGGGATAAGACCACCGCCTCAATTCTCCAACCAGGTGGGTAAGCTGCCTGCTTGGCAGCTTGAGCAGTGCCACTTCGGACACTTGTATCTCTATTCTGATATCGTATTGATAAACAATTTACATATTTGGAACTAGACACATAGGGCTTTAATTCCATATAAAGATCTCCATGTAACTCATATATTGGGAGAAAATTGCGTCGCAACTTGGCCTATAAAACTGCCAGTTTTTCTGAAGTGCGGCGACGTGACTTGGCGACCCTACTTTATAAATTTATATTTCTCTACCCCCATGTCGTATGAATAAATGGTTTAGATTGTTGGAAACTAGGTTCCAAGATCTTCATTTTGGTATATAATGTCCCAAAATGACCTTATATAATACATGAAATGTATTGCCCAAAACGCTTTATTACAAGGCAAATCCTTAGTTGGTTTTTCTGCAACTTAAATCCGATTTTTCCCAAACTTTATATTTCATATCCAAACATCATATATAGTCATATCATGACTTTAAACTTATTTAAATCATGATTAACAAGTCTCATATTCATCTTAACTTACTTAAGACTTCAGTAAACCTTTCTTATCCTTGTAGAAGGATTTCGTCCTTTTTGAGTTTACATTAGATAATCCTATAATGACAGTGACGTGTGAAGTATGGGATGTAACAACATTAAATCACTTTATATAATTTCAAATAAGATCTCATTTTTAAGCTTACATCAATTGACTTACGACATAGTTTCACGTACAAAAACCTGGGGTATAACATAAATTATACACAAGATTGTCTACGGACAAAAGTACATTTGATGTAGGCAATCTCTAAATAATTTCAATGTACCATTATTTTATTCATTGAATAACAAGTTTTGCATTATTATCCGCGGTGAGCTAATCTTCGTTGCTGCCATAGTACTTGTCTTTTTTATTTTTAACATGACTTCTTTACTGTTAGTTTTTTTTTTTCAAACATGCTAAGACCCCTAAGAGATGATGTCTTTAGTGGTGGATCTATCAAAAACAGTTTTTTTTATCTTTTTGAGGTAGGAATAAGATTTGCGTACACACAATTCTCTAAAATTTGACAATAAAAATATATTGGGTACGTTATTATTGTTGTTGTGTACTAATCTTTGCATATGTTTGTTATTGCAGATCTAAAGGAGTGAATTGGGGTTTAAATTAATAGTCCTAAATTGTCTCGAGCATTGCAATAGGGAATAGGTAGTTGAACAAACTCTACCAAACGGCAGCACTAGGCAGCCACATTTGACATTTGGCGGACTCCTATCTCATTAAACTCGTAAATAGCCCAGTTATTGCAAAAAATTGATAGAAATGTTACAAATACGAGTCTCAATTGAAATCAATCATATTTCACCGTAAAAATTGTACAGACTAGCTAGTTTTCGGACCGGTTATTCAAAAATAGCTAGTGTTTGTAAAGTTATTAAAAATTAATTACTATTTTACTGCAACAGGGACCGATCCAGCATAATATACTAGAGATCGGTGCACCTGTGCATGAACTTCCAGCATATTATGCTACAACTCCAACACACGGAAAGTTCCAACATAGTATACTGGAGATTGGAGCACATGTGTATGAACTTCCAGCATATTATACTGGACCGGTATATTATACTGGAACTCCAGTATATTATGCTGGAGTTCCAGTATACTTATGTTGGAGCATTTTCCAGATTTTGAACAATGTTTTTGTTCAGATTTATCTTTACATGAAAAGTGGCTAAATTTCGATAACTTTTAAAATTGTGGCTATTTTTGAATGACTACTTATAAATCTGGCTAGTTTTAAATTTTTCCCTATTTCACGTCGAACATGCACAAAGATCTCATTGTTTTACATAGAAATTAAAAAAAAAAATCTTTATTTTAGTGATCACAAGCTCATGAGAATGAGATTCATCAATTTAAAAGACATTACCTTTCATTGAAGATGTCAATCTACTACCTAAAATTTTCGCGTAAATGAAATGCTTAATTGCATCCAATTTGATATCTTCCTATACAATCTTGTAAATATATAATTTTGCAATGGGCAAAAGCTTTATTATTAATTCTCATTTCAAAAGATTGTAAGAATTCGCTTTCCAGGAAACGTCATGCCAATGATATTGCCAAGATTCTTTTGTCGGGATACTTATACCACAGTACAAGTATTAATTATTTGGGATTCATATTTTCTTCAGGTTAAATCCGTCTTCACAATTATTTATCTGATTTAATTTTTTTAGTGTATCTCAAAAAGAATAATTTATTTTTATATTCATAAATAATTAAATTTTTAATTTCTTATTTACTCTTTATGAGATTATTTATGACTTAGATTAGACCACAAATTTTAAAAACAAATCAAACTGCACCACATAAATTCGGACAGAGGAAGTAGTTAACGGAGAATTCGGACAGAGGAAGTAGTTAACGGAGAATCTGATCAAATTTTTTTTTTTCTTTCTGATCCCTTTAAAGTAGTTGCATTTTATTGAATAAAGTAATACTCTAACAAAGAGGTCATAAAATGCATGTTTCATTTAGAGGAACAATATGAATATTACAGGAAGAGTACTAGAGAGCAGAAGGAATTGGAGTGATTCCTTCAGTAGGTAATTATATAGACTCAAAATAGCAGCTATTGAAAACGTGGACGAAAAATATTAAATATACAACTTGAGTTAATTAATACTATATATTTAAAGAAAGCAAGGTCCAAGACAAAGTGTTTTTGCACTTTTCTTCAACCAGGTGAATCTTTTCTGTCTGCTTATTGACATCCATTGTTTCAATGGAAGTGTTAGGTTTTGCATCCTGCATATATGCACATAAAAAGAGAAATAATTAGAGTAAATTAGCTAAGAAACTTGGGCTAAAGACATTCTTAAAATAAAATGCATGCAAAACACAAATATCCGTAGGAAGTATAAGTACTGACATATAATTTTTTCTTTTTTTACGTAATAATGTTCGGACCAACTTACACATACACCGACTATTTAATTCAATATATATTATTTTCCGCAAGTACAAATATCAAATAACCCTGCCACCAAGAGTTCTGGTATCAATAGAAGCGAATCTAGAATATTGAATTTGATGGATTCAATATTTAAGTTTTCACTACTGAATTCATTTCATTTCTGCCATTATGGATTCAAAACCTGGTATATCTTCAAACTGTAATTTATTGACTTGCACATACATATTATACTCCGTAAAAAAATATTAAGTTCAGCTAAACCGGCGGGTAGCAGATTATATCTGCCTCTGTCACCAGCGGCTAAGGAAGAGTGTTATTTACGGGTTCGGATGAACTCAGTAACTTTTTACTTATACCCTGTATTTGTATTAGAAAATCTATTAAATATATATAAATAGTTAATGATGAACCTAACTAATGAGCAATGGGTTCGATTGTAAATTCCGAACCCATAAACTTTAAATCTTAATTCTGCCTCTGCCCGTGACTATTAGGATGCTCGTGTTAAGAATGTGTAATATAGCTATGTTCCCTGTAGGAAGGCGACCCCTCAACACTGTGATTTAATTAGTTATGACATCACTTTAGCACTAGTACTATGTTTTAATGTTAGGTATACTTGCATGGTTTGAAGTAATGTCCAATACCACATACACTTTTTGGCTTTGAGGTGCAAACATATACCACGACACTTTTTAAGCAATTATTATTGAAAGCCCAATTTCATACCAATAGTTGAGTATGCGAATAAAATCTCACATTAGCAGTTAAAAAATAAGGAAGCGATTTTCTTAATGGGGTAAAATCTGTTGAGAAAAACCGTGCAAGTTTGGTCTCTTAGAGAGTATCTTTGGATGATTGAGGCTAATTCTGTCAGTGCTTAAATCCGTTCTATTATGACATGATAAAAGAGAATCGAGTCACCTACCATTTGATGAAGTTATTGAGATGTGGTATAGCTTCCTCAAGTAGTAGTCTTGTATTTGGGGAAGGGCACTCTACCTTTCCCATATAGAAAACATCTTGAACAAGGATTTCATAGTGTCGTTTCACCTCTTCTGCTGTTTTTCCTCCAACTGCTTTGGCAACATTGGACCAACGATCACAAGTGTCTTTGTCATACACAGCCAATGCCTTCTCAAATGCCTTGTTCTGTTTTGCTGTCCAAGAACCAGAGCCATGTTGTGAGGACATTGAGCTCATATTCGATCTCTATTTGCTAATTACAAGATATTTGAAGGCAATTTGTTGAAAGGAAGAGCTAACAAGAAGAAGAGAATAAGCAGAGGAGAGTACTTAAGCTTTGAGCTGTTTTGTGAAAAAAGAGGTGGCAAAGAGCTGTTTATATAGGGAGTGAAAGGGGTTGTTTTGGGCAGAGGCAATCCAGGATTTTAAGGTTGCGGATGTATTTTTACATCAACCAAAATCTGCTATATATAGGGTGTCACTACTAATATATCATTATTTTTTAAGTATATGTATATACTTAAAAAAATATACATAAAAAATATTGTCGAACTTTACTGGGGGTAAGCATAGGCGAAGCTACATTAGGGTAAGGGTGGTCAATTGACCACCCTTTGTCGGAAAATAATATTAGGTATATAAGTAAAATATTAAGTTTTAGAGGTATATAATATATATTGAACATTCTTTGTCATGAATTTGTTTTACTTTTTTTAAATTTGAACATCCTAAAAAAAAATTCTGGCTTCGCTACTGGCTGTAAGAATATGAGCTGGAATACATATATGAGCTACACACATTAAGTGAGTGTAAACTATGAAAAATCAGAAACTAAATTCCAGTAAAAACATAAATACGCTAGATGTTTTTTTTTCTGTATGCTCAAACTTTGACGGAGTTACACTATATATATACTTGCCGTCATTGAAATAGATGCAAATACCTCAAAGCATAATCAAAGTGCGTATAAGTTGACAGAACACTATTATTACACACACAAGAAGAAAAAAAAAGGGAGTGAGCCCAAAAAGTTGTTGCAATAATATTTTGATGATTTGTTTTCTTAGGAACCACAAGAGGAGCAAGAAAGAACATTCACATAACCATGAGTATGAAGAATCAGTATCCTCCCAACTAAGGTTTTCAGTTACACCTCTTCATTTCAAAAAATCTCTCTCTATTAAATTCGAGTAATAGTACGATTATTTGCTCAAATATTAGATTTGTTTCTAATAGTGTAATAGCAGCCACATAACAGGGTGAAGTTAGAGGCACAACTAGAATTTAAAGTTTATGACTAGTCAATTTAAGTTAAAAGGTTCAAAAAATTAATAATTTGTATATACTCAATAAATTTATTAAGACAAATATATGATTTTGAATTAAAGCTACTGAGTTCGGCCGAACTCGTAACATGTATTCTAGCTCCGCCCCTGGATAGAGCTAATGCGATGCTTGTGGTTCGGAAGAACCAAGCTGCTTTGGACTAATATCTATACTTATGTTTAAAAGTCCACCTAATAAATATGAGTAATTTATCTAGAATCAGTAAGCCGCCTTTTTCTAGAATTTTAAACTCATAAATTCAAAATTCTAGTTACTACATATAAACTACAATGTAGTCTAAACCTATTGACCTTTACTTCTCCCCTGTCTCAAATTACCTGTCATTATTTTTTTGTACACGCATTTTAAGAAAAATTAATTAGGATGAGATTTTGATTACTTTACCCCTATTCATGTCTTAATATTTAATCTTTCTTCATTGATATTTGACATAGTTATTCATAATTGAGGTGTTTGTGGTCTTTAAGGACAGTTATTACTAAGGGTAAAATGGAAAAAAAATAATTAGTTTTGTCTTGAACAATGAGACATGGAATAGTAATTAAGCTTGATTAGTCTTTTTCATCCACATATAGCATATGAATAACCTTAACCTATTGGGACTTGTTCACATGGTTGGTTTATGGGGGATTGCGTAATAACTTTATAAATAGTAATCAGATGAATTAGGTAAGTTAGTCCCTTTAGGCATAAGCAGACCACTTGTCACACACACACACACACACACACACACACACACACACACACACACATATATATATATATATATATATATATATATATATATATATATATATATAATTTGATAATTAATTGAAATAAAAGGGAAAAGTTTTATATATTCCAAAAATATTTACTCGCAAAAATGAGATGGGACCCGAATTCACTCGCTGTACGTTCAGCAGGAGCTTTCACGAGATCGCCACAATGCTAGATACAGAGTACTTCAGTCTGAGAAGCAGATTGCCTAAAGATATCGCGTTTCGCGAAGCCAAAATTTTTATTAAGGGTTAAAAATATAAAGAAATAAACATATAAAAGATACTCCGGTGAGTCAATATTGGATATATATATATAAATTACCTAATTAAATTGTATAATTTTCAATGAATGGGTATCAATTGATACCCCTTGAATACATGTACCTCCATATCACTAGCCTTCATGAATAATATGCCTTATCCTACTATTGAGGAAAGGGTGTGGAAATAGTTACACTTCTATCTCCTTAATTAGACCTCAAAGTTTGAGAATAAAAATTTATTTGGTTCGAATACTTTTTAAATATTTAGCATTGAACTCATTATATTTTTAAATTTATGGGTTCAAACTTATCTTTTGTTGTAATTTTAATTTTTTTATATATAGTTAAATTTATACTTTGTATCGAAAATATTGGATTCTGATAAACTCGGCATTCAAACTCTACATCCACCCTTGCATACAGATTAATCGGATCGAGATGATCAAAGAAAAAAAAGCTACTAATAGCTATCTGTCTGACCATGCAAGAGTGATGATCTTTGAGTACCTATTTTGTGATATGTACTTAAATTGAAAATAACATTTCAAGATTGTAAAGCTGCCCAAGTCCTGGCTGTCCGTACAATAATTGTATAATGTTATCCTGAACCAATGCCGGCTCTAACTACATAGGGGTAAGGCAAGTGCCTTAGGCCCCCCATTTTGGGGCCCCATTTTTTAGGAGTAATTTTATAGGTTTTTTAAAAAACAATAATATATGTATATAATACTTTTATACTTTTTATATAAAAAGAAAGAAAAACTTTAAATATATTAATAAATTAAAACTTACAATAGTAGAAAATATAGTTGTCACTCTAATTTAATTGGATAACTTTACTTTTTATTCTTCCAAGTAATTGATCATACTCAACCCCAACATTTCAATTCTTCTCTATACAATTCATATCATTCTTGTTCTTTCTTTCATTACAGAGACGTATCTTACTTCTTCTTCTTCCTTTCTTTATGATTTATGTTCATCTTCTTAATTCTTTTTACTAGATTCAGTCAACAACTAGATATTTTGGAATTGGAATCAAGGACTCAAAGTCTTCAAATTTCTTGATTCAGTTAGTTATCGGGTAATATTATTCTAACTTTCTAGTATTATTTTTATTTGTTATTTATTATTTTATTAATTCTAATTTGTACATATTGTTTAATTTTTTTAGAATATAAATATGTCAACAAGAAAATATGCATCTGGTTATACAAAAATCTAAAAGAAAAGAAAAACTTGAAAATTTTGAATTTTTATTGGGCATGACTATTTGGTATGATGTATTATTTGCTGTTAATTTAGTTACCAAAAGTTTACAATCAAAAGATATGCTTATTGATGTTGCCATATATCAACTAAGAGGTCTAATTTCTTTTCTTTTTTTGAAAAATATAAAGAAGAAGGATTTACAAATGCCATGATTTGAGCTAAGAAAATTGCATTTGAGATGAATATAGAACCTGAATTTCGTAATAAACGTGTAATACATAGAAAGAAACAATTTGATAGGAATGTTGATAATGAAATCACAAAGTCTCCCGAAAAATCTTTTAGAGTTGATTACTTCTTATATATAGTAGATTAAGCCATTTTTTCACTTCAAAATAGATTTGAACAGTTTGAAGTATATGAAAGTATCTTTGGTTTTTTATTTAATGGTAAAAAATTGAGATCATTAGATGATGAGAAATTGAAGAAATATTGTCTTAACTTTGAAGGTTCCTTAAAACACAACAATCACTCAGATATTGATGGTTTAGACTTATTTTCCGAATTGAAAGTGTTAAGAGAAATACTAGAAATAGAAGATAATACTCTAATTGATATACTCAATCAAATAAAAAGACTTGATTCTTTTCCAAATGCTTATATTGCTTATAGAATAATGTTAAAAGATTAAATGGCTTGGCTATATTATCAATTGAAAAGGAATTACTAGAAAAAATCGATTATAACAAAATTATTAACAATTTTGCATCTCAAAAAGCTAGAAGAATAGATTTTAAATAAAAATATATAATATAACATTTCTATAAATATTTAGATCACATATTAAACTTTCGCCTTAGGCCCCATTTACACTCGATCCGCCCTGCCTAAACCTTGTGTTTTTTAACAATATAATAGTACACAAGAAAATCCAAGCGTTGTGTCTCTCCTGATTGGCTTTTGGTCAGTAGTCCGATAATATAAACATGAGCCAAAAAGAAAAGAAAAGAAAAAGTAAAAAGGAAGCCTTCTGATTATTCTTGTAACTATGGGTGGAGCTAGAAGCCCGGGTATGGGTTCAGTCTAGCTCAGTAATTTTTATTTAAATTGTATACTCCCCCCGTTCACTTTTACTTGACATATATATTAAAAATATATTTTTATTTTTACTTGTCACTTTATGCATACCAAGAGAAAACAAATATTTTTTTTTGTTATACCCACAATATTTATTACTCATTTCATATCATTTTCTCAAATCCAATAAAATATGCATCAATTAATATGGGTATAATGGTAAATTATATGTCACGACCCAAACCGATGGGCTGCAACGGACACCTGGTACCTTACTCAACCGAGTAAATATAACATATCTTTCTTATTGTACTTTCATTGGCAAATGGGCCAAACGGGCCGTCATGGGTTAACCAGAATAAATATAGGGGAATACTCAATATAGGACGACCCAACCTGATATAAAAAAATTATACATGTGACATACAGGCCTATAAGGCCAACATGATCATTTGTAAACTCGAAATATAGGCCGACAAGGCCACACAAGCATCTGTATACATGGTCTACAAGCCTCTAAGAGTACATACTTATCATAAAGGTCGGGGTAGGGCCTCACCACACCAAACAATATGTGTCTAAATCATACTCACCAAACAAGCGACTCTGGAGCTATTACCCACATAATTAAGAATGCATGAGTCACTTAATGTGAAGTTGGGTCTGCCACATAATCCATTTTAATCCCTATCCAATATATCCTTAATTAATTAGGTAATATCCTATTACCCAGTAATTAACCAATTACCCACATAATTAAGAATTATCTCAACTTACTTAAAATACTACTCACTTTTAACATACCTTGTACACCTTACTGTTAGCCCCTTGACAAAGGTCCTCGGCAGGTGTGGGTTGTGACAAGGATTTTAATGATGGCCTTGGCACACAACCTGAAAAATTGGGCAACATCATGATGGGCTGCTCAGCATGACGGACAGTGCGGGGTTCGACAAATGCACCTTGAACGGAAGCAAGGCGCATTTTACTTAGATGTGCGGGTTGACAAAACAATGGCAAGGCAAAGCCATGTCAAGAAGGGGCAAAGACATGGCAAGGCAAGGCGGGACAAGCAATGACAAATGATACGGGCAGATTTGATCAAGTCGGGGGCGACTTGACATGGGCGGGCAGCTTTGACAATGAACGTGTGCGGCTAAGTCAGTGGGTGGCGAGTTGTGGCAATGACATTGGCGCGGAGCAGTGTCAAAGTCAAGGTTAGGCGCAATGCCAGCCTTGGCACAAAGCAGCTGGGCGAAAATCAGACCAAGTTGTGCACAAGCAGCAGTTGGAAAACATGTGCCAAGCACATGAGAAGCAGTTGGCAGTTGCAACCTCTTCCAAGACATGCTGATCATGGCCTAAAAGTGTGCCCACGTTTTTGTACTTTGTCTTAACTTGTTTCCCATCAGTTGGGGCTTGTCAACTGATTGTAGCCTTATAAATTCTTGCCTAGGCTGTCCAAAACGGGGCAGAAAACTTAGTCTAAGGCATTGTGAAGCCAAATACGTCTAATTTATTTCCTAAGGGTGGGAAAACCATTTTGGGGCAGGGAATTAGGGAATTCTTTGTCTTGGCCATAGGGTTGGCTATTGTGTTCTTGTATTCACTTATTAATACAAGTTGAGAAGAAATTCCTGTATATCGTGTGTGCCTTTATCTACTATTTTTGCTGCCTATTTTCATTCTAAGTGAAAACGTCCCTAAAAATAAAACTAAGTGTTGGAAAGGCTGAAGTCAAGGTTGGGCTTGACTGCCGCACAGAGGTGAACCTCGGGCTAAGTTCGAGTGACACAAATCACCCCTGTGATAATTAGTATCAGAGTGTGGCTGGATCGGGGCGAAGACACAACGTTCAGTGGTTGAATTTTGTGATGAATGGCTGGTGGCAACGCATAACTGAGGGAAAAGGTTACTGAATTAGAGGCACTCGTCGGAACTGTTGATGGGGATCAATTTGTGACTATCTTGACTCGTCTCGCCTATCTTGAGGCCGAGATGAACAGGCTGAGCCAGGAGTGCACAGATCTGAAAACGGAAAATGGGTTGCTGCGTCGTGCTGTTGGCAATGATGAAGCACAGCGTGGAGCAGATCGTACCAAGGTCAGAATTCTAGAGCCTAAAGAGTGTAATGGCGCAAGGAGTGCCAAGAAACTCGAAAACTTCCTGTGGGATATGAAATAGTACTTCCATGCTGCCAAAGTGCAAGATGAAGACAAAGTCCCCATTACGACTATGTACTTGGTGGATGATGCAAAGCTGTGGTGGCGTACGCGCGTGGCAGATGATGTAAGTGCTGGTAGGCCGAAGATTGACTCTTGGGAAGGGCTGAAGAAAGAGTTGAAGGATCAATTTTTTCCTAGCAATGCGGGCTGGATTGCTAGAGACCGTTTGAAGAAGTTGAAACAAACTGGAACGATCAGGGATTATGTCAAGGATTTTAGTTCTTTGATGCTGGATATTAGCAACATGTCTGAGGAAGACAAGCTGCATAATTTCCTTTACGGGTTGCAGTTGTGGGCGCAAATGGAACTCCGAAGGCAAAATATGAAAGATCTTGCTAGTGCCATTGATGCTGCGGATGCGTTGGGTGATTTCCGGTTGGGACAAGATGGTTCTGATTTCTCTACTACTTTAAAGTCCAAAAACGGGAACAAGGACAAAGTAAAAGAGTGGAGGAAAAATGGAAATGACAAGGGTAATGCTGTTGAGGGCATTGGCAATGAGAAGGGAAAGCAATGTGCTGGACCTTCGACAAACAAGGGACAAAACAACAAGTTTGATGGCTGTTTTATTTGCAAAGAGCCACACATGGCGAGGGATTGTCAAAGAATTGAACGGCTTTTAGCGTTGTTTGATGAAGAAAAGAGTGAAGATGAGCAAAACAAGAAAGAACATGGGCAAGCAACAGCATATTTGGGACCTATAGTGGTGCTGAAAAATGCGGAAGCTGCTTCGTCGAGGACGACGAATTCTTTTGGTGGGGGTGGTTTGTTAGCCCATTTACAAAGGTCCTCGGCAGGTGTGGGTTGTGACAAGGCTTTTCGTGATGGCCTTGGCACACAACCTGAAAAATTGGGCAACATCATGATGGGCTGCTCGGCATGATGGATAGTGCGGGGTTCGACAAACGCACCTTGAACGGAAGCAAGGCGCATTTTACTTAGATGTGCGGGTTGAAAAAACAATGGCAAGGCAAAGCCATGTCAAGCAGGGGCAAAGACATGGCAAGGCAAGGCAAGACAAGGCGGGACAAGCAATGACAAATGATACGGGCAGATTTGATCAAGTCGGGGGCGACTTGACATGGGCGGACAGTTTTGACAATGAACGTGTGCGGCTAAGTCAGTGGGTGGCGAGCTGTGGCAATGACATTGGTGTGGAGCAGTGTCAAAGGCAAGGTTGGGCGCAATGCTAGCCTTGGCACAAAGCAGCTGGGCGAAAATCAGACCAAGCTGTGCACAAGCAGCAGTTGGAAAACATGTGCCAAGCACATGAGAAGCAGTTGGCAGTTGCAACCTCTTCCAAGACATGCTGATCATGGCCTAAAAGTATGCCCACGTTTTTGTACTTTGTCTTAACTTGTTGCCCATCAGTTGGGGCTTGTCAACTGATTGTAGCCTTATAAATTCTTGCCTAGGCTGTCCAAAACGGGGCAGAAAACTTAGTCTAAGGCATTGTGAAGCCAAATACGTCTAAGTCATTTCCTAAGGGTGGGAAAACCATTTTGGGGCAGGGAATTAGGGAATTCTTTGTCTTGGCCATAGGGTTGGCTATTGTGTTCTTGTATTCACTTATTAATACAAGTTGGGAAGAAATTCCTGTATATCGTGTGTGCCTTTATCTACTATTTTTGCTGCCTATTTTCATTCTAAGTTCAAACGTCCCTAAAAATAAAACTAAGTGTTGGAAAGGCTGAAGTCAAGGCTGGGCTTGACTGCCGCACAGAGGTGAACCTCGGGCTAAGTTCGAGTGACACAAATCACCCCTGTGACAATTGGTATCATGGTCATGTGGTACCTTGTATGACACTAATTCATAAATATCGGGTATTTTAGCTCGGACCACATTTTATCCTAAAATGTCAAACTTCGTCGAAAATTTATTTTCTTTGATTCGTTTATCCTCTCACCTTCACGAATTTACTCATCACTTGTTTAACATAGCATAATGCTTATAATCTCCAAATAATCTTGTCCTTGAACTGGGGTCAATTATCTTATGACAATTTCACGTATAATACTACATGGTGTAATATCGTCGTTATATATAGTGATGGGCATAACATTATACACTTCATTTATTATTTCTTAAGGGGCGTGAAAAGTCAAAATGTGCCAAACAAAAGTGAACAGAGGGAGTATTTGTGTTAAAAATTCATTAAATATGTATAAATATTAAATTTAAAATCCAATTATTAGCACGGAAAAATATCGATTTAAAATTTAGAACTCATAAAGTTAAAATCTTGGCTTTATTTCTACTTGTAACCTATATATTGCTACAAAACATGTTCTCCAGATTTTTCCTTTGCTTTGTTATTACAATATTATGCATGTAAAATTAAGAAGGACGTTGTAATTAAATATGAAAATTTTCATCGCTAATCTTAAGCTTTAATGACTTTTCATAGAATATCGTAGCAAGAAATAGTGGCGGGCTACTTAGAGCATTGTATATGGGTTTGCGGACCCCAATAACATTTATATATATATATAATTGTGAATTTAATTATTACTATATTATTAATTTAAGATTGTGATAGGAACCCATAATATTAAATTCTGGATCCGCCTTTTAAAAAAAAATGACATAACTCAAGCTAGAATTAAGCAGCAAACTTTACATGTTAAGTAGCTAGGGACTCAAACGAAAGAACAAGAAAAGTAGCAAGGGGATAATACTTATTGTTGGGAAAGTTCTATAATGTGGCTGTAAAGGTAAAACTTGTGCCATGTGTGTGTCGTCAAAAGTGGGACTTCTCGCTCTAATCTAAATTAGTCAGACCTTAATATAAATATGGGATACCAGATAGAAAATTAAAAAAACACTGCATGCACAAGATGTTGATTTATTTGCCCAGAAAATTCAAGTTTGTGGATATGTTTTATGTTTTAGTTTCGTGACAATCAGTGGCAAAGCCAGGAATTTCATTTAGAGTGTTTAAATTTGAAATAAGTAAAAGAAAAAATCCACAATAAATGAAGTTTAATATATATCATATACCATTAAAATCTAATATTTTACTTATATATACAGTGTAATTTTTCGACGAAAGATGGTCAGTTGACAATCCTTAGAGCTATGTACCTTCGCTCTGGGTGACAATAGTAATTTAGCTAGAAACTCAAAAACTTCTCCAATAAGGACCACGAAGTATCAATTCGTAGACGAGCCTTTTCATCAATCTTTTGATCAGATATTTTCTCATGATCACTCAGCTTTCACTTTATTGCAACAAATTGACGAGATTGTAAAATTCAAAAATTTAAATTAGTATTAGGTATGAAGTCTACCACATCGTGTCATTGATCATACCATAAGTCTTGAGTAAAAATGACATCATTGTATACCATTAAAACATGAAAAGTAGACATATATATGACTGTGGGTTATTTAACTTTGAAAGATGTCTTTAATTTAGTCAATTATCAATAGACCTTAAAAGGGTTTGCATTAATGGGGGAGGAGATAATATCTTGGAATATTGAATATGAAGGGACAGCAGAAACAGAACGTTTAAAGTGCAACACCATACAATTTGATGCACTCAAGTGGATGATACTAGTTCTATCATACGGTATTATATAAGGGTAGTACGGTGCATAAGGTATCTCGTATTCATGTAGGATTTAGGGAAGGGCTGTATCTCAAAGGGCGTGACACAGATATATAGTTTATTCTAATACAAGTATTATAGGCTGCTTCCACTGCTCAAACTCGTGACCTATATATCATACGAAGACATCTTTACTGTTGCTTACTATACTATATATGTCGGCTAAATAATTATACTTCCAGTTTTTTTCTTCCTTTGTAGAATCCATACAATCAACTTTTTGAATTGATTCGAGTTAAATTGCCCCAATTGGCTGAATGGTGGAGTCTCTTTCATTCTTGATGATGCCACTGTTTTCAATTTTAAAGAATCCCCAGGACCATGCAATTCAAGAAGAAGAAAATCCATTCATAGTTAAGGGTGGCAAATAGATGGGTTGGATTGGGTCGGGTTGGATATAAACGGATTGAAAACGGGTAATCTAAAAATGGATAAATTTTTCGATCCGGCCGATATTTAATAGGGGTAAAAAACTGGTTAACCGACGGATGACTTCTACAATATGATAACTTTTGGGAGAATTCCTAGTCTCCCAAACTTGAAAAATCCGAATTTGAGGTTTTCCAAATGTAAAAGTTAAACACATTAGTTATCCATTGGTTATCCATTTTCTAAGTGGATAATATGATTCTTATCTATAGTTGACCCATTTTAAAAAGTTCTTTATCCAACCCATATTTTAATGGATTCTTTTAACAATTTTGCCACCAATATTCATAATAGTAGCGTAAGCATAATATTTCACAAGTTATGTTACTTTATTATCACAACATGAAAAGTTGGATTGAAGCCGTACAAATTCTAAGATTTTACTTTTTGTTTCAAATTGATGTGTATTTCACTTTAATTTTAACTAGTGTCGGCCTATTATATTGTACATATTCTTAGTATCCAGTATGATCTGGCAAATAGGGTTTGGGGACATATTCTTAATACGCAAACCTTACCGTTACACCCAGTAGGAGGGTGTTTCGCCATTGTCCACTTGAAGAAAATAAGAAATTTATTCTATAGCCACTTGGAAAACTAGTTATAAAGATTCCCAGCATCTTGCATGTTCAAATAAAACAGAGGATTTTCATCCATTTAATTACTATAATGTTGATTAATGATACTATCTAAAAGGATGAGAATTTCTCAAAAGGATGAGCAGCTTCTTACCATAAACAAACTTTAGGACAAATGAAAGTGATTTATGGTCCTTCAAATCAAGTTGCTGAAATACTTGGTTCTTTGCTTATGATTAGTTGACAATTACTGGAGCAAGTTTTGACGAATATTCTAAAGTAAAAGACAATCAGAAAGCTTTAAATCAAAGAATTTGAATACGAATTTCTGGAAATATTTATAATATTCCATTTTTGTGAAGCAACATTTGTAGAGTCTTTTCCTTTTTCAGTTTCCTAGCTAGTCATAAGATCTCAAGCTAGGGTGGTCCAATTTTACAGCTTGCATTCTGTGAACCTTGTATGATGGTCCAAACTCCAGGCCTCATTCTTAGCTCCCGTTTGGTTATAGATTTAGGTTTCTTTTTTCAATAAAAAAATAAAAAAAATAAAAACATTGTTTGCTTATGAAATATGATCATGTTTTGAAAAAAAAGAGTTCTTTATACAAATAGCCGACGATATGCATTGTTTACTTTTTCTAGCCATATACATAGATTATACATAATTATACACATATTATACAGAAATTGTGTATATATTATACATTAACCGGCTATTTTAAGTTTAAGTGGTTTGGTGGATGGCTATTTGGGTTAATTCTTCACAAAAAAAAAAATATTTCAAGTTCTCAAAAACTGCCCTAAAATGCATGTCCAAATCAAGTTCCCAAAAATTGCCCTAAAATTTTCAACTTCTTCAACTAAAATGCATGTCCAAACACAACTTCATCTTTCAAAACTTATTTTTCAACACAACTTCAAAAACTTTTTTTTCAAATTTCAATTAAATCTATGTCCAAAAGCTAGCTAAGAATTTCTTTTCAACTTTATTACAACAACAACAACAACGACCCAGTATAATCCCACAAGTGGGGTCTGGGGAGGGTAATATGTATGCAGACCTTACCTCTACCCCGAAGGGTAGAGAGACTGTTTCCAGGAGACCCTCGGCTCAAAAAAGCAATAGGAGATGATATATTAGTACCATAAAAATGCGTAATAAAAATAACAACAATATATAAGAGATATAAAATATGAAATACAGAATACGAAATACAAAATATGAAATAGATGGCTGGTATAGTACAACTAGAAGGTAAAGCCCTGCTTTAATAGACGACCAATGACATTCCTAGTCAAACTCCTAACTGGATAGTCTCACTCTATTGTGCTGTAGAAATATTCACACTCTCCCCTAACCTACAACCTTAATGCTCGACCTCCATACTTCCCTATCAAGGGCCATGTCCTCAGTAATCCTAAGTCGCGCCATGTCCTGTCTGATAACCTCTCCCCAATACTTCTTAGGTCTTCCTCTACCTCTCCGCGTGCCCACTACAGCCAGTCGCTCACACCTCCTCACCGGTGCATCAGTGCTCCTCCTCTGAATGTGCCCGAACCATCTGAGTCTTACTTCCCGCATCTTGTCCTCCATGGGGGCCACACCCACCTTCTCTCGAATATCTTCATTCCTAATCTTATCCATCCTCGTATGCCCGCACATCCACCTCAACATCCTCATCTCTGCTACTTTCATCTTCTGGATGTGTGAGTTCTTTACCGGCCAACATTCAGTCCCATACAACATGGCAGGCCTAACCACTGCTCTATAAAACTTACCTTTTAGTAACGGTGGCACTTTCTTGTCACACAAGACTCCCGACGCTAACCTCCACTTCATCCACCCCACCCCTATACGGTGTGTGACATCCTCGTCAATTTCCCCGATCCCCTGAATAACCGATCCAAGGTACTTGAAACTACCTCTCTTGGGAATGACTTGAGAGTCAAGCCTCACTTCAACTCCCGCTTCCATCGGCTCAACTCCAAATTTGCACTCGAGGTATTCCGTCTTCGTCCTACTCAACTTGAAACCTTTAGACTCAAGAGCATGTCTCCAAATCTCTAGCCTCTCGTTGACGCCGCCTCTTGTCTCGTCAATTAGAATAATGTCATCAGCAAATAGCATGCACCATGGAACCTCCCCTTGAATATGATGAGTCAGTGCATCCATCACCAGGGCAAATAGGAATGGGCTGAGCGCAGACCCTTGGTGCAACCCCGTAATAACTGGAAAGTGTTCAGAGTCGCCTCCTACTGTCCTAACCTGAGTCTTAGCTCCATCATACATGTCTTTAATCACCCTAATATAGTTACTCGGGACCCCTTTATCCTCTAAGCAGCTCCATAAGACCTTCCTAGGAACCTTATCGTACGCTTTCTCCAGATCAATAAACACCATGTGGAGATCCTTCTTCTTATCTCTGTACTGTTCCACCATCCTCCTAATAAGGTGGATAGCCTCTGTGGTAGATCGTCCCGGCATGAACCCGAACTGGTTGTCTGAAATAGACACCGTCCTTCACACTCTCATTTCTACCACTCTCTCCCAAACTTTCATGGTATGACTTAGTAATTTGATGCCCCTATAGTTGTTACAGCTCTGGACATCACCTTTGTTCTTATACAACGGGACCATTGTACTCCACCTCCACTCTTCAGGCATTCTATTAGTCTTGAATATAACACTAAACAATGCAGTAAGTCATTCCAAGCCTGCTCTACCCACACACCTCCACAGTTCAACTGGAATTTCGTCTGGCCCGATAGCTCTGCCCCTTCTCATCTTACGCATTGCCTCCATGACTTCATCGATCTCAATGTCCCTACAATTACTTAATTCATGGTGACTGTCGGCATTCCTCGATTCCCCAAGTATAATATCCTGATCCCCCTCTTCACTTAGAAGTTTATGAAAGTAGGTTTGCCACCTCCTCTTAGTCTGGCCATCTCCCATCAAAACTTTGCCGTCATCATCTTTTATGCACCTCACTTGGTCCAGATCCCGAGTTGTCCTCTCTCTCGCCTTAGCGAGTCGGAATAACTTCTTCTCCCCACCTTTGTTCCTTAGTTCCTCATACAGACGAGTAAAAGCTGTCGTCTTAGCCTCCGTCACTGCCATCTTCGCCTCCTTCCTAGCTACCTTATACCTTTGACTGTTCTCTCTCTTCTCCTCCTCGTCAGTGCTCCCTACTAACCTTAGGTAAGCCGCCTTCTTTGCTTCCACTTTACCTTGGACAACCGCATTCCACCACCAATCTCCTTTGTGTCCACCATAGTGGCCCGTAGATATCCCTAACACCTCTCTCGCCGCCTTTCTTATACAGTCCGCCGTCGTCGACCACATTGTGTTTGCGTCCCCACTACTTCTCCAAGCTCCCATTACCGATAACCTTCCTTCCAACTCTTTAGTTTTATCCTTAGTTAAGGTGCCCCACCTAATCCTGGGGCATCCTTGTACTGACCTCTTCTTCCTCCTTATCCTAATACAAATGTCCATCACCAAAAGCCTATGCTGCGTAGAGAGGGTCTCACCTGGGATAACCTTGCAGTCCTCGCACAACATTCTGTCGCATCTCCTGAGAAGGAGATAGTCAATCTGAGTCTTCGCCACCGAACTTTGGTAAGTAACCAAATGTTCATCCCGCTTCGTAAAACTCGAGTTTGCAATGACTAGATCGAAAGCCTTGGCAAAGTCCAACAGCGCAATGCCCCCTCCGTTCCGCTCTCCGAAACCAAATCCGCCATGCACCTCAGTGTACCCACCTGCAGATAACCCAATATGACCATTGAAATCTCCTCCTATGAATAACCTCTCGGAAGGCGGTATACTACGAACAATCTCATCCAACCCCTCCCAAAATTGCCTTTTAATATCCTCATCCAAGCCTGCTTGTGGTGCGTACGCGCTAACGACATTTAAAGTACCCTCACCCACCACCAACTTAATAATCATTAGCCTATCATTCACCCGTCTGACCTCTACCACGGACTCCCTAAGATGGCTATCTACCAGGATACCCACTCCATTCTTACCCCTCAGGACACCAGAGTACCACAACTTATACCCATCCACGTTTCTCGCCCTCGATCCGACCCACCTAGTCTCCTGGACACACGCTATATTAATCTTCCTCTTCTGCAGGATTTTCGCCAACTCTATGGATTTACTCGTTAGTGAACCTATGTTCCATGACCCGATTCTCAACCTATAGGCTCCCTTTACCCCTCTACCTCCCCTGCTACCCGACCCACCCCCTGAACCCCGCCCCACACTCTGCCCCACCCGAGGACATGCCCTTATTCTATCATCCCAGACTGCAGCCACTACACCTACAACAATCTAGAGAAGACTCGCTAGTGCACAACGTACACAAATCAAACTAGAAGGAAACACGTGGTAACTAGTATCCTAGTTGAAAGGTTTAACTATTGCGAAGTAAAGTAACAGTAATTTAGCTAACACCAAAAGGGAAACAGTAAAACAGGAGGTACCAACTCCCGATAACAAAACCTGTGGCTGATTTGTTGTGCTCGATGTAGTTGTACGCTCCCACCCACTTCCTACCACCCTTGCTGACACTCGCCCAGGTTGCTCTCCTTTGCCAGTGCTCGTGCGCCCAACTTGTCTCCAATACTCCGAGAATTACACCAAATAATTATGTTGCAGAGATACTGTCAGGGTATTATGCGGAAGACTTACAGCTAAAATCAGTTTCTCACGGAGTGCTTTTTGCTCGGAGATTTTTTCGCTATAGAAATCACCAACTGCCGATCTCGTGGGTTGAATAAGACGATGTTGAGCAGATAGTCTGAATGTTAGCAAAACGGACACAGATCATCAACTTTATTATGTTTCTCAATTTTGAACTGCTCTATAAAAACATAAAATAGATTATTAAATAGTAGGAAATACCTGTTGGAAACGAAATAAAAAGTGAATAGTATCTCAAAAGTAAAGAATCTTTTTGTTGCGTAAAAATAACTTTTTCCACCACCTAATATAGAATTGCATCTTTTAGTGGAACAGTAAAAGGGATGGCCAAGCTTCTAGGAGGCCAAAAGTATTTTTTTCCCCTAAAAAAGTATTTTTCAAAAAATATAAACTGTTTGACCAATACAGAAAAGTACTTTCGGCCAGCAGCAGAAGCAGTTTTTCTGCTTTTGGGAAGAAGCAAAAATTCTAGTTTCTTCCGAAAAGCAGAAGCAGAAATAAAAAATTAATTTATTCAAGACAAAACTATCATCACCATAAATTTATATTTTCCAAATTATCCCTTATTACTTTAAGTTTTTTCTTTTTATTTTTGTTTCTAGTTTTTACCATTCTATTAAAATTAAGATATCATATATATGAATCATATTGTAACTTTTCAAAAATTTTATTGACATTTCTTGTTTTTGATTTTTTCGTTGTGTAATATCTTGTAACTTTTCAAATTATCTTCTTTTTTTTTCACACTAAAGCAAATTATCTGCATCCTTGTTTGGATAATCAATCCTACAAATAATTATTTATAATTTCTTCTATTATATGCCATTGGTTCCCGAATCTTTAAAATAGTTATCAAATCTAATTTGTGAAAATGACCTACAAATAGGTAATAAATTTACAATTGCATTGCATAATCTATCTATATATTATCAAAAGAAGAAGAAAGTGCATCCACATTAAGTCAAGTGGGAGCCTCACACTAGGCCACTTGGTATTTTGGGACAAAGTTAGTAAGGTAAGGTAATAATTAATATTTTTTAAAATTTAATTTTTAAAAATAAATAAATTATACATTATGTGTTGTTAATAATTAGTTACTCTTTTTGAATTAGAATTTAAGCATATTTAACTATTTCTTTTACAATTTTTTATATATTTAAAATTATTTGTATTTTACACTCAATGCTGTCGCACCTCCTTTTTCCGCCCCCGCGAGGGTGCAAGGGAGTTTTTTCCAATTAAAGGACAGTCAAAACGGGATTTATTTCTTTATTTCAGAGTCGCCACTTGGGAGATTTAGGGTGTCCCAAGTCACCTATTTTAATCCCGAATCGAGGAAAAGAATGACTCTGTATTACAGTCTGCGCACCAGAAATCCGGATAAGGAATTCTGTTAATCCGGGAGAAGGTGTTAGGCATTCCCAAATTCCGTGGTTCTAGCACGGTCGCTCAACTGTTATATTTAGCTTGATTATCTGATTTTATACAAATATGGACTCATGTGCAAGTTTTATCTTTTTACCGCTTTCATTATTATATTTTTTAAAGAATGTGAACATCGTTTAAAAACATGTCTTTGGATTGGGTCACATAAAATGCATCCACGATCCGGAACATATTTTTATTCAATGTTTTGGGATTTGGATTTGGGTCGCATAAATGCATACCCGTGTTTAAGAATGTATTATTATTATATCGCGCCTAAAGCAATTAGCGATTTATTACTTTGGGGTAGGACCGTGAAATTTGCTAAACGACTCCTCCTTAATTCTAAGCAATTAAATGTACATTTATTGAGGCCCCCGCAATCTATACATTTTATTAAGCGAGGCTCATCTCATTTATTTTACTAAATGGATAAATCTTAAAGCGACTACATTTTGCTATTTAAAATTAGTCTCTAAAATGAATAAAGAAAATCCTAATTAATTACGTTTTTTTATTATTATTATTTAAGAAAACATGACACGCTAATTGCTTGATTCATACAAATATTGATGAAAAAGGAATTTTATTCTTAATTTCGAAAATTATAAATTAAATAAAAATTCAACAACTAATATTCAAAATAAACAAATATAGCTAGATTAAAACTCAGCATTGTTATTTTTTTAAAAAATATTATTGAGATTAATTATTCACAATCATTTGAAACTAAATTTAACCATAATTACTAAAGCTTATTAGAAAGTTTATTAGACTTAAACGTTCTTCTAATCTTGCTTAAGCTCAAGTCATGCCTTAATGCCTAATTTACGATGTTTAATTTAAATTCGTGTCTTAGCTAAATTTAGCTACTTGTTCATGATCAACCTATAATCTTGAAGCCTTCATAACTAGTGAATTAACCTATTTTGCCGAACCGATTTATTACAGACTAACTTATGATATTATTTTCTTATTCCAGTCATTATTTAGTAATTCATGAAATAGCTTAAATACAATCAACAAAAGGAACAAAGAAAAAAAAACGAAATTAAAACTTCAAATTTTCATTCTTCATATGTATTCACGCTTCATATTTCGGATTACAATAACCAGCTTTTCAGTTGCGTACCTGATATTGGAAGCAAAAGAAAATGAATATGAGAATCAGCAGCAGCAGTAAAATCAATACAACACAGCAACAATAGCCCAGCAACAGTAACAACCCAGTAACAGACCGGTGGAGTAGTAATCCCAAAAAAACAAAAGCTTCCAACTTTGATGAAACAACAATTAATTCTAATTTCAAACAACAAAAGAAAGCAGAATGTTTTTTCTTAGGTTTTTTTTTTATTTGAAAGCTTAAATATTTTTCGGAATTTTCTATCTCTTAAATGTTCAGCCCTTTTCTCTCTCTTATTTTCAGATTTGTTTCTCTCTCTCGTATCTGTGTATTTTTCTCTATCTCTCTCTATTTTTTCTCTCTGTATTCTCTATGTCTTGTGTTCAAGACTTCATATATATAATCCCATCCCATAAATCTTTTCATTAATTAAAATCAATACTTTTTCTCTACCCAACCCATTATCTTTCCACTCATCCCCATTACATTAAATAAACATATCACACCACCCCATTATATTTTGTGCCCCATGCTTCATTTAAAATAATGCAAGATTCCCCCTTTAAATTAAATCTTGTCCCCCCTTTATATTAAACAACTATATCACAACCCCACCCCATTTCATTTTGTCCCCCATGCTTCAAATAAACAATTTCAAAATGTACAATTCCTAAACTACCCCTCACGACCTTACTGAAATTACCAAACTACCCCTGAACGTACTACAAATTTACCAAACTACCCATCAGCTATAACACATCAATTAATCAAACTTAACCAAAATATAGACAATATGATCAATTTCTAACAATGTTCAAACAACAATATGAACACGGATGAACATCATAACAACAATATCACATGAACACGATTTTAACAATATTTCAACAACAAATCACATGAACATGATTTCTTCAACATTTCAATAACAAATCACATGAACACAAATTGAACAACAAAGAACAACTAAAATTTGATTGAACAATATTTTAGCAACAAACAATCCTATTTTCGGATTCAACAACAACAACAAACAAGTATATTTAGATTTCTAAATTCAATCATATTGAACTTAAAATCCACTCTAACAACATTACAACAAACAATTCTTATATTAAACTTTAAATAAGATTATGAGACCAATTCAAGAAATAATCACAAATGGTAAACAAGAAATCAAACTATACACATTTCGGATTCAAAATCAAACAAACATAATATGAACATGTATTAAATCTAAAAATAAAAACGACGGATTCAAATGACTAAAACCAACATACTTCCCTTATTACAACTAAATTCTTTTAGGCAAATGACAAAACAAAAACTAAGAAGAAACAATTATGAATTTAAACTTGAACTTAATAATATTAACAGTTTCTAACAATACATAAACACATGAAACAAATTGAAGAAATAGTTAATTAAATTTCAATTTGAATCTAACAAACATCAAACTAACAAATACTTACTTAAACAATAATACAAACATGAAATAAACATGAAAACAACTAATTAAACTTCTATTTTGAAATCTGGAAATTAATTTAACAAACAACATGAACACACTAGAAAATTATTTCAAAGATGAACAACGAACAAAACAAGGATTAAATCATTTAACGAGTTTGGATCCGGAAAATATCAAACAAAATATGAACAAAAATAAAACTCAAAAACAACTAACCGGAGATGAATCAACGACAAACTTTGATTGTAAACAAATCTGTCCGAGCCTCGACCAAAGCTCGAACGAAGGACGACGAAGACGAAGAGAAATGAAGCAGCCCGCAGCTGGAACGATGAAGGGAAGCAGCGACACCGATTCAAAACAACAGCAACTCGACCTCGTCATGACTGGGAGGAGGAAAATGAACAGCATCACGGCAGCAACAACATCGTGGCAGCAGCAGCGGCGACTAGAAGGAGTAGAAGAAGAAGCCGCGACAGTAGCGGCGTGGCGCAGGCAGGTTGTTTGGTCGCCGTTGGTGCTCGCGACTGTGGTCGGAGCTCGTGACTATGGTCGCGCTGGCTGGGGTTCGATGACGAGGAACGCAGCCATGGCTGCTAGAGAAGCAGTGGTCGTCCATGGATGTCGAGCTCAAGCTTGAGCTCGACGAAGAAGATGAAAGCAAACGCGGGCAGCCATGGCGCAAAAACAAAAACGACAATGGTGAAGCTTGAGGGCAACCATGGTTATGTGGTGAAGGGGTGGTTGTGGTGGAGATGGTGAAGTAGCCATTGATGGAGCTTGTCTTTCTTGAGGAAGAAGAAGAAGAAGAAAGATAAGAAGGGGAAAGGGGGGGGCGGTAGTTTAGTGTTTAGGTTAGGGTTTTCTTGATTTTGTTTTTGTTTTGTTTTTTTGTAAAATGTAAGACAAAGGGGTTTGGGTATTTTGGGTTATGGACTGGGTCGACCCAGTTCGAAATGGACTGGGTCGTAGGGAAGATTGGGCCATTTTTTGGGCCTGTGGCTTGAAATTGAAGAAGAGGTCCAATTCCGACTTTCTTTATATTTTCGCTCTCTTTTCTTCTTTTATTTTTCTAAAACTAAATTATAAAAATACTTAAACTATTATTAAGAACTAAATTAAGTTATAAAAGCGTAAATTAACTCCCAATAACAATTAACACACAATTAAGTATTAATTAAGCATAAAATTGTATATTTGGACATTAAATGCTAAAAATGCAAACGATGCCTATTTTGTAATTTTTAATTTTTGTAAAACAAATTTAATTACTAACAATTGTAGAATTAAATCCTATATGCAAAATGCGACATATTTTTGTCTTTTTTATTAATTTAGCAAATAAACATGCACAAATAAATACAAATAATTATTCAAAATATCACAAAATATCACAAAATTGCACACCAAGAAAAATTACTTTATTTTTGAACTTTTTGGGAGTAATTCTCATATTGGGCAAAAATCACGTGCTTACAGCTGCCCCTCTTTGCCCGAAGACACGAAGGGTTTTCGTGCAAAGATAAAGCGAGCGATTTTTGCCCATCCGAGTACTCCGTGTGAAGCATTTTTTTTTGAAAAAGATTTGACCGAACCTTTGCTTCAAAGGTTTCCTACATATCCTGGGCTAAACAGGAATCAGGTCAATGTAGTTCGGGAAATTTTGGTAGCTGGGACTACCGTTGGACTGCAATGTTACTGTTGTTGCATGCTATTACTACTGCTTACCGATCTCCTTGTTACACCGTGCTTAAAAGAAAACAAGAAGCTAAGTTATACTGCAATTTTTCTTGTTGCCTTGCTTTCTTGTCTGCTTGCATTTTTTCCGGTGCTTTTCTTCTTTTTGACACATGCACTTGAGTTTGTGCTGTGACCTCTTGTTGCAACCTTCTGTTTCCCGGTGCCGGGGAATTTTATTGTTTCCTGCTGGGGATTCCTATTGTAACCCTCTGTTTTATTGTCCTCTGACTTGATTTTGAAATGTATGCCTCTGTTATCTGGGCGGGCTCCCAACTTCAATACTTGAAAATTAAAGACTAGAAATGTATGCCTCTGTTATTTGGGCGGGCTCCCAACTTCAATGCTTGAAATATAAAGACTGAAATGTATGCCTCTGTTGTCTGGGCGGGCTCCCAACTTCAACAACTGAAATGTAAAGACTGATATGTATGCCTCTGTTATCTGGGCGGGCTCCCAACATCAATAACAACTTTAGAAATAAACGTCATTCCTCTCTTCAGGCGGGCTCCTGACTTCAACCAATACATTGTCATTCCTTTCTTTAGGTTGGCAATATTTCAACAACTTTTAAAAAAAACGCCTTTCCTCTCTTCAGGCGGGCTCCTGACTTCAACAACAACTTTGAAAATAATCGCCATTCCTCTCTTCAGGCGGGCTCCTGACTTCAACCAATACATCGCCATTCCTTTCTTTAGGTTGGCAAGATTTCAACAACTTTTAAAAATGCCTTTCCTCTCTTCAGGCGGGCTCCTGACAATAACTTTGAAAATAATCGCCATTCCTCTCTTCAGGCGGGCTCCTGACTTCAAACCATACATCGCCATTCCTTTCTTTAGGTTGGCAAGATTTCAACAACTTTTTAAAAACGTCTTTCCTCTCTTCAGGCGGGCTCGTGACAACAACTTTGAAAATAATCGCCATTCCTCTCTTCAGGCGGGCTCCTGACTTTAAACCATACATTGCCATTCCTTTCTTTAGGTTGGCAAGATTTCAACAATTTTTTTTTAAAAAATGCCTTTCCTCTCTTCAGGCGGGCTCCTGACAACAACTTTGAAAATAATCGCCATTCCTCTCTTCAGGCGGGCTCCTGACTTCAAACCATACATCGCCATTCCTTTCTTTAGGTTGGCAAGATTTCAACAACTTTTTAAAACGCCTTTCCTCTCTTCAGGCGGGCTCCTGACAACAACTTTGAAAATAATCGCCATTCCTCTCTTCAGGCGGGCTCCTGACTTCAAACCATACATCGCCATTCCTTTCTTTAGGTTGGCAAGATTTCAACAACTTTTAAAAACGCCTTTCCTCTCTTCAGGCGGGCTCCTGACAACAACTTTGAAAATAATCGTCATTCCTCTCTTCAGGCGGGCTCCTGACTTCAAACCATACATCGCCATTCCTTTCTTTAGGTTGGCAAGATTTCAACAACTTTTTAAAACGCCTTTCCTCTCTTCAGGCGGGCTCCTGACTTCAACAACAACTTTGAAAATAGTCGCCATTCCTCTCTTCAGGCGGGCTCCTGACTTCAACCAATATATCGTCATTCTGTTCTTCAGGGGGGCTCCTGACTTCTTCTTAAATTCTTCATCCTCGTTCTCCAGGTGGACGCCTGACTTCTTCTTAAATTCTTCATCCTCATTCTCCAGGTGGACGCCTGACTTTTTCTTTAATTCTTCATCCTCATTCTCCAGGTGGACGCCTGACTTCTTCTTCAAATTTTTTTTTTCATCCTCATTCTCCAGGTGGACGCCTGACTTCTTCTTAAATTCTTCATCCTCGTTCTCCAGGTGGACGCCTGACTTCTTCTTAAATTCTTCATCCTCATTCTCCAGGTGGACGCCTGACTTCTTCTTTAATTCTTCATCCTCATTCTCCAGGTGGACGCCTGACTTCTTCTTCAATTTTTTTTCGCTCTGCTTTGTTCTTGCTTGCTGGGGATAATACCACTGTGGGAGTCTCCTTTCTTCCCCTCCTTCAAATTCAATTTTTTTTTCAGAATTTATTTTCGCTCAACACTGCTAGGGATAAAAGTGTTATCTTCTTGGGATAACGTTGTTGAGGATAATGCTGCTGGGGAATTTTATCCCTTCAAATCGATGCTTCATTCTTCTGGAAGCTGCTGAGGATGATAATGGTTTTTGCTTTTCTGAGCACAAATGTCATCCCTTTGTTCTGTCTGCTGGGGAACAACTTCTTTTATTAAAACTTGTTATGCTGGGGGTAAAACTGGTTCAAAGACCACTTCCCTTGAGACTGGTGCTATATTCATTTTACCCTGAATGGGTATCTGACTTCCAGAAAATTTTCCAAATGAAAGGAAAATTTTCTGCCCCAGTTTGACAGTCTCCCTTATGGCCTGCATTTCTGTCATCAA